>NC_031771.1:18352623-18652623 GCF_001522545.3 Parus major
GCCGTGCTGTCCCCTGCCGTGCTGTCCCCTGCCGTGCTGTCCCCTGCCGTGCTGTCCCCAGCCGTGCTGTCCCCTGCCGTGCTGTCCCCTGCCGTGCTGTCCCCTGCCGTGCTGTCCCCTGCCGTGCCGTGCGCGGCTCGCAGCGCTCGCCTCAGGCTGCCCCGAGCTCGCCCCGGGGTGAGCGGCCACAGGCGGGTGCCGGACCCGCTCTCTTCGGGCACACGCTGCGCCTGGCTTGGTACCATCCCGATACGTGCAGGTCAGGAGCTGGCGATCTGCAGCGCTCCCGAAATGAACTTTTAACTCAAAAGGCCAGTTTGTCAAGGTACATCTTGTTTTGTAGCCGAGGACGACGGAGGGCCCTGTGAACCTTTGGGAAGCGGGAATGTGGTACGGTATTGTTAACTCACAGACTTTGTTGCCCGTGATGACTGACATGAGCTCTGATTTACCGGCCAGATTATAGCAGTCCATGTCTTCGGTGATGTTGTTCAGAAACATAGTTAAACCGCTCGATTTAAGCATCTGCTGAATGTAAATTACAGAAAGTGCCACTGTTTAGGAGCCTCTTGTAGATAAAACCGGGGGTCTGTCTAAGCGTCCTGGGTCTGACGGTGCAAAAAGCGGTGCCTGAGGGGGAATGAAAATAAGACAGGCGTGTAAAGATAATTCTCCAGAAGGCTCTCTCAGCATACATTGATTTGCAGTTTGGATGCTCTCTAAGGCAGAGCATGTGTCTTTATGGCACTCAATGATTTTTCCTTTCCATTAACTGCTCTGATTGCCCCTTGACCCTGTGTAAACTTTTAACAATGTGCTGTGAGAAGGAATTTCATAGCTTTAACTTTACACTGTATCAAACCCCATAGCATTTTATTCTGAACTTTTGATAGTACCTATGTCTTGACATAGAGTTAGTGCAGAATTGGTCTCTGTTCCTCTCTGTCCCATTCATGCTTTTATAAACTTCCAGTATGTTCAGGCAAAAATGCTCTCTTCTGCTTTGCTTGAGATGTAGCTTAAGAGGAGGGAAATGAGCAGAGACAGCTATGTTCTGAGAATGGAGCATTTTGAATGACAGGCATGTTAGAGTTAGGATGTTAAAAGCTACAGTCTCTGGAAATAACTCGTGTGCTTAGTGTGGCTACCGTGTGATTGCCTACAGAGGACAAAATCTCCTCTGAAGACTAGCATGGCTTTGCAGCACCAGGTATTCCTCCTTTCTTTTACTGGCACAGGCTGCATGTGCAGGGAGTGGGTTTCTTTCAGAGATTTTTGAAAGCAAGCAAAAACCCAAGCAACATTTTACTATTAGAGTGATATGATGGATTCATAATGTGTTTGTTAGAAGATTCTCTGGTTCTTGTGTTGAAATTTTGCATTGTTAGGAAACAGTTTTGCAGTTATTTCAAAATAAGGAATCCATCACAGTAAACACAACCTAAGGACCTTGACTCTCTTCCCACAACCTACTGCCCTGCTTGGCTTTAGCTGAGCTGCCCTTGATTGACACTTGTGCAATCAGGGAAAAACGACCCTCAGGCCTTTGGGATAGCTGTGTCTGTACTTATCTGTGTGTGTAATCCTGACTTATAGCAGTCCTTCCTCTGGGTCAGTATACTGAATGCTCTGGCTTCAAGCTGGCACTTAAATACATGTTTAATTTTAAGGATATGAGGGGGGGTCCATTTTAATTGGTGCACTTGTCTAATTAAAGAGATGCATGTGCTGGGGCTTTTGCTGCAGCAAGACTGGAGCATTCATCTCTTGACAGAATCGAGCCCTCAAGTTTTGAAACTCCCTTTGAAAGAGCTTTGATTGGTGATGATGTAAACTGACAGATTCACAAAGGCTGTTCCCAGCATCTAGTCTTTCTTGCCTGTTTCTGTCATTCCTCCCTGTGTATTGTTTCCTACAAAACAAGACCTTCAGTAAGTAAGACACAATATCTGTTGCCAGGTGTAAGGAAACAATGAGGAAGTCTGATGCTCAGGTGGGAAAAGATGTGTTACTACTCCCAAGAAATAAGATGAACTTTTTTTTAAAAGAAAGTTTATGAGCTGTGTCTTAACTGCTGATTGCTTGATGCTGACTACAAAGCACTTGTCCAGACTGTAAATCCTGTGGGGAAGGGGCTGCTTTGCTTTGTCTTACAAATGTGATACTTGATGCAGTGTGCTGGGGAGAGCAAAGGGCTGCCTCTGGTTCCAGCATGTGCTGCTGCTGCTAACTACAGCCATCCTAAGTAGATTACAGCCTTCAAACAGAATATGGGCCAAGCCAGAAAAGTCTTCTAAAAACTTGTAACAGGTATTTCCTAGCAATCTTAAGGTAATTGCAAGGATAGGATAGTATATAAACCATCATGCTTATCTTGGTTGTTGTTACTCAAACTTAAGAAGTTGGTGAGGACTTAGAGACAATATTGATATGTGACTCATATGTGTAAAAATGTGCTGATCTTTGTGCTGTAAATACTGCAAATATAGAACAGAAACAAATTAGTAAGACCTATTGGTGGTACCCCATAAAGCAAACTATAAAATATATCTTAGACTTACTTCCATTCAGATTTTTGTTCCTTTTCAGAAGATATAAGCTGGTTTTAAATTGTCTCAAATGGAGAATCTTGCTGCTGATAGGCAAAATTTGGAGGAAACTGATTTGAAAACACTGTGGTTTAATCTAAGGTTCTCATGTGTCAAGCTGTTTTTTTTGCCTAGTGCACGTTTCAGATTGGGCTTGGTTCTGGTGGGCTCTTTCCTCTTGCTTTTTTTTGTATTTGGTTGAGATAATAAAAATGTAATGAGGGTTATAGAATAAGTTTTGAAAAGTCTTGAATTTGTAACATTCTGATGATATCTATGGATTGCATTGTGCTATATATCAACAACCTTGTTCTTCTGAGTGCCTTAAAGGAGGAAAGATTTATCTATTTCAGCATCTGTAAGTGCTGGACTCTTTTGTAATAAGGAAATGACTTTGAGGTAACTAAAATACCTTAATAATGCAGTGTTTGATTACATTATACCAGTTTTTTCATGCGTCACATTACCGAGTTTACTTTTCTCTGCTTAATATGTCAACACCTCATCAAGCTGTTAAAAAAAAAATAAATTCCTATGTGATCAATTATTCTTTATGATCAGCCCATGCCAGAGTGTGCATGCACACCCAGGTGTGAGTGCTTGCACAGTGTGCACAGAGAGGAGCATGTGTGTCTCTGGCAATACAGGCGCTATGTTTTAACTGCTGTCATGCACAGCCTGCGTTGCAGGGTTGTGATGAGCAGCCAAACCCAAAGGAACCTCTTTCTTTTGGCCTTGTGCCTCAAGGCTGGGGTCCCCAGTTTGTCGCTGCTCCGGCCTTTCTCTCACAGGCTCACTCATGGGGGCTGTATGCTCAGCCCAGCTGCCTGCTTTTCTGCTGCTTGTCACAGTGAATATCTCTTAGGCCTCCAAGCCTGTGTCAGATTTGGTTTAATTGGCCAATAGACTCAAAACTTACTAGAGAGGGTCTGGCAGACGTGTTTATCCACAGATAAGAAAGTCTAAACATTGCCTTGGGAAAGCAGGCTGAAGGAGTTATTTTCTGTTGGAGTCAGGATGCAGAGCAAGTCCTCATCTGGTGGTACAGTGGCCAGCAGGGAGGACATCTGCATGGAAGTCACGGTCACAATTCCAAGCCTTGTATAATTGGTATTTTGGAGTCATCTGTGGCACCTTGCAGGACTGCAGATACAGGTCTGCAGAGTTTGGAAACTCTGAATGTAATGAAGAGACTGGAGCAGCAATGTGAGCATGGGGAGAGAATGGGGAGAGCAGGTTCACCCTTCACATGTTCCAGGAAGGTTTCCCAGTACTGAATGAATTGTAGTATGCAGGGACCTGAACGACACAGGAAGTTTCTTTTCCCTGAAACCGACTGTGTTACACATTAAAATTAATTCAGTGCTGAAGTAAAAATGCATTGCTACAAGCCTCTACTCTGTGATGCCATTAAGCAAAAGATTGCAGTTTTGCAGACCAGGATGAATACAGGCACATAATTAAAAATGTCTGTTCTTTAAAGCTACCACTTACTTCCTTAACACAAAAATAACTGTTGCTGTTTTGCTGACACAAAAAGAAATATTCTTTGGTGTTCAGAAAAATTTTACATCTAAACCCTAAAATATAAAATAGATTGCATATAAGACATATTTGTAAAATAGCCACTTTAAAGTTTTTAAAAGGTTAAGTTATTCAAGACCTATTCCCTGAAGCTACAAACGTATTTGTTCATGCATAACTTCACTAAGGAATACTTATGTGAATAAAATTACTCACTTACAGGTTTGTAAAACGAAGACTGTAATTAGCTCTAGGTTAATTCCCCTGCTTCCTAATTAAAAACATGCAGGTCAATTAAGGATCAAAGGAGACATTACCTTTGTGATTATCTTCCTTGGCAGAAATAGCTCTTCTGATAAATATTTCAATTTCACTATAATCTGACCTTTTGTCCAATTTGCTTTCCCTAATCCTTGTCAGTTTTGGCTAAGGAAAAAGTGTTGTATTTAAAACAGACTGTGAAAAGGTGATATGCTGAATCTCATGGTTTGAGCACATATGTCTTTTAGGGGAAGAAGCTGGTGGGTGAGCGAGTATATTTATTTGCCTTGGATTGATTATATGTACATGAGTTGGATCTGGCTAGTTTGCTTATTTGTCTCTCCTAAGTACACAAATACAGTTTATTTGTAACTAGATTGCTAAATACAGTTTCCTTCATATGTCTGACAATTTGTTTCTTCCCCAATAAAGTGATGATGGAATGGTGTGCAGAGGTATGCATTTAGAGTCTGGATCAGAGTGTAAAACCTGTACGTATGTGCTAAATCTTTGCTGGTCAGATTTGCTTCAGAGCCCATTGAGTGTAGGCTCTGTACTTATGTAAGAAGACTTGGACAAGGCAAAAAAATACTTGCTTCCATGCCAGATGTATTGCAAAGTCAGGACAGTGTAATGGAGATAAGGATAATTAGCTATTTGCATTTGCTACTGAAGTTGGATGAATAGGGTTTTTTCCCTAACAGGGAATTTCTCTTCAGGCATAACTATCTGGTAGTTTGTTAAAATGAGTAGAACAAGAGTTTTATAGCCTGCAGAAATACAATTAAGTGTACAGGCATCATAGGCTTCTTTTATTTGTAGGCAAGTCTTGTAGGGTCTTGTCCTACCAAAAAATCGAAGTGGAGAAACCCTTCAAGCTGAGGAGGGTTGTGCTGCATCAAGGACATGCCATAAGATGATGTGCCCTGTCATCTCTGTATGGCTGCTTCTGTCCAATGGGATGCAGTCACAGGTACCCCTTTAAAGTGTTTTGAGACTCTGGGTCAAGAATGAGGTCATACACACCACCATGTTCACCACTAAATCATGTCCTCAAGTGCCATATCCATGTTTTTTGAACACTTCCAGGGATGGTGACTCTACCACCTCCCTGGGTAATCTGTTCCAATGCTTGACAGCCCTTTCCATGAAAAAAAGATTTAAAAATCTGGTATTTAACTTAAACCAGTCCTGGTGCGACTTGAGACCATTTGCTCTCACCCTGTTTGTCACTTGTTACCTGGGAGAAGAGACTGGCTACAGCCTCCTTTTCAGAGTGGTAAGGTGCTCCCTGAGCCTGCTTTTCTCCAGGCTAAAAACTCTCATCTCCTTCAGCTGCTCCTCATCAGAGTTGTGCTTCAGACCCTTCACCAGCTCTGTTCCCCTTCTCTGGACTCACTCCAGCCCCTCAATGTCTTGTTGTGAGGGGCCCAAAACTGAACATAACCCCTGAAGTGCATCCTCACCAGTGCTGAGTACAGGGGACAATCCCTGCTCTTCTCCTGCTGGCCACACCATTGCTGATCCAGGCCAGGATTCCCTTGGCCTTCTTGGCCCCCTGGGCACTGCTGGCTCATGTTCAGCTGCTGTTGACCAGCACCCACATGCTTTTCTGCAGGCACCTTCCAGCTATTCAGCCCCAGTCTGTAGCACTTCATGGGGTGGTTGTAACCCAAAGGCTTGGTACTCAGCTTTGTTGAATCTCATACAGTCGGCCTCAGCCCATTGTTCCAGCCTGTCCAGATCCCTCTGCAGAGCCTCCTTGCCTTCCAGTAGATCAACACTCCCACTTGGTGCCATGCACAAACTTGCTGGGAGTGCACCTGATCCCTTGGTCATCGCTAGTGACTGGCCTCCAGCTGGGTATCACTGCCTTTGCCACCATTTCACAGTCTTCTCCTGGAGACAGCTCCTGGTGTGGATGTGTGCATTCATCCCTGGGTAGAAAACTGGTTGGACAACTCAGCCTTCTCCCTTATCCCAGTAGGGTTACTTAGTCTTTCTTTCCACAGGTATTAATCTTTTCTCAGTTTGTACTGCTGCAGATACAATCACTTTAATAAAGTGAAAAAGCAGTACCATCATTTTCCTCCAGAATTCTGGTATTTTTTGGAAGTGGATGGTAAACCTTGTGGTTTGGAGTTAAATATTCACATAGGCCATGTCAGTTCAGCAGCACGTGAGCAGCAATGGCATCACAGAGATCGCATTAGTATTTTATGGAAGGGCAGGTCTGTGCTTTTCCTGACAGCCTTCACAGCAGCAGGTTCATATTTGTGCCTTTGAAGAGGAGGAGCAGCACATTTTAAACCTGAAACTAATTAACTTTTCTCTGATAACCATGTATGACAACTGTTTAGGCTTGTCTATATTCCTTGTCTTCCACAACTAAGTTAGAGACATGGACAATACATCCCCAAATAACTGTTTACAGTGGGGCTTATGCAGTATTGTTGGGCTGTTCAGTGTAGTAGGGATGCAGCTGGTTGAGGAGGTGCAGAAATCAGAAGTTTACTCCAATTAAACAAGAAGAAAAAGTGAAGATAATCTTTATAACTTTTTAACTCAGAAATCTATTGCCAGGGAGCAGTCAAACTACTGTATAACTGAATAATGGAATTTCCTTAGACTGCTTCATTTTGAAAAAAAATTTTCTCTCCTGACAAGAACCAATGTGATCTTAGTGATACATATGCCTGTGTTATGAATGTGTGGAATTTTCTTATGGTTTGCTGTTTTTAAGGTTTTGAAGAAAAAAATTTGTTTGAAAATTAGTTTAATTGAAGACTAACACAACCCCAAAACCAAAGCAACACAAAGAATAGTTTCTAGTCCTCCAGATTGTAAAATTTATTCTTATTTTTTAAGGCTTGTATAGTGAGCTGTTAGATTTTGTGTGTACAAAATGCCATCATTTTTACTGAACTTGGTGCTTAATTTGTGCATAAAGGCTTTTCTAGCTTTCTGCAGAAGGGCAGATTTCTGCACAGTTTGTGCATAACTCAGTTTTTCTGATTCACCTTACCAGTTCAGACAACGTGACTTGGAATGGTGTGAACAAATGAGAGCCTGTCAAAAGGGTTTGATCTATTTTTATACTGTCCTTCTGCTCTCAAATGCTGCACATATATTTGAAATTATTAATCCCAGTGTAACTTCTTTCCTTAGCAACATTTCAGCTGTTTCAATGAACCATCCCTGGTATTTCTTCTCTCTTGCTGCAAATTTCATAAAAACTAAAATGCTGTGACTCTACTTGCACAGATACATATATTCTCACAGGTCTAATCATTGCTGCTAAATCTTTTCAGAAGTTGGTGGGGGCTTTGCATGCAGGTAGGAGTTGTCTTACATGTATTTAAATGTCTTTTGAAATGTTTGGTTGGATGTTTTTACGTTAGTTATTCTTAAATGCTGGACTTGGCTTGAGGTGAAAAGTAAACTGCAGATACTCTGATGGGCCCAAAAGCAGTACTGTGGAGGATAGACTAATGGCATGAAAGCTGAGCTAAGCTTTTAGAAGTGTTTTGCCATAAAATTAAGGACCTAAATGGGCAGTTTAGGAATGCTTTGGGAATAGTGGGAGCATTTGAGGAGCTGCTGTGCCTAGCTCCTATTTCTATTCCTCCTGCTGAAAGATAGGGTTCTCAGCACTCTCAGCAGGTGGGAATGTGCCTAGGCTGCATCAGTGCAAAGGCACCTGCCTTGTTTTGTCTCTTGCTCCAGCTGTGAGGTGACATAACCTCACTCCCTGTCCTCAGGCAATGTGAGGCCATCCTCCAGTGAAGTGTGAATTAGGCTAGCTGGCTAGCACGGCAATGAACAATTGAAGATGCTATCTGCCTCAGACATTAATTCTTTTTCTCTGTGACTCCAGAAAAAGGTATACACACATGAATGGTGCCTAAGAGATGTCCAAGGCTAGAGATGGAGAGGTTTAGATTATTTTTTTTCTGTGTGTGTGCAACTAATAGCCAAAAAAATATTTATTTTTTTTTTTAATTGGAAAATAGCAGAAGGCAGTACCCAGGAGGTAGAATAGAGAAGATCCAAAAACAGTAATACCAACAGAGGTCTGCAAAGTTACCTCAGTAGGCTGATAACAGTGGCATACCATGTATAGCTCAACAGGTGCTGTGTTAGTGGTGCTGGGTGCTGCAGTCCCCAGTGGCCTGAACAGTACCCTGTTTCAAGTACAGTACCCTGAAACAAGTCCTTAATGTCATCTGAAGGTCCAGCCAAAGGTGAGTGCTGCCACTGCAGCCCTGGGGAGAAAAAGCTCAGAAAAGTTCAGAACTCTTCCTCCTCCTCACATTTGCCAAGGACAGAAGGGATGGGCTACTTCAGGCTGCAGCTGCCTGTATGTTCTGCTAATAGTTAGAGATAATAGTGAGCACTGGAAATGATTATATAAAATCCTTGAAGGATGTGCACAGCAATCCCTGTGTTTGTTCCTGGTGACATCAGCTCTGGTGTTGATTTTTTGCTTTCTAGCAGATGTCAATCAGTTCTCTGTAGGTGTAAGAATGGACTAAACTGTGGCTTTTCTTTTTGTGGGGACTGGAAATTATCACAGAAGAGTTCCCAGCAACTTCAAACTACATTTTAAACTGCATGAAGTCTGTAAGCTGTGTCATCAGATAAGGAGAGGTGGTGGGGAATGAATAATAAATACATGTCAGGAGTGGAGAAAGATTCTGCACAGAACAGCTTTTTCTGAATCTCATCATCCCTTCCAGATTTTCCCCAAGATGTCTAAGGTGAAGCATCAGTCCAATACAGTAATTTCTTTGTGATGTTTCTTTAGTAAAACTCTTAGAGAAAATACATTTTCAAATCAGATTTAGAAAATATATTTTCATAGCTAGTTTGAATATTTTACTGTGATTTTTTGCATTAATTCTCCGAGAGATAAATTATTATTTAAATTGAAAGAAATAATAAAAAACAAATATGTCTTGCAAAATACATTTAAAAATTATTCCATTTAAGTATGAGACTATCTTGTTAAAGGTGTTTCAAATGATAACTCTTTAATTGACTAGTAAGAAGTGAAATAAGTGGGCTGCCTATTTAATGAATAAAATAATTAATTGATGGAAGTTGTTGTATTATTTCTGTAACAAGTGGAAGTGTTATTTCCATTCAAGTGACTTTATCTGCCCTTCTTTCTGTTCCATTTCAGTTCTCTTCCAGCCACTAACCTCTTCTGTACATTTCCCGATTCCTTCTCTCTCAATGATATTCCTTCCTGAACAAAAGCAACCAATTTTTGGGCCTGTTGTCAAATAAGCCATTCTCAAAATTTTCAGATGCACTCATTCTTTAGAAGATACTCCTTTGTGTGCTTTGAAGACTATTGTTGAGTATTAGCTTAGCAGTATTCATTGCCCTTACTGATAATAATTTCCCATCTGATGATAAATGCCTGTTTATAGCAGCTCTTTTCCACATTCATTAATCAAGAAAGGTTATCAACAAAGTGATAAATGCAATTTTGATTTTTGCTCGAATGTACCATATACAAAGAGTACAGTCCTGTTCATCAGTGAATGCATGACAGATATGCTTCAGAGTCATAAAAATACAAGGAGTGTACGTCAAATGGCGGAATATTTTTTTCCTAGACAATCTTGCTGAAATTGTCTTGCACACCCTTGTTTTTGCAGTGTTGTCCTGTCCTTCCTGGTCCTGATTGAATTAGGTTAGCATTGTAGGGAATGCCTCCTAATTCCTGCTAATGTGGGGCTTGCTCAAAGCCAATCCTCGCACAGGAGAAGTCAGCCAGAATCTATTTTCTGTCTTTGAGCATGGTAGAACTCACAGTGGCGTTCACTTGTGCCCATTGTTTGATACCAAAGAAATGTTATGTAAAAACATGTTTTACCTCTTTCTGAGGACTGTAGAGAAGCCTTATTTCATTGTAGCAGTCTTCTGGTAGTTGGAAATGGAGATAATCCCCCATGACACAGATAAGAGTCGTGGGCTTTATCTCAGTCATTTTCCTTTTCTAATCAAGATTTGGAGGCACCTGCACTTCCTTTGGATCTGCTTCTGAAAGCAGCACTTGGACTGGATCCCCAGTTGCATCTCTGAATGCATTTTATTGAGTTATTTCAATTAGATGCAGATTCTGTGACTACTGCATTTTGCTGATTGGCTGGAATTTGCAAAGCCTGTGAACTGCATCCATTTAAACTTCATTCTTTGAGCTATAACATTTCTCAAGCACTGTTACCATAGTAGATGTAAACCATTCTGGAAGTGGTTTCCATGGGTGTTATTTACTGCCTCATCTTTAAAGCTGCATTTTTATTTTTTTTTCATAGAGGTCCATCTGATGCTATAATTGTCCTGAAAATAGGGCCTCACAATAGTGAGAATGCAAATCATGTTCAACTCTTCACTTTGAGAGTTTCTCAAATTCCTGTCTTGAGTATTGTGATTTTTATTTTTATTATTTTTATTTTTCCAAGCCCTTATTTTTTCTTCACATCTAAAAGGATTTAAATTTTCTTTTAAACATCTGGTCATGACATTTTCTTGAGGAAGGTTTGCTCTCAAAATAGCATTTCTTGAAACCATTGTGTACTTTCTGTAGGTGGTCATCAACATATGCTGGGGCCAGCTGACTTACTAACAAAATGATTATGTTTATTATTTATTGAATGTATAATTTTTTTTTATTAGTGTTTTTTTTTTTTTTTTTTTCAAATGAATCTTGGCATTGCTTAGTCTTTGTGCAGCCTAGGTAACTTCAGACCTTACTTTTTACCTTATTTACCAGATGTGTCATTAAATATGGGGATGTCTTGTCAGAAATTCATTTTTAATTTGGGAGTTCTTACACAAAACCCATGGGGTGCTGACTTCTTACCAACCCAAAAGAAAAGGTGGACCTGGAGGGGATGGACACGGGGAGAAACAGATAAATTGAGGCTTTTCACAATGAATATTTTATGGAATTCCCCGTTTGATTGGTCTTCAGCAAAACTTGTTCATTCAGGTTGAAGGTGTGGCCCTTAAATCTGACCCTGCAGTAACCAGAAAGTTTCCCTTGTACTCAGGAGCGGGCAGAAGGGGTACTTGATGAGATGGAGTTGCAGACGTTGCGCCCGTGAGTTATAAGGAAGGAATTGCAATAAATGATAGGAAAGGTCTGAAAAGAAAGCAACAGCTGATTTTGTTCAGTTCAAAATGACCCTGCCAAAAGAGGCAAATGATATCACAAGCTGGAAGGTCATTGTTTCTTTATGGACTTTTAAAATACATTTTTTGTCCAAAAAATACACTGGGAAACTTGAATGATGATGAATAAACCACTTTGAACTTATGGGAAACAAGCATCCTTAGCTATTCAGAAATCTTCAAAGCTGCTGACAGGAAGGAGATTTGGCTTTATCTTAATGGACATGATTAAATACTTCACTGTTACAGTCAGGTATGTGCAGTGTTGCATTTTCCAGTGTCCTATTCTGCTTGACCAAAAAGTCTGGAAATACGGAATTTATGAAAGCTGACTTTGATTTTACTGACCTTGAGAGTGTGCAGTGTCATTTGTCTCGTTATTTTTCATTAATCAGATTTTCCCAGCTATAGTTCTTATATCATCAGCTATGGAGATGAATCACAATAGAATCAACAGGGTAAGAAAAATTAGTTTTGGGGTGTTTTTTTTAGGATATGCAAATTTTTGTAACTGTGGGTTGTTTCCCATTTTAAAAGAAAACAAAATTTAGTGTCTGAATAATTCTGGTCACCCTTCCTGTTTATGACCCAGAAATTCTTGGAGTGCATCCTCCTGCATTGTAACACTTTCCCACAGGTGGATAGGAGATTTTGGATAAAAAAACTTCTTGGATAAAAATGTTATTGTTTCATTGTTCCACAGTTGCAAAATTTTGTTCTCAGAAGATTAGCTCCCTCTTCTCCTTTTTCTCACATCCTGGGATATGTGAAGCTCCATCTTTTTCTTTCCTCATCAAGGACATGAGAAGAAAGTGTGGGGGACAAGCTTGTGTTTTTAAAGAACATGCATTAACTTCAGACCCTTTTTCCATTCCTTGCAGCAGTTACTGGTTTTGCATGCACATATTACTTTTATGAGGTGTTTTGATTGCTTCAGGACATTGTTTTGAAACATTAATGTCATCTTTTATTTAATCTGGTATGTAGTCTACCACTGATCTCCCATTATGGATCCAGTTCTTCAGCCCTTAGGAATCTTTTTGTTCTTACTCACCAAATTCTCCAATTTTTTGTGTTTCTGTAGTGTCAGGTGCTAGTTTGGTGCTGCTCAGTGGTTCTCAGACACGCTGACTGTGTTCCAGTATTTAACAGTGTAGCCTGTGTACAGCTAGAGCTCACATAGGAAGATGTTTTTGTTCTCTCTACAGAATTCAGTTTGGCCATATGGAAGTCTGCTGATTTTTGGCTGCAAAACCCAGCCATTTCTGGATTACAATTAGTTAAAGTACAACTTCCACTCATCAGTTATAAAATAATTTTCCTTTTCACTGGTTATGCTATAATTTAGCTGTAAAAATGACATTTACTTTAGATCATAATGCTATTAACTTTTGTGCATGATTTTAAGTACAATATTGACAGAACTCCTCTCTTTTCTCCTCTGTGAGGTTCAGGATGAGTGTTTAAAAACAGTCTGAAAGCAAGGAAAGAAATTAGATATGTAAACCAGAGCAATTCCATTAGCAATTTTTATTACATTTTTGATAAACTGCTTTTCCATTGTATTCACCAAACACTTATCTGGATTGCAGCAACCTATTCCAATTTTTTCTTGTTTGGTTTGTTTTGTTTTGTTGTGGTGTGTTATGTACCACTCCCTCTGTATTTCCATGTTGCAGTTGTGACTGGCCACTTTCACTTAATGCCACCACATGGATGGAAGGGCTCATCTGCTGTCTCACATCCCTGCAATTTTTCCATGGGCAAGGTGTTTTTGCAAGGAGCAGATTCAGGTGTTCCCATTATGTGTGTGTAACCTAATGCCTGCTAATACACTGAGTTCCACACAGGTGTCACAGTTTTACTCCATTTCACAGAAACTGCACTTAATTCAGCTGTATCCATGTCACTGATGGTTTCTGGAATGGCAGGAGTATTTTGGCTGCTTCCCGTGGCTCAGGGTGGGTACAGACAGGGATGCTCGCTCAGCCCGGGCAGTGGTGTGAGTGCCCAGGCTGCCCATGGGTACTGGCCAAGCTGGCAGCACTCCTTGTGCACTTAGGAATTCCTTGGATTTCTGCAGCAGGAGACAAAGGATGCAACCTTTGCTTACAGCTGTGTGGCAAGTGGAGCCCATGCAGACCAAGCAGTTTTGTTGTTGTGTCATTTCAGACGTGTTGCCTTGCAGGGTTACTTTGTACTTGGTAACACTCTTTTTGTACAGTTCTCTTGCCTGGTAGATTCTAACTCTTCTAAAAAAGATGGTTCCTCTAGTGGACTAGCTGTTGCAAGAGGGTTCTTGTGGATGTGAAAGAGTATCTCAGACAATTTGAACATAGTCACAGCTAACAGTATTCAAATGCTGGCTTTGCTCCCTTTCAGTGGACTCCAGCTGTTCCAGTGGCTGCTGTTTTTTATCACTTTGCTGGACTACAGAGTATTAGTGTTGAGACTACAGATGCTTTTATCTTGTATAAGTTTTCAAAGACTTTCCCTGCTGGCAGTTTACATCACTCAACCTATTCTCTTTTATGCTTTCTATATGTAGCATACATGGCAGCCACTAGCTAGAGAATCATATGTAGCAGCTGGTTACACTCTGTATTTCTTTCAAGATCTTGTGCGAAACTTCAAAGTTTACATCAACCTACAGGAAAAATAACGCCTGAGTATCAAAGGGAGAATGAGCAGAGTACTCAATAAATGTTGGTGCTGGTCTGACTGCTTCCATGTTGCCTTGAATACAGCTCACTTATTTCTTTAGAACTTGCCCTGATATTTACATTACCTTTCTCTAATTTTACTATTTCTCAGAGTTCATTTATGAACTGCCTTTAATCTACAGAAGGAAACTAAGATGTTTTTATGATGTCATTGGGCTCTCATTAGTCAAACTTGCTTGTTTTTTAATAGGACTATAATTTCATTTGGCAAGCCAAAACTTTATCTTACCACCCTTTTACCTTTCTCTCTGTTTGCAAAGCCCAGGAAAGTCTTTGTCTGAACATTATGTTTCAAAGCAAAACAAGAAACTCGCAGACAAAATAATCCGACTCCTACTTGCAGAGCTGATCGGAATGGCTGAGCACTGTGTGTGTAATGTTCCTGGAGAGTCCTTGGCTCACTCAGCATTGCAAGCCCCTCACAAGACCTGAGCAGCCAGGTGAAAACAGCCACAGGCTCAGCACTTTGGGGGAGTCACAGCTCCACTCCTGGGTGGTTTGAAAACACTGGTGAAGAATATTTGGCTAACATAAAAACGACATCTTCTGGTTTAAGGGCTACAGAAGCGAGCAACTTTGGAAATAATTATGATGATTTACAAGCTATTAGTTAATGTGGTTCACCCATGAATTTGGGAATTAGCACTCTTCTGAAGTCTAAAGAAATTGAGTGAGTTGTAATTCACTTGAAGATGGGTTACTAGGTATAATAGTTTAGCTAGGAGCTAAGACTCTCACACCTTAACTGCCAGTGAAGTCCTATTTTATTATTTTTCTTACTAGGCTTTTTAATAGTCCATTCTGACAGGAAAAACTGTGTCTGGGTCTGTCCACTTGATTTTCTTCTTTCTGGGTCATGCACTGGTTATGATCCCCAGTTAACTTTAATTCTCTATCACTTCTCCCTAGTCAGTGCTGGGAAATGGAGCCTCCTGAAGACTGTTCTGTTTGTCCTATCCTAACATTAAGGTGTTTTAAGACAAAACAATGAATACTTGGAAGCCACTATTGACTTGGAAGTCAATACTTTGAGTTATCAAAATAATACCAGGGCTTGTGGACAAACATATATAGGAGATAAATGACACCTTTCTAAAAGGAAATACTTATTTGATCTCTCTAAGAGTGCCACTCCTCTTTATTTTGTTGTTATTATTGTTATTTAGGAATGGTTTGAGATGCAGAGGATAAAATGCTCTCTTTTTAAGGTTTATGAACCCCAACATCAAAATAAGCTTTTGAGATCAATTTCTTCTTCTCTTCCTATTTAGAAGCTGACTGCTCCAGCAGAGGCTACCTAGGGGAGGGAGCTCCCTGTGCTCTGGGCTGCTGTCAGAGGCTTTCCTGGCAGCAGATCAGTGAGACTTCCTGAGTCACTTTCCAGTTCTCTGCCTTTTCATCTCTTACACAATTCCTTTTGTAGAGGTAGCAAGTTTCTTCTTCTGAAGGCTGAATGCCTGCTTTCTGTTTCTCCTGTATGGAGGGTGTTTTCTGATGGTTTTTGTGGAGTTGTCATGACATTTGTTTTCAATTCCAACCTGGACATTGTCACAACTGCTTCATACACAGGGCTTGGTGCTGCCCTTAGCAGAAACACTGCTTTTTCCTCTCTGCTGTTTGCTATTCCTGCCTCTAGGGTGGCATGCTGGTAGACAGCAATCTAATGCCCTCTTAGGCTTTCTTTGCTCAGGTATGCTAGCCAGAGCAGGCAAGGCCAGCTTCCTGGAAGATGTAGCTGCAGCAAGGCACTAAGTGGGGAGATTTGTATCGACAGTGAATTGTGGGCAAACCCCAGCTGGCAGCTCAGCCTCGCACAGCCACTCACTCACCAGACTGGGAGAAGTTGGGGGGGAAAAAGTGGGTTGAGGTAAAGGCAGTTTACCAGATAAAGGAAAAGCTGCACTGCTAAGCAAGGAATTTGTTCACTATGTCCTGTGGGCAGGCGTGTGTTCTGCCATCTCCAGGAATTCAGGGCTTCATTGCATGTGACAGGAAGAACAAATGGCATCACTCCAAACACCCCCTTTTCCTTCTTCTTCCCCCACCTTTTATTGCTGTGTGGTATGGAACATCCCTTGGGTCCATTGGTGTCAACTATCCCAGCTGTGTCCCTTCCCAGCCTTTTGTGCAGCACCATCCTGCTCACTGGTGGGGCAGTGTGAGGAGCAGAAAAGGCCTCCACACCAGTAAGCTCTGCTCAGCTACAGTGAAATCATCTCTGTGCTATCAGCACTGTCTTCACCACAGATCCAACTCACAGTGTCACATAAGGAACTAATAACTCTGCCACAGCCAAAACAAGTACGTGTTTTCTCATCAGTAGGGTGGGAATATGAATTGGGCGGGTGGTGGGTGAGTGAAGATAAGAGCAAGGACTTGCAAAATGAATATGTGATTTCAAAGGCTGGTGTCCTCAGTACAGAGCCAAATCAGATTATTTTTTTGCGATGTGCTTTCTCTTTTGCCTCCCCCCTCCCCCAGCAAGGTTAATTGCTCTGTCTGTATGTGTGTCCACATTATTGAAATTCCAGTGTTAGCATACACAACTGGTGTTACATGGTGTGGCAGTGACCCCTGACCATTGGGGTGGCTGTAGTGACGTTTTACAGTGCCAGCTTTTCCCCCCTGGTCAGTCAGTATTCTCCTCTAATTATAATCAGGAGCATGGGTCAGGACAAACCTTTCTTGAGATAAGGGGCCTCCTATGCTTGATGCTATTGAGACAAGTAAATGGTGCAACCTCTAAACACTTTAAAAATATTCCTCCTGTGAATTTGTTATAAGTTGCTTGCATCCAGACAATCCATTTGTCTCAGGAATTTAAGACTTCTGGACACCTGACTTGTCACACCATGCATTTGCTTCCCCTTACTACCCTCACCTGCAGGGTCCAGCTTGCAAACTTTTAAGCATCCGTAAGCAGGCTGTAGGTAAAATAGGCTAACTGCAGTGGAACTACATGATATTGTGGTATCAAATAGTATTTCACAGAATCACACAGTGGGCCAGGTTGGAAGGCACCTCAGTGTGTTGTCTGGTCTGGCCTCCCTGCTCAGGGAGGGTTCTTCTAGAGCACATGGCACAGAATTGCATCCAGATGGTTCTTGAATATCTCCAGTGAGGGGAATGAAAACCTCGCTGGGCAATCTGCTCCAGTTCTCTGTCTCTGATGTTTGAAAACTCCACATCCTTGGTACTCCTACCAAGAAAAAGGTATTAATGTGTTACGGACTACTGTGATAATGTT
Organism: Parus major; assembly: GCF_001522545.3. Classification (NCBI taxonomy): domain Eukaryota; kingdom Metazoa; phylum Chordata; class Aves; order Passeriformes; family Paridae; genus Parus; species Parus major. The sequence continues at coordinate 18,370,155 of NC_031771.1, forward strand.
GAAGATTTTGGGCAGCAACGGCGGTAGGAAATATCTTTCCCGTGTTTTGCTTTGCCAGCCTTCTCTCCTGTCTCACTGGAGCAGAGAGGGTGCCCAGGTAGGCTTATTCCATTTGGAAAGTAAATGGGAGAGTGGCACGAGCAGAGAGCCAGGCATGTGTTGGTGAAGAAAGGTTGATGGGAATAGTATTGTGTGGTTTGTAGTAGTGTGGTACTCTCAACTCGTAATTCTGGTGTTGTGCACCTTTAGTTATGAAGACTGAGATGCTTCTCACAGAAGAAGTGGCAAGTGGAGAGGGACTTCAGAGGGAAGCTGAGATGCAGTTTTTCTTTTCCCACAGTTTAAGTATTTTTTCCACCCTCATATGGCCTTACATTGTTTCTTCACCATCATTTTCTATTCCGTTCTAGTACATCATTTTGAAGATTAAATAATAAGATTCTGGTGAAGCATCTTCCATCATATTTTCCTGTAGTGAACTCTTGCACAAATTATCCTGTAGTGAAGTAAAAGCTGAAATGAATGGCAGTAACTGTGTCTGAACTCAGCCTCAATTCACCATACCTGCTGTTACCAGAGTAAATGCATTATTCATAATTTACATGATACTTTCCTGAAGGCAATACACTTGAAAGCAATGTGTGTAATATAATGTGTCATTATTCCAGAGCTCTGAAAATGTCCTTTTATAATTCTCCTTAGCAGTACAGTTTATGTGATGTGGAAACTATTTTCTGACACGTGTGCCTAAGCAGTAAGCTCTTTGTTAGATCCAATTAGAATTTCTCCCTTGATAGAGTGTGAGGCTCTAAACCAGTGTTATGCTTGGCCATGGACAAAATTAATCCAGTCAGCTGGGACTCCCTGCATCAACCTTCTGCGATCTCATGGTATGGAACTGCTGATATGTGCTTTTCACATTCAGCAAATCCAAGATTCAGTGCAAGGGGCAGCAGCCACGCCACTTTTCTGGCGTAGCAAACGGCGTGTCAGCACATTTAAAAATTATTACATGAATATGAGCTACTGTACAATAACACTTTCCCCCACTGAGTGGTGTAACTCCTCTCCCACTGGTGAAGGGTTTTCTCATTTGTATTTTTTTGATATATACTTTTTGCTAGTGAGATGAGCATGCTATAGATGCTTTGTTCATGAATAGCAGCATTTAAGAAAACCTGATGTGTTTTGTGGTTTTTTTCTGCACTGTAAATTGTAAAAAAAGGCCCAAACCCTGAACATTTTGTTGATTGCCAATTGTTTTGTTTGTTTTAGCAAGTGTTTGGTTTAACTAAGTATTACAAATGATTGTTAGAGAAAATTTAGGTTGTGTGTTAAGCACATCAATTTTAGATGGACTAAAATACTTTCAAGTGTCATGGATTGTTTTTTTCCCCATGAAGTTCCTATACTAAAATCTGTGAATGGAGAGTTAGTTGCTGTTGATGCTTTGCTAAAGCAAGAGTGGTAAATGTGATTTAAATCTAATCCAAATTTACAGCTCTTCCTGAGAGCTTGCATAAGGCCCAGAATTGTTTTGACTGGTTTTGATCCACAGAAGTCTCTGTGAGCATCGAAACAATTCATCAGTTTATTGTGACATCTGAATGCTTTTAAACTGCCCCTTTGTTTTTGCTGATTAACTGTGCTCTTCAAACACTGCAAACCCATGTTCCTCTGTGGCTGGAAGTGATGTGCTGCTCTTGGCATTCTACCCAGCCTGGCTCTCCTTGGTGTTCAGTGGCTTCTGCAGGTGCTTACCCAGAGCCCTTTTTTACCTTGTTGATACTTCAGACAACTGCTGTGAAGCGAGGTTAGGTCCTGTGCTGTACTTGTCATGTCTTTGGGTTGAAAAGGGCTCCATCACAAACTGGTTTTGTTCCAAAATCAGTGTGTGTGTAGGAAAGCTGAATTGCTTTCCCTGAATACTCATTCCCCTGGAAATAAATCATCATAGAGTTGTTCCTCTTCACTTCTCCCAGAAGGAGCCAAATGCTCTACATCGTGTATAGGAAGCATGACCCCTACCTTGAAGGTGACTCCAAAAAACCCCAAGTGCCACATACTAATTGTGATACAACATTTCATAAAATGCAGATAGACAGGAACGTATTTAAATTATCTGGACAGCTAAAACAGAGTTGGATTCTTGACATATTTCTTCATGTATGAACAATTGCAGTCACTCTTCAGGTTTCCATTCTTTAGAGTTTAGTAAAGATGTTACTATCTTACAAAAAGGACATAACACATTTTCTTTATCTAAGTGTAAATTACAATTTATTGCAATTAATAGCTGAGTTTTAAGTAAGAATTTGAGGGCTACCAAATCTTAAGTTACCTCTGCAGCCACAGAGTGATGCAACCAGATTGTATCCTGGATGTATTTTGCATTTATCTGGAGGAATTCAGCTGCAGAACAAGTTTTAGATTTCCCTGAAAAAAAGTAATCAGTAGATGACTAAGAAATTTACTGATACTAAAATGTTCCTGAGTGTAACTGGTATATGCAGGTTGGAAGTGTCAGCTGATCAAGCAGATGCTAATTGATGTGTCATGGGTTGTGCCTTTTTGTACATAAATTTCGATGTCTTCTTTCTCAAGATGAATTGAGTTTCACAGTGTTGAGGAAAATAAGCCCCTTTTTAATTTTACAAAACCTTTATGGTAACTTATTTCTTTGAGATTATGAAAGATACTTTCTTTTACTGTCAACTAAGCAATATATTTTTATATACCTTAAAGTATAAAAAAAATTCTAAAAAACATTGAGTGTAAATAATTTAAACAAAACATTTTTTGTTAGACTAAAGTATTAATTTTTATAAATCCAAATTTTAGTATTATGCCACAGCAAGTGGAAAGCCACCAAGGCTGAGAGCAACATCATTTTTAGCCCTCTCTCTGTTCCTAAATAGAAACTTCTATGAATCTGGAACGAAGGTAAAGTGGCATTGGCCTCAGTAAAGAATGTCATAACAATTCCTATTTTAAACAACCCTACCTGTTGCAACTTCATAGCTTAAAAGACCTGTTAATAAATTACACTGTGTTACTGGGAGAAATATTTTGTCAACTTTTTATTTTTCTGTACCGGATTTACATTTCCCATTTGGGAAAAAAATTACCTCCTGTCTTGATTATTGTCTGGTCATATTTTTCTGACTTGCTGCAAATTGTTAGCCTGTCTATTATTTTTTTTTTCTCAAGTCATGTTGTTCTCTTGACTCTCTTGCATCATTCATGCCTCTTCCAGCCCCATCAGTTGCATATCCTGTAAAGCTTGGTGTGCTCACAGGTTTGCATGGGGATATGGACAGTTTGGTCACTTTCCTCCCTTGTGCATGGCATCACCTTCTGTAGATTAACTATGACTGTAAACCCAATTCTCATTAAAACTTTTGGATCATTATTAGCAGCTTTGAAAAATAGTCCACACTGGCTGTGTTACTACATAGGTAGGGTGACTCTTTGAATGTGTCTCTTATACACATCTAGATGTGTATTGGATCATTATTAGCAGCTTTGAAAAATAGTCCACACTGGCTGTGTTACTACATAGGTAGGGTGACTCTTTGAATGCAATAAATGAAATATTTTGAGATTTGTCTTGAGGATGTGCTTAGGAGAGGAAAAAGGGGAAGGCATACACTTCCTGGGAAGGGAGCTATAAATCACGATTCTTTGGGCATCATCTGCATAGTGTTGCACTGAAAGAATCTTTGTGCAAGTAGAAGAGCATAAGCCCCTCCTTTTGGTGGACTTGTAGCAGGGGAGATGATGTTTCACATGAACCTTTCACTGCATTAACAGTGTGCTTGACTCGCTGTGTTGGACCTCACTTCCAGCAGTGGTAAGGTGGTGGAGGTACTGGAAACAGAACTGAGAAAAGGATCTGCATCCAAGAGGAGGAATATGGAGTCTTGAAATCAGAGTGGTCTGTTTGGGACTTATGGGAATACCCAGGGTACAGAAATGGATGGAATTCTCCTCAAGTTGTATATAAGTTTACTTGGGTTGGTTACCATCACTTACTTTTTCTTGGAAAAATAAACACGTACTAGGAAAGTTAACGAGAAACCATTTGAAGGCCTTATTCTTCCAAAGAGGAAGGGAAGAATGAATCAATTTTTGCTTTCTTTCACATTGATTTCCTTCATGTTTCATGTTCAGGAAAGAGCACATTCCATAATACCTGCTTGAGCCCTGGTTGAGAATTAGCCTTCAACTTTCCACTCGTGGACATTTTCCCTTCAGTGTACAGTATTTAGCTGCATGCCATAACTCAGCCCAACTCTGTTCAGGCAAGATGATGTACTCATGTTAGGGTTAAGCATCAGGCACCAATTTAGCTGGACAGTAAATCTGCTGGTTTAGCTGTCCAGCAGCGCTGCTCCACGGAACCACTAGCACTTGCAGACACCCTGTGCCCTAAGTGTGATGCCTAAGGACCTTCCAGTTGAACTCAGTTAAATCAGTGTAGTAGGGATCTTGCACACATCCTTGGCAGGACAGAACTTGGCAATCTTTGAAATTTTGTTTGCTTTATTCTCTCTCTTCAAATTCTGAGTTTTCTTGAACTCCTTTTTTTTTTTTGAAAATTAAACCTTAGGGGTTCATTTTCCCCTTTCTTATTTGTTTTGACCCTCACGTTCTGTATTTTCTTTTGTTTTTATCTTGTTCATCCACTGAAGGACCTTGTGTCCTTCCTAAAGTACATTATTCCTAATGCTTGTCTCATTTCAATCCTGATGTCTGTTAGATGGATATAAAGCTATTAGAAATTTCAAGTATGGAAGCACTTTCTCCCACTTTGAGTATTGATCTGTAATTTCAGAAGTTTCTGTTTGTTTTTTTAACTGTAGACATTAGACAGTTTAAAAAAAGAAGTCCAGTAAACCATATCTGAGATAGAGTATTTATGAGCACTATATATTTAAAGATGCCTTTAAAAAAATCTGTTGTTTAAATTGCTTTTCCTTTTGGGGCAACGGCAGAAATACTTAATAAGCTGGTTTTGAACAAGAGCTGGAAGTAAGTAAAAGAATTGCAAGTATTTTCTTACTTTCCATTTGCTAGGAAGAGCAGTTTGTTGCTTTGCCAAGTCTCCTTTCAGTTCTCTTTAATCCAAATAGGAACCCAGGAAATTTTCTATTGAATGGGAAATTTTCTATGCAAATAGGAATAATTTTTTACGTCTTGCATATCTATGTGAAGGGCTGTTGTGCATATCCTAGCCTTTTAAAACATCAGTGATATCAAAAGCATTCCTAGTGCAGCTCAAGGCTGCACTTAAAGCCATGCCAGTAATTTTGAGAGCTGCAAATGGGGTGTGTTTAGGAGAAGAAACCAAGGCCACGTTGGGTTAGTGTCAGCTGTTATGAACAGTAAGAAATATTTGAGTAACTTCCAAAAAAGAACAGCAGAGGAAAAAGAGGCAGAACTGTCTTGATTCAAACAGGTTGAGACATGTATCAGACTAGGATATTGAGTATGCTGAGGCTGGAAAGAAGGTCTTTCTCTTTCTGCTTATTCAAGGGATGTGCTCCTGGCCTCGTGGTGCAGGCAGGTGTTAGGGAGCCTGTTCACAGAGTCGAAATACACCCTGACTTATGGACCACAGCTGTCCCAACCCATCCAGCTGGGCTGTGCTGGTGGAGACAGCATCAGCCCCATGCTGACATGAGTCAAAGCTGACTGCAGAGGGATTGCTCAGCACCTGTGGAGATCAGCCTGTCATCTTTAGAAGTGCCCAAATTTCACTTCAGGGGGCTAGTTTGAACAATCTAACTGGGGTTTATAGGTTCTGTTATAGTAGTTTGATTTATTTTTTTTTGGTTGTGGGGGAAGGTAGTTTGGTTTGGTTTTCTTTTTAGTTCAAGGGTTTCTTGTGGCCAGAGGGTCCAGTGCTATCTTCCTTGCTTGAATGAAGCAGCTTGCACCACAGGCAGACAAATTTGAGTCCTCTTTTTGTAGGGGTGGGAAGGCTTTTATTCTGGTTTGTTTAGTTCAGCTTGGTTATTCATTGGGACCTAACAGAACCCATTACTGGATTCCAGTTAAAAGACTAAGAATTTTATGTCTGAATTCCTTTGCAATTTCTAATATTTGGGTGTCTGGTATTTAGATTTTGGCCTTCCTTCCCTGTTAATTTCAGTGGGGTTCAAATTCTCTGTAAGGAGGAATGTAAGCTCTTTGCAGATTTGCATGTAATCAGGGAGAAATGGTATCCTTAAAATCCCAAATTCAGCAAATGGGAAACTTGTATCAGCTGTCAGGTTCCTAGTCTGAGCAACCAGTTGTGGAAGTTCAAGTACAACAAGACAATTTTTTCTGGTGTATCTTGTACTTTGACACTTGTAGAGGGGTCATTCTCCCACCATTTGTTTTGCTGGCCTAGTTTTTCTCTGTAGTTTGTTGTTGGTTGGTTCTTTTGGGGGGGTCTTTTTGTTGTCTTCTTTGTGAGAGGCTCTCCACTGCTGTAGCATCCTGGAAATCCTCTTCTGCCACTGGTTTGTAGCCAGTTTTCTGCTGTGGGAATGGCCAGACTTCCATGAGCTGTTCCTGAAGTACAGTGACATTTCTGCTTTCCTGTCTCTGCTGGTCACATAACTGCTGATACTTTTTCAGATCATGTTTGTCTTTAACATGTCTGCATTATGTTGGCAGGTCACAGTTAATCTGTTAGCAATGAGTATGATCAACAAGGTATTTTCCCTCCCTGAACTTCTCCAGTCGATAAATACCTTCATTTCACGGTGCTTCCATGTACCTAGCCTTCCATTTTATGCTACAGGGCTTCATGCTTACATATCTCAAAGTTATCCATTAAATTCTGTCTGATATTCTAAATGGTCCTTCTGTGTGTTGATTTTATCTCCTGACTTTGCATTAGAAGCTGTTTTTAATAAGGTACTGTTGGTTTTGTTTTTATTTTTTTTTCCTTGCTAAGTTCACTGGTAAAAGTATTCAATAAAATTACTTTCTGAACAAATGTTTCTGGAGGTACACTAATAACCTCCACATGGTGCATGTTTTCCCTTTTTAAAGCTCTATAAGCTACTCAGTCCGTTCATACTGCTAATATGTACTTCAAGTTTCCCCTGAGTTCACTAAAAAATTCCTTATGTCATGCTAGCATAGGCTTTGCTGAAGGCTAGATAAATGATGTCTGTTAGATATGCTCACATTTTAGAAAAGAAAAAAGTTAGTCACACATTCTTCTGTCTTTTTTTTTCCCTTTTTTTTTTTTTTTTTAATGCAGATACACTTATTTTTGTTTACTTCCATTTCTTCAACATGCTTTTTCCTCTCTGAGTAATTGTGCTAAAGCCATGTATTCTTCTGGGATCAGAATAACTGGACTTTCTTTTCCCAGACTGCATTTTTTCTTTCTCATGTTATGGGTATTATATTTGCTATTTTCCAATCAGATGACACCACCCTCAGCATCAGAGACCTATTAAAATATTTCCTTTCACACCTCCTGCTTCATGGGCTGGTGTTTCCAGAACTCTGGAATGTAAATTATCTAGTCCTAACTTCAGTAAATATACTGAATTCTACTGAATTTTGCTGTCACATTGGTACTGTGTTTATTTACATGTTCATTAACTGATCTCAGAGAAGAAAATGTAAATTTTTTGATTTACAAGTTTCTAAATTAAAACCACGTATTTGGTAATTCACATTCTCCAGAAATCTTGAAAGCAGCCTGGTAAACATTCTTTAAAACTGCTTGTAGAATTCACTGGCCTGTTAATTTTACCTCAGAAGCCATAAAAAGCACGAGCCAATTGACAGTCAAAGTAATGTACATTTCCCAGAAATTCAGAATTGTGAAGAGTCATTTGGCAGAAGGATGGCCATTTTCCTTCATGGCTTTCAACTGACTTTTGTTTAATCTGTCGCTTTTGGACATTTTTTTAGTATAGGATGGAGTAAACGGATGCCTTGAAATCTTGCAGGAAAAGGTATTTTTCCTTTCATGTGTCTGATGTTCCAGCCCATCAAAAATGTTACTGTCCTTCCAGTTTCCTCTCTAGCCCTCACATATTGCATCTTTGTGCTTTTGTCTGTGTTTTGCTGTCATCTCCTTCATAGCCTTTCCAGCTTCCTGCACTGTCTTCCAGTCCTTGTCCAACTTTCCAAGCTGCCTTTTTTGTGCTATTCCTCAGTATTTTAGAAGCAGTTGCTTTACTGTTAAAACCATCTGTGGTTTAAATTTTTTTCCTGAAAAATCAGTCTTTTCCACAGGTAATCTGGTGGATGTCAATAAAAAAAAAACAAAACCTTTCTACGTTGTACCTACTCATTCTATTAAGCAGTGTTTGCTCTTTATCACTCAGGAACTGTGTAAATACATTTATTCTCATCTTCTCCTTTAGCACCTTTGAATAGGTGCAGTTGCTTTAATTCTTGGCTTGGTGCTTTGGAGTCCCTGTTCAGTTTCTAGTAGTGTGTCATGTTATGTAGTGGGATTGGGAGCAGCAGAAAATGTGGAGTGTTGTTGGCAAAGGAGCTGTCAAGCTATGGATGGGTAGGTATAGAGCATTCCACTGTTCTATATGGAGAGAGCTTTTGGTGTAAAAGGTGGAAATCATGCATTTGATCTATCATTCAGATCTACCCCTCCAGTCCTGCTTTCCTATGAGAAGCCATGGTCAGCCCTCACCTTGTCCAGAAATTCAGGGTTATTCAAATTACTGGCAGCACTGATTGGAGCACTTTCTAAGTGTCAGCAGCCAGTTTATGGCTAGCTCTCTTTTATGGGTGGACACAATGTGATTTAACACGTCCTTTTCATTGCAAGACCACCCAGCTGCAACACTCGGAGGGAGAGAGCCGAGGTCCTTGAGCATGTTTTTATATGCTTTATTGATATGTATTGGCTGTGAGAGTATCTGGTTACACGTTTGAGCACTCCCTAGCTGTTCTCTAATTGCTCCCGTTTTGCTCGTGGTTGTTAATGTGTAATCTTGCCTGCTGCACTGAACTCATATTATTTAAGCTGCTGGGAGCCTGTGCTCGGCATTAAACGTACAGCTGGTACAGCTGTGGCTACTTCACCCTGCCACTGTGGAAGCGGCAGGCCTTGCCAAGGAGCGGGCTTGGCTTGCCAGAGCGCTGACCTGAAAAGTGAGTGGCTTTAATGGAGAGGCTGTGGAAAATACTCCAGCACAGAGCTGCTCTAGCACAGCTCCCTGTGGTGGGAGAGACCCTCTAATTCCCTCCTTGTTTGTGCGAGTGCTGTTTCTAATAAGGTCCAGGGAAAAGGTTTAGCAGGTGCAGAATGGAGCTACAATGCTCTGCATTGAATTCAGGGCTGTCCTTCGTGTTTTCTGGTCTTCTTGTCATGCCCCCTTTTCCCCTCACCCCAAAGCAAGCATGCACTGGCTTAGAGAGCTCTAGTTGCCAATGCAGGGAAACTCTCACACTATGGGATGTAAGGAAGACTGAGAGCTGGGTCTTTGCCTCCTGTAAATGGGGAGTTTGTCATCTGACCTGGTATTGCTGCAACAAATTGGGCAGAAGTTACTGGGGTGGGGAAAAACTCTCCTAGATGTACTCATGAAGTCTGCTTGCAGCGTGGCAAATAGTGTAGGTACTGCATGTATGCTTTACATAAATGCACACTGTGAGTGTACCCAGCATACTGTGTACATGGGAGTGATAGTGTGTGTGTGTGCTAGACATTTAGTTTAATAAGAAAGCATTGGGGAAAAATATGCAAGAAGGAAAACCAGCTCAAGATAATTCACTCCAGTGCAGGGTTGTTGCTGGCTTGGGCCCTTGCAGAGCCAGCTGTGGAGGTTTTCTCCACATGACAAAAGCTCAGGAGCTTCCAAAACTGTGAGTTCTGATTGGATTATAAAAGCCTGTTGTTTCCCTGCCACCCCTCTGCCCTAGCAGGGTGAGTGGTTATTGGGGAACTGTCAGAAGAAACTGGAACTGCACAGGGAGGCAAAATACGTGTAGGATGGCAGGGTCTTTTGAGAAGTCATTCTGGTCAGGTATATTTCTCCTAATATTGAGAGCTGATAATACCAACATTCAAACTGCCTTTTGAAGCTATGTAGGAGTTGTGGCCCAGACTCTCAGATCCCAAGGCTGCTGTGGATTGCCAGTGTTGGTTTGCCATAACCGGTCTTAGATTTACTGCCTTAGGCAAGGTACTTGCTCAGGGGGACTTTGGTTACCAAGCAATTTTTAAAAGAACTAGCAGCTTTCTTCTAGTAAAGCAAAAGGGTTAAATTCTTGGTATAAGGTTGGAGATGTGATCATAAAAAAGAAACATTAGGATAATAAAATCTGTCCACAGAGTATACTTAACATCAGGGTTTTTTTTCCTAGAGGTGTCTTTAGGTTTCTAAATGTTTGTAAGCCAGAGTAAACTCCCAACCAAACACCTGATCTGCCAGGGTACTGCTGTGGAGTCCTCTGTTTCACAAGATCTTCCTGAGTTTTTCAGTTTGTGTTTGAGTGATATATTGTCTTTCGATGCTTAGGTTGCATCTCGAGACCCTTCTTACTTCCCTGCTCTGAATATGCAGTGCTACCTGACTACTTCTTGTCTGTGAGATTGCTCTGCTCTACTTCAGAGTACGTATCCGTGATGAGCACAAGTCTTGGATGTGACAATCTTTCCATTTGGTCTTTTTATTGGGAAAACAGTTTCACTGCAGTCATAAAAGTACACTGTTCCATTTTGTGGATACAAAGCACAGAAGCTTGCTTCATTTACAATGATTTTAAATTTCGGAAAGTATGCTTACAACATGAACTTTTTCATAGCAACATCACGGCTTATGTTTTCTCTATATTAAAAAAATTAGATTATTTAGAAGCGTATGTGCGGTTTCTGTGGAAAGCTCTATCCTCGGCTACATGGCTGTTTCTTCCTCTTCTTAGTCTGAAGGAACGTGGTAACATAACATAAAAATTCTTGTTGTTCATAAAGGAAAGAACAGCATTTTTACTAGATATGGAAAATTCTAAGTGGAACACGTACAGAGGTAAAATGCCATTTGGAGATTTGAGAAGACTTTTTATGATTCTGACTTCTTTGATGCAGAGCACACCTCAGCCTCATGAATTCTCTTTTCCAGTGCATTATGGTAAGTCATATTGAGAGAAGTCATGCAAGTAGAGAAGCACATATTATATATTTGAATAACCTTCTCTTCAATGCTTTCCTGAGAAACCAGAAGACAGTACCGTGTAGTGTTGAAAACATTTTAACTCTAACATTCTTCATAGTTGCAGGAAGTGTCTGTTTCTGAGTTACTGTTAGAGCTCAAGGGAGAAGCCAGCTCTTTTCCTTTCTCCATCTTCTGATCGCCTGGGACTCTTGTTCCAGGTGACAACTGGCACTGGTTAGGGGCAGCAGCAGTCAGCCAGCCTGTGCAGATCTTCACGGCCTGATTATGGGTAAGACTGACTGTATGCAGTTCCCTGTAGAAGAAAGGTTACATCACAAGGAGTGCTGAGGTGAGGCAAGGGGCTGAAATGCTACAGCAGATTTTTTTTCTTTTCCTGCTCTAGTTTTAATATGTTAGCACACCTGCAGGTCTGGCATTTGTTTTCTTCTTTGCTTCTCTTCCTTTCAATATGTATAAATGGCTCACTGGAGGCAGAACTAACTCTACTTTTATTTCCAGCTGACTTAACCCCATGCTGCTGCTCCCCAGTGCCCAAATCCCTGCACCAAGAAGCACAATCCTTCCTTTTCTTTCTTTCTGGTAGGTAGTTCATGAGAGGGAATTGGTGAATGCTGGTCTTGGAAACCTCTACAGAAAATAAGAATTTAACACACATCTCATTTCAAAATTATTTATAATGTTTGAATATAAGGGTGGATATAAAGAGGTTGTAAGAGGAACATAGTTTATCGTTCCAGAGGGACAATGGATGAAGAGCACGACATCTGGAAAGTTTGGTAATTTGAATAAAACCAACTGGAAACAGATGGATAATGGGGAGCTCATCTCCTACTACAAATCTTCCTGTTTTAAGAAAATGCTAAATCTGTTTTTAGTACCTGGCAGTATTTTAAAGGGGACTTTCTGTATCTCAGAGGAAGTCGATAATAAGGAAATAAAATTATTCTGTTCTCTGTGGGAGCAGGATTTATTCACCCAGGTGAGTAAAAAGAATGTAGCCACATTTTTCAAATTCAGCTATTGAACCTCCAGTCTTTAGAGAAATTGTTATAAAGATGAAAAATGCAGAAAACATACCATTTACATAACACAAAATCAGCTCTATCCTCTTGAGTTACTAGGCTCAGTTGTACAAATAATTACTCTTATAATAACTTCAAAATAATAGTTGCTTTGATAATTAGTATTAGTGTCCCATTTAGTCATGCAATTATTAGGGTAAAATCCTTGTTCTTCAGAATGAGATCTGAAAATTAATATCAATGGCACCAGTGTAAATGTTGAATTAATAATAGCTTGTTGGGGATAATTTTAAATCATATGATATGGTATCTGGAAGTTACAACCAGCAGGTGAGCTAATAGCAACAGCTGAATTATTCTTTCACCTACCATAGAAGATGCTTTCTTATCCAGAAATACTAGTTGATGTAGTTAAAAAAAAAAAAATCAAAAAAACTCCAGCCTTTGATTTATTTGCTTGATACCTAGTGTGCTTAATGCCTTGGTATGTTCTGGCATTATTATGAATATTTTAGTTGAAGTACACAACTTAAATTTCACTTTACGACATTCACAAACGAAGGCAGGGCAAAATCAAGGTTTTAAAAAATCAGGTATGTATTTGTGTTTATTTACATGCATGTGAGGCAGTTTGTGCATTTGCACAATGGAAGGAAACAAAAATTAATTTGTGAAGCGTGAGGAATTACTGAAAATGGAATACAGTGATTTTGTGTTTGTGGGACTGAAGTTTTCTGTATGTGCATACTGAGAAGTGGCCAAACCCAAACAAATTGTTCTCAAAGACTGAACACTTCAGCCTGACAGTCATATGTTTTTGCCTGTTGTAAACCACCTTCTTCAGTCCTAAGAAGTCCTAAGTCCTATTACTGCTTAATATATATTAATTTCTATTTAATGTCAGTGCCAACATCATTTCTTCAGGTCTGTTTCTTAAAAAAGCACTTTGTTAGCATGGTGTGACTGTTGTAATTCTGCTGTCTGTCCATGTCACTATCCTGATTTTTTTCATAGTGGAGTTTCACAAGTGTAATAAAAGATTGCAGGCTTAGATGGATGGGGTTTGTATATCTGGACAGTGAGGTAACAGTGTAACTGGAAAGTGCTCAGTAAATCAAACCATACAGACTTAGGAATTCTGCAAAGGACAAAATTATGGGAAATACTCTTACAGGCAAGCAGGTCTCTTCTGAAAAATGAAATCTAAGAAGACACCAGATGCTTGCTTTTATTGAATCCATAAAATCCTCCTAGGAAATCTGGTTTTATAATTGCTGAAGGCATTTTATAATTGTACAGAAGAAATCTGGAAATAGGTTTTAAGATTCTAAATACCTTCCTAGTGATCAGGGCATTTAAGGTAAGTAGAGGTGAGCCAATCTGGCAAGTTTCTGTTTCTCTTCTCAACCTGATGTGTTTTGAAAAAACTAGTATTTAACTAAGCTCTAGAGCCCAGAGACCTTCTCAGCTTTGCATCAGGAGTGGCACAGTGGCTTGGGGTGCTGCAGAGAAATGTGCTGTGGCTGCAGGACAGAGCCCTGGCTTGTGTGGAGGGTGGCTGCAGAAGGCACAGGGCTGTTTTGCACCCTCTCCTAGGTCAAATGGGTTTGTGGTGAAAAGAGCTGGAGATCTTCTTGCTTTCTTGGAATTCTGTGTTGATGAAAATAACTGATTAGGGTTTGAGGTTTTGATCTTCTAGGAATAAAAAATTCCAAAGCACTAATAATTAGTGCAAGTGTTTAATTTGCTCATCCCTTCTTTTCTTTCCTGTCAATAATGGGAATTGAAAGCTGTATAGCTAATTCCCAGGTGTTTATTTTCTGTGTTTCATCGTGCACAAATAGGTTGGGTACTGTCACTAACCTGTGACAGTGGTGTTCTTGAGGAAGATCATTATGGGACATACTGATTAAGGGATTATAAACTGGTGCTGATTAACACCTGTCCTAGGCAGGGCCCTTGTACAGAACAGCTGAAGTAACTTGTGCCTTACAGAGCATACCATGCCTCACTGTCAGCAGCACTGAGCATCTTCTAGAAATAAGCAGCCATCAGTTTTAACTCTGCCCTTCATCTGCAGCTATAGCAAACCCCATTGCCAATAGCTGCTCTAGTGGGCAGTGACTGAGCCATGACAGACCATCTGTGACAAAAATAACAAGGAACTTTATTCCCCAGCTGAAAGTATAAATCACACTTCTTCACAGAATATACAGTGTTGGTGTGACTCTTTCCTAGTTCCTGTTTTAGCCCCAAGTGCTGAAATGTTATTGTAGGCTGACAGCTCATTTTGGGCGAGACATTCCTTTGAACTTTCAAGGTGGGTAACCTGCTCCAGCAAAAGTAGGTGCTTGCTGAATCAGGGCCTTGGTTTCTTTCTACTCAGCAGTGTGGAGAGTTTGTGAGTTGGTTTGTATTGGCACCTTTTCATTAGCAGTGTTGTAAGGTTGTAAACAACAGGTGTGTGCTGTCACGCTTTCCTTCAACAGAAAGAAAAATTTACATTTGGTGATGAATGCATTCTCATACCGTTTTTGTTTTGATTGTTGTTTCTTTCTAATTGACTGTCATTTCCCCGGTTTAAGTGTCAGTGTACTTCTGATATTTGTATATATCAATAGAACACTATTTTTCTTATGTAAATTTTTAGATGTCTTATGCTTTAAGAAAAAGTAGCACTCAATTTATAAAATCTTTGCATGCTGAATAATGTTCATTGCTAGAGATGTCTGAATCCACTCTAATACCATATAAATGCTTTCATTTTTTTGCCATGTGCCTTAAAAATAATAAAAAATGTGTCTTATCTTTGGATGCATCAAGTGACTGATGTTTGAGAAGACACATGTTTGGAATGCTTGAATAATTCGCGTCATCTGCACTGGCTTCAGCTCTTGCCTTGCAAACTTTCAGTATGACTCAGGAGTTCCTCTTGTGCTGACAGAGAGGAAAAAAACAAGCAGTGAATGCTTGCAATGGACTTACCAGTGTTCAGTAGCAGTATTGTGGTTTTGTGTAAATGCAGCGACCCAATGGTACTGGAATAGAAAGAGGAAGGGAAATCTTGAGCCTACCATGGGCAAATATGATGTTTTAAGCTAATCTGCTTCTGGTGTTCCTACTGTAAACCAGTGGAACTTGACTCTTGCCAGCAAGAAGAATGTTGAGGCCCAGCTCTTTCACCAATGTCACAATCAAAATGAAAGTAATATTAATGCAGAATGTTGATTCCCATTTCCAGTCAAGAGGGGTCACTAAGACCATTGAATCATAGAATAATTTGGGTTGGAAGGAACATTAAGGACTATTGAGTTCCAACCCCTCTGCCACAGACAGGGACATCTTCCACTAGACCTGGTTGCTCAGAGCCCCATCCAACCTGGCCTTGAACACTTGGCATCCACAGCTTCTCTGGGCAGCCTGTTCCAGGGATTGCTACTGAGCAAAGTATAAGGAAGAGGAATGGACTGTAAAAACAGACCTATGCTTGGGACAGGATCCTATGCTCTGTTGGGGTTACATTGTACATGAAGTTTTTTTTGGCAGAAGAGAAGTAGGACAAGAACACCTGAATGCCAGGTGTTAACAGAAAGATCAGTACCTTGTACAGAGCAGGAACTCTGTAAGAGAACACTTAGTCCTTGTATAAAGATTGCCCAATAATGCTGGAAGGTCAGGGAGACCTTGAAGGTATCTGCTGTTTCCTCACACTGGAACTGGAGAAACGTTTTGACATTTCCATTCCCTCTTCATCCCCTAGATGTCATCAATATAAACTGGATTAAGTGAGGAACAACCAGAAAATGAGGTTTAATGGCAAAGAGGTATCTTACTGAATACAGTTTAATGCTTTACTCAGTAGAAGTTACTTGGAGGATCCTTTCACGTTGCTCTCTGATCTTGCTGTATGTCTGGATGTTGGAAGGTTAAAACATTTAGGAAGTGTGTCCAAAACATAAAACTTCTACTGGGCTTTGTTTTGTTGCCTCTACTTTGGTGCTTGCCACCTTTGGCAGATACCTGTACTAAATCTGTTACTAAACTAAAAAACTAAGCTGTTTGTGTTGGTGAGTGAGATGTTACTACAAGTCTGAAGAAAAATTGCCAAGGAAAGGAAAACATTGGCAGAACTCTAAAAATACGTCAAAACCAGTTAGGGTGGTTTTGGGGTTTTATAGTAAAATGGTGGAATGTTTTTAAAAATAATGGAAAAATATGTAAACCAGAATTCTTTCTCAGTATATATTATGGTCATTTTGCTTTGTATTTAAGTTCCAGCTTGACACTATAGTAGTTATGTACGATCTTTTGAAACTCCCCTTTTCATGTTTTTATACAATCTTTTTACATGAAGTGCTACAGCGATTTCATACATTTTTGTGTCATCTGAAACAAGATGGTCACAGGAGCATTGCTGTTTAGCTTGAGGGATTTCAGTTTGTCTTTTTTTTTTCCCCCTCGGTTCATAGATGGCTTACTTTTTAATATTGGGCAAAGCCATTGCAATGAATATATATGAGGTATAAATTCATGTTTCATGAGCAGCCTTAATTCTAATATTTACTAATTTGAGAACTTAGAGCATTTTTAATGCTAATAACTAATATTCCTTTTATGAGCTTTTCAGGTTGATTTTTTTTTTAAAATTTTAAACTGAAGCCTTGGAACTTGCTTGCCAGGCTCCATTAATTGCACCTCTTGAAATAAGTAGAGAAGATGATGTTTTCCAGAACACAGACTTTGAACTGGTGCTTACAGATTTCATTATGAACACCTTGTGCTGGTGCTTTCACATCTAAAAATCAACCATAGCTGAACAGAATCAGAGCCTTCTTTGTAATGGCAAATAGCCTTTTATTTTTGTGCTTTATAAATTGCCAGTAACAAATTAATACAATTGACTGTCTTTGTTTCAAATTAATATATACTGCATATAGAACTTACTATGCATATTTAATAGGATGAAGGAGATTAGTGGGCTCTGTAAATAAAAGTTGTGGGATTCTCTTGAAGTATTTTTTCTATTTGACTTGAATTGCTGCCTGTTTTGAATGCTCATCTCTTCTCAGCTTTTTCCCACTGCATGCCTGGTAATTTAAATTTATGGAGTAGTTTGGTTTGTTCTGTTTTTTTGTTGAGTTGTTTTTTTGGTGAGGTTTTTTTTTTGTTTTTTTTTTTTTGCTGCAGTCATTTTGTTTTTGTTTTGTTTTATTCTTCTTTCCTAAGCAGTTTAGATAAACAGGTCCATCTTGTCATGCACGGTTTGTGGGGTCCCTTTCCATCTTTGGAAATCAGACTCTGTTCCAAAAGCAAAAAAGCAAATAGGTGTTTTGTGTTTTTTGAAGCCATATTTTGCTATTAAACAAACAGGGCTTCCCTTGGAGACTGTGCCATTGCAGTGATCCCCTGCAGAACACAAGCAATTGACAACTGTGACTGTGCTTTTGTGATTCTTCCTTTGAGTGAACTGGAAGAGGGGGCTCATAAATCGGTTTAATAATGGTTTTAACCATTTATTTTGGCTGAATACTAAGGCTTTATGGCCCAAATCGTGCAGCTTGCAGATAGCTTTTCCTTTTGAGATACGCTCTGCACAGAACTGAGTATTAATAATGATAAAGAAATGTTATTGTTATAATTGGACTCAGCAGATTATTTGGGAAAAATAAATGCTTTGTGTTGTAGGTTTCCCAGTTTTACCCACAGGCTAAGTCTTGTATATATAATTATGTTTTAGGAGACATTTTAAGTGCTAGTTGAACCTTTAACCTGCGTTTCCTCTGGAATAATTACAGGATGTGAAAATGGCCAAATGAAACGCTTACTCATAGAGATTAATAGAATTAGTTAAGCTACTGTTACCTTATGCTTGATTTATATTGTATGTGTAGGTCGAAACAGGCTGTAATGGCATGTGGGTGTTTTCCTATCTTTTTATACTTGCTAAAGTTTTGCCTTATGTTTATTACTAGCTATGTTATGTGAACTGCTTAAAAAGGCATTTTAGACCACTGGCAGGTAGTTGAATTTCAAAGGCTGGCTCTATTTAAAACAAAACAGTAGTGTTTGAACTTCTATCAATTTTTTTCTGAAAATAACAGTAATAGAATTGATTCCATCACCTTCCAAGGAAACAAGCTGAAAAAGAAACCTCTGTGGATTAGTAGTCCAGACATCAAATATATTTTGCAGACGTTTGAAACCAAGCCTGAGTCAGCTACAATGGAAGTAGGGAAAACTAAGAAAAATCATTTGTCTGTCTGCATTGCCAAAATTGCTGGGAAAGGTTAAAAAAAAAAAAAAAAAAGTCTGCAAACATGAGGAGAGGTATAGCAAAAGTAGAGCATTTAATCTTATTTAACAGTTCAAGATTGGTGGTAATTCTAATCTGTTTTCTAGTAAAACATTCAGTTAAAAGTGATTTGCCTTTTAAATGTTGATCTGGTCTTTTTTTTTAAAAAAAAGAGTGAAGTATTGGCTTTGAGGAAACTTGAGTTTCAATCTTTGAGAAAAGTGTGGAACAGTTACCATCTTAATTTTCAGCAGCTAAGTCTTTAGCAGAAAACTTAAATTTAGAATTAGAGAAAAGCCTGAAGTCAATTTATTTTATTTGATAACACTGTGGGAGTTACCAGGCAGGTTTATACCAGCCTTCACTGGTTTTGAAGGACTTTTTTTGGGCTGCTTTCAGTTAATTTGCAGTCCCCTGTCCTGCAGCCTCTACCAGTTAAAGCATTTGGGGTTTTCACCCAGGTGAGGAGCAATTTGCAAAGGTGCCACCAAGGAGCAAGAGGCTCACCATGGCTCATTTAAAAATCTCAGCAGGTGCCAGCTTAATTTATTCATTATTGGTTTTTTAGTTGTTCAACAGAATCTTGTTTTAAGGGAGATGATGATACTCATCTCTGACGCTCCTAGGAAGCCTTGGAGGCAGTGAACTTGAAACCTTTAAAAATCTGAGACACAAAGTGGAGGAAACCTTTCTCATGGAAAATTTTTAGTCTGCAACTTCACATTTTGAGTCAAAGAGCATTTGGGTGAACCCATTTTACCACTCACCTAAGGTATCTTTAGCAAGCTACTTCACTGCATTTAAATCCTGTTTTAACTTAGTTTAGAGTTAATGTTTGTTGCATTAACATGCTTGTAACATTAACAGCAGGCAGTGAAAATGAGATTTTTTTTTTTTAAGGTCAGTGAAGTATAAATGTAAAGGAGATTAAAAATCAATTCAGTTTATGCTTACCTCTCCTTGATGATCTCCCCGATGACTTCCCTTTAAAGGATTATACTAATGTAGGAAATTAAAGATTTTCCCTATATACTTTTCTGTATCATCTTGGGTTACAGGATTTTCTCGTCTCTTTCCTGAAAAACATACTCAGTAAGTCCACTTAGCATGTATAAAAGATGAGCATTCTCTCTGCATGCAGAAAAATTATTTCTTTATAATAATGATTCTGTTATTAATTATTCCAAATTTCTTTTAAAGAAGAAATCTGTATTTTTCTCCTTGTGTAGAATGAATATATAATACAGGAATTAAATTTTTTGCCAGAGATGCAAGCAGAAATCCTGGAAAAGGGTTGCTAAACGTGGAGTCTGAATGCAAATGTTCTGTGATAAGTGTGGGTTATTTTGCTGAAGGGTGCATGTGCATGTATTGAGGAACACTGTGATGGCATGAAGAGAGTTTATGGGCACAGCTGTGTGTGTTGAGGCGTGGCCCTTCAGCTGGAAAATTATATACTAGGATATCTTTGCTTTTATCTTTGTGTCATAATGTCTTTTGTTACTGAAGTAATCTTTAAGGAACTTTGAGAAACACAGAGGCTGTGGTTGATGGGAAATCAACTTAGCAAATCATTAACATCAACAAATGAAATAGTAAGAGGAGGGAGAGACTGGAGTATTGAACTATTGACTGTTCTGTGTGTTTAACAAAGGACATTAGGATGCCCTGTTTAAAATAGTTGACTGAAACTTCAGAAGCATGACATTAGCATAGGCTTTACTACAAATACTCTATTTATATTGAAATGAGAAGAAGGGACTCTCAGATCCTTGAATGTACAGTTATCAAATGCTGGTCAGAGAGCTTCCAGCATTTATTGGAACATCAGTGCCTTCTGAAATGTTTTTATACTTCTACTGTATTTTCTAAAATGGTGGAATGACTAAATATTAGCCACCTGTTGTGCTTTCGGGAATCGTGAATTTCTGGAAAATATCCCTCTGCTGTCAAAGAAATGAAGTCCTGTTCTGGGGAATTCATCTGGAAAGAGCATTTCTTCAGGGGCGATGGGGACCATCTGTGGAATTCCAACTACGCGAAAACCTGGAGCAGAGATGGGCAAAAATACACCAGGATGCAGGCAGTTCTGAGGAGGTCACTGTGGTAACCTTGTTTAGAGGAAAGGTCTGCATATGTGGGCTGACCTTCTGACCCTTAACAATTCAAGAGTAATGCTAGACATTCTTCATGCCTATGCAACATTTCTGTGGCACAAGGCTTCTAATCATTCCCAACCTTCATATAATTTTCAAGTGCCTCTTTACACATATGCAATATATACACACAGAAGCCCTGTGATTGTTATTTAGTATCCTGCCGATGTGGTTTAAAATCATTCAACTCCAAAGTAAACAAAAGCAAAAGGAAACATTGCTTTTCTACTGCAGTGAATTAGTAACTTTGTGCTGTAGTGAACTGCATTTTTTTGTTTGAACCATTTGGTTCACAAATGACCAAAAGGCTCCAGTTTTTTACTGCTGTTGTGGGATTTCATAAAGCAAGTAGTGTTTGTTTTCACGCATGTGTTTGTTTGGTTTTGGCCATCTAGTTTGAAATTCCATTATATGCCCAAGCTGCAATGGAAAGCCCTTGCCCCTACTTTTCTTCCCTCATGGCAATGAATTTTGTTCATAAATGGAGAAGATCTGGCTGTGATTTCCCTTGTAGCTTATGTAGCAATATGGTTGTGCCCTTTCAGAAGGGTGTCTCTGTTGTGCCCCCTTCCCTCCATCTCCCAATAAAACCGTGTTTTATTTACTGTGTGTGGCAGTCCTTTCAATGGAAAATGCAGAGATTTGTATGAAGTCTGAAAATAAGAGAGAAAGGTCCATGTTCCTTGTTTAAAAGTCATAGCACATCATGTTAAATAAGGATTTAGAATTAACTCTGATTTTTATGCTGATATTTTGGCTTTCTTGTTTTTCACTGCCTCAGCCTATAATGGACTGTAATTCCCACTTCTCTGGGTGTTTCTCATTATTTGTTTACATTGTTAGGCTTGTTTAAAAAGGGAGAAGAAACACTGAAGTTTTGTAACTCTTTTTGGTAGCCTTGTCCCATTATAGTTATTTTTTTCACATTGTTACGATCATGTGCATGGATAATTACAACATACTTCACTATTTTTATAATCCTATTGCTTCAATGGAAGGTTTCAAATTTACAGAGAACACACCCAGAATTGAATGCTGAATTGGACAAATATTTTTCTGTTTTAATAGGCCATGGTTGTGGCTTAGCTGTATCAACACTGATTTAGAGATTAATCTGAGAAGATGGGTTCATTAGGACACCCTCTCTCTGTTTCTCGTGGATGACACATTATGACGCAGGGTGTGTGTTCAGGAGGGAGAAGTGGACTGGGTTTACAGTTCCTCTTTGGACTGCTGTCACAGGGATCCTGCTTGCACAGCTGTGGAGGTGGGGAACACGTGGCCCTGGGTGTCTCTGGCAGGACCAGCTGCAAGCTGCTTGTCCTTAGCCAGGTACTTGAATTGAGCAATCACTCTTGCACAAGCCCTCACTGCAGAAGGGTGCAGCTGACTAATGGGCACCTGCTGTTCCTCGGGTGTCCTTCCTCACACCTGATTTCGTGCACCTCAGCTTTGTTACTGGGGACAGTACAGAGCTGACATCAAGTGTGTCAAGTGCCCTTCAAATATACATATGTGCATTTGTCACCAGCAGCCTATAGTTTTGTGTTCTGTCTTCTCCAGCATGCTTCAGGGAGGTATCAGTACAAATACCAGGGAGCACATCCCACTCTCCTTTACAGCCTGTAGCCTAGGGCTCCTTTAATCTCTAATGATAGTCCCCATCAGCTCCACAAGGAAAATCATCTTATTGCTGTGTACACAGGCCCAGTATTTTACCAATAGTTCCAGCCAGTTTGTGTGTAGAGATCAAAATAGATCTTTGGACCCAGTCTAGGCCTGAGGCTGGAACTGAATTTCCAGTTGTTAAGTGTAGGTGGAAGCCAAAGTTATATTCTTAATCTTAGTCCTTTGAAATGTATTTTCTGACTCTCCCTTTAAACTTATGTGTCTCAAAATAACTCAATTAACTGGTAGTTACTTTAATGCACATTCATAGATGACTCATAATGTCAACACACATGATTTTTGTAGTGGCATTTCTCCTCTACTTTGGAGTTAAAAACGCACTAGAATGTTTCAAGTATTAACTTCATGACTGGCTAGAATTCAATATCGTACTATTGACAAGTCCGATAGGTCTCAATAAAGCCATGTGAACTTAAAGGGTATTTATAATGTCACATTTTTTGTGTACTCAGACTTTGTTCAAAATTTTTGAAAGTTGACTTTGATTTAAGCAATTACATATGTTTAATTGCTAGGTTTCTTTTCCATGGAGTAACTGGTAAGGACTATAGCGTTACTGCATTTCTGCTCATACAGAAACTCTAAGATCCTATGAAGTCGAGTGGATTATTAATTATATATTGAAGCTGCTTTTCAGAATTTCAAATATCAAAGATTTTTTGCATTTGAAAAACAAAGAAAAGCAAAAACCCTGAACAAACCAATTACTCTCCCCAAAAATTCAAAAACCCCAAACACAGACTCTATTACAATATCAAGCAGTGTTGGCCCTTGTCTTGGTTGTTTATGATGGTGCTGTAGCTCATTAATTTTGGGATAACTCCAACCTGGTTGCATGAGTTATGAATTAAACTTTACTCCTTGAGCATCTGATTTGTGGTACTTGTGTGCCATGGAAACGGTGACAGCAAATACAGAAGCCAAATTCCCTGTGTTCCTTATCTTTGCAGTGCCTTTGCAGGGACTTTTCCGACTGGAGGAGCAGAGCTTACTCTTTTCATACTAAGAAAATATTTGAACGTATTATTTCAAAAGTCAGCTTGAAGTGTCTTTTTTTTGTTGGATTTCAGTTGAAAACACGTGGATCGTGTTTCATACTCTCTGTTTAGATAGGTGCTTGTCATTCTAACAATGAGCAAAGGAGGCCCAGTGTGTGAATGCCTGAATGGCACGGAGCCAGAGAGAGGGAGAGGATGTTATGGGGGGATGTGGGAAAGCTTGAGCAAGACAAGGGCTTCATTGCACAGATCACCTGTGGTGTTTTTAGTGCCTGCATCTTGGAGACTCTATCAGATGGCACTAATTTGCATCGCAATAAGTACAAAAAATAGGAAGTAATAAAAAGTGCGTTGAAATAGGTGAGCATTCAGTGGATAGCAAAACTGTATTTTGTAACCACGTTGTAAGAAGGGGCCTTATGTTTTTCCTGACAACTTAAACACTGGCAGCCATGGGAAAGCTATTAAAACCCATGAAGAAGAGTTTATCTATATCTGTGAATTATAGTTAAGGTGGCAGATTGTCATCATCTTACTGCTGTGTGCTGCAGTTTCCTTTAGTGCTGACTGTGTGAGGGGTGGAATGCAAGACTTCACAATTGCCACTGATTATAGTGGTCATAGATTACACCTTCCTGCTACAATCTTGTCCCTCCAAGATTCAGTTCTTCACAGATGAAGATGTATGTCAATTCAGTGTTTTGCTGAATATTCTGGGGGTCTTTGTTTGTGGGGCTTTGTTGTTGTTTTTTGTTTGTTTTGATTTTGTTTTTTTTTATTTAAAGCTTCTGCTTGTCTCACCAATATTCCACTAGAAAATGGTAAACGTCAAATTGCTCCAGTCTTAATAAAAGCGGTATCTTATGTGATCCTGACATATTAAATCATGTAGTCTATTAGGAGGGGAGGAATTTATTTATATTGAGATTAATATTTTTTTTGTCTACTTGTAATTAGATTGATGTTCTTACTCATCCTCTTGTCTGTACTGTGGTTCCAATTTTCCCTTATAAAACTGGTAGGTAGAGACAACTGCAAATGTACTGAATTGATTTCTTTCTGTCATAATGCTGGGTAATTTGAGAACTGAAGCCACTGTTGAAAACTGATGTCCAGAAGAATTATCTGGGTTTCTACAATCAAACCATGTATTTCTATATGTTTTGTTCACATGTGTTGTAAAAAGATACTCATGAAGTTTTCTGTGCATGGTTTTTGGGGTGGTCTTTTTCTGTGACTTGTGGGGGCTGCTTCAAGTGAAATCTTGTATTCCTCATGCTGTAACACTTTTCTGTAATCTATCACCCTTAGAAACTTTCTGATGGCACCTATTAATTTTCTCTATAGGTTTTAAATACTATTGATGCTGAATAATGCATTTAATTAGCTTCAAACTTTCTATGTAATCATTCCAATCTGTGCTTCTCTCTCAGCTTTTGCCTGTGAGGCTGACAAATGGCAGGAGGGGGAAAGGGCACTTTCCTGTCAGTGGCTGTGGAGCCTTTGGTCCTTGGGTTGTCACAGCAGTAGCTCCTTCTGAAAGAGATGTGAAAGAACAATGAAAATACTATTTAGCTTAATTTAAGAAGTCAAAATAAATATTAGTTGTAGCAAAAAGCTTCCTTATCTTATGAAACAGAACATTTTTACAGTTCCTTTAGTGTTTCCCATCTTTTCATTGTAATAATATCAGTTTCTTTGTGAAATCCTGGATTGTATCAGTCAGAGCTAAATTCACCTTTCTGTGTCTATTCTTGCAGGGTCAAGAGGAAAGATAAATTAGCTCAAAGTTATTCATTTTTCTGTGCAGTTTAAAGTAAATGCTAACTGGGTCCTCTTCACATTTTTATGGGCATTGATATCCTTGGCTCTTGTATTTGTTATACACCAGAGCTGAGGTCGGCCATGTGGATGTCAAATTACAGCTGTATTGGTCTGGTAAAGGACAGTGTAAACTGTGCAGCTTAATTTTTTAGGTTTGGTTTTTGGGTTTTTTTACTCATTCTCCTCTTTTCTGTCTTTCTGAGACAAAATGAATTTCAAAATGAAGGAAGGTCTTTATATTTTTAACCCAGCTGATAGAGGTAACATATGGTCCAGTGTCAGCTGAACCATTTGTTTGCCAGGCAGCTCCTGTAGATCACAATTATAAAAAATTAAGTCAGTTAAGCAGAAGAGTGTGAAGCATTCTCAAATAGGACAACATGCTTTTTGGAAGCTGGGAGCTTGCATGCAGTGTTGTGGATAAAGCAGGAAGAGAGACCAGTCCTGTCCGTCTATAGTGAAATACATCACCATTTGTGTATTTAGCATTAGCTTTGGATGGGAAAATTTTTCTTTTAAGGACTCCTTTAAAAATAGGACAGAATCATATGCTTGAAGGCTATAAATGGAAATTGTCTTAAGCAGGAGAGGCTGTGCTGTGATTATTGGGATTGGGATTAAACTCCACATTCACCTGTGGAGTTTACCTACTTGAAACCAATCCCTGGTGTCTGCAGGATGGAGTTGAGAAAAAGAATAAAAAGATCTAGGAAAATGGTTTCCAGAGATTTTAGAAAACACAAAAATAATGTGAAAATACCCCTGTGATGTTTTTGCCTCTTGCTGAGCATGGCAAAATTGAGGAGGATATTATTGTCCCTTTGTGGGAGCTGAAGGGAAGAAGCTGTCAGTCTTTATTGCCAACCACCCTGCTTAAACTCCTTCAGAAAAAGATTGTGGAAGTGTAACTGCTTGTGTAAATTGTAAGCTCCCAATAAGGTCCTCACCCCTCTTTTAACTGTGTAGGAGGACACAGTCAAATAGAGTGAACATGAGGAAAAGGCTCTCCACTGTCAGGGCTGTCAGTCCCTGGCACTGGCTGGCTGCAAGGAGAATGCTGTGGCAGCTCCAGGGCTCTGTGAATGCTCAGAAGAGGCCAGGAGGATTTGCCCAGGGACGTTTACTAACTTGGGGAAGTTTGTGATGCTGGTGAGAGTTTCTCTGTTAAATGTATGCTCTTAAAATAACTTGGTGATGAAATACTGATCAGAGTGTATTGAAAATAAATTGTTAAACCAAACCTTTTCTACCTGTAACTCTGTGTAAGCACCAGACAAATCTCTAGGATGTGTAAACACAATTTAAGAGTATTTCAGAACAGATATGACTATATGCACAAATTAATGCATGTGAAAAAAGAGAATCTCTAGTATTTGTGCCCTTTTGAAAACATTCACCAATGCAAAGGAAGCTTTCAAAATCTCTCCAGTGACTCTTACTGAGTAAAGGCAGTAATTTTTTCTGAGTTTTAATATATGTTGTGTATTACAGATAAAAACAAAATTCATGGAGATTTTCTTTTATCCTGGAAAAAGGGAAATGGTAATGTATACTGTGAAATAATGATGTCATTATGAGTTAATTGCATATTTAAAATATAACATCTGATTAGTGCTTCTTAATTACTTGGGTATTTTTTTAATAACAAACAACATTAATTTTTCAAACATCAGGTTATTAAAACTGTAGAATGACGAACCTGCTGTAGGAACAAGGACAGCTACTTGAATTGGCCCATTATTAGCAAGTATTATCAGCAAGTATCAGTTGTATTTATGCCCTTGTAACATTTCTAGGTGTTCTAGTGTGAAAGAAATGATAAGTATTTGGCCACTGTTTGGGAGAGGAATGAGCTTGAACAATTATGTAACTCTTGAATTGGTGTTGATATATGTAAAACTACTTCAGATAAGATAAGCAGTGACATTTATGGTCGTACTCGATGATCTTAAAGGTCTTTTACCAACCTAAATGATTCTATGATTGTAAGGATTTTGGGAAGTTGTCTAAATGAGTAATTTCTGCTCCACATTCTAGTGTAATAATGGAGTAGTTAATTGAAGAGCAAATACAATGAGTCTCTGGTCCTCCTTTTGTCCTTCCTTCTCTGCTCCTGTGCCTTTCGTTCAACACATGAAATTTCTTTTTCTTGCAACACAAGTTTTAATATGCTCATTCTCCAGCAGCCTTCATCATCATCCCTCTGCAGCTGCTGTTCTATCTTCTTTTTCTCTCTTGCATCTAGCCTCTATGATTAATTTTCAAGCCTTGTCTTCAGTCCTCTGCAGCTGACTGAAGCTGCACTTGTTGAGTATTTCAGTTATGCTTTTATGGTTATACTACAGAATAAATGAATCGCAGTTTCACTACTGTTTTTGAGACTCTTTCTCTTACCCTAAGACTTCTTCTAACTTCTGTTGCCATAAAAATCCTGTCCTACTTCCATGGAAGGGCTTGAGTTTGTGCATTTGTTACAACAAGGAGGAGAGATGAGCCTTATTTTAGAAGATATGTAAATTATTAGGGGATCCAGAATTATTTTTAATCATGTGTATCATGTAATCTTATTCTTCTGGGGCCCTTCTGGTTTAAGATGAAAACTGTAGTCAAAGGTTGTGTGGTGGGTTGCAGTATTGCCATTTTATCTTGGAAGTGGACCTAATATGTAAAAGTGTGATTTTCCTTGTCAACCAGTATTATTGAATAGTTTGCCATCAGTGGGCTGCAGTTCATAAGAGTGTTTTCATGTCACTTCTTAAAATAAGGTAGTAAATATATAGCTCCTTATGTGCCATCAGTGGGTGTTTTTCCAGATAGCATCATATTTTTGCCTATCATCCAAGAATTGGAAGGTCTGTATTATTTTGTAATGATTAAAACCTTTTTTCAGAATATCACTAATCAGTAAAAAAATGTTCTTTGCCTGCAGGGTGGAGTTCATTTCTTTTGTTCCTGAGAGCTGAATAGGAGAAAGGGACATTTCAGCTTTTCTTGATAAAGGTAAGACAGCATCTATTGATAAGGATAAGACACTGTTCATTATTATGAGCTCATAGAAAGTTTGTCAATGGAGGGTTTGTTTATTTTGGGCTATTTTTCTCAACTTTTGTGCTTTGTAGTAAGTGCAGTGTGTGATAATGTAACTTGTATTGGGAATGGAATGTGTAACTCTATCACAGGTATCAGTAAAGGCACTGAAGATAAGCAGGTACCTGTAGATCAGCATGACAAAGTGGATAGCAATTTGTTCTGCTGCTGGTACTTGTGATATTTCCCCTGTGCCACTGAACTGGCCTGCCTAAGTTCACTCCATCATGCTTCCACGAACTCAGCAAGGGCTCTTAAAATCAGTAGAGTTCTCTCCATGCCTGTTGTCAAAGAAATACCCATTTCCAGGCTTCCAGGCTGCTACCTCCACTGCTCTGTATTGTCATGTGAGACTGCAGAGGTTGATGTGGGGAGAGAAGGACCTTGAGATCTACTTTAATTGAGATAACACCTTCAAAATTAAGCAGCAAATAATTATCATGCTTGTCAGAAATATGAGATAGAGAAGGGGATAAAATTCTGGAAGTCTTCTTAGGGATGTGCCATCCTCAATGACTCTTCCTTCATGTCGTGCTAAAAGATACGACTTTTTATAGATTTGTGTGTTGAATTAAAGCCTGCAAGAAACATTTTAGAAGTAGAGCATGCAGCTTAGTTTTGAACTCTTAATTACAGTTTTTGATGTAGAAATCTACATAGGACTGTCTTTGCTTCCATTTGGCAAATTTTGAAAAGCGGGGGTGGGTTTGATGTGACAGCTGCTAGTTGTGGGCTTGCTCTGGTTTAGCAGAGACCAGACATGCAGCAGATTGGCATCCATGTGACCTTCATGCAATGCAGGTAGAGAGCATAAGTGTGGTTCAATTTCTGTTCAAAGGGGCTGGAATTCATACACGCTCATTTCTAATTTGTCCTGCGACGGAGGCTGCAGTCTCTCAGTGGAGGTGATAATGTGTTTTAACCAAGGCAGTCACTGCCTACTTGGTGACTGCATCTGCAGATCCACTTTTGACTGGTTCAGCAATGCATGTAACAGGATGGTAGAATGAAGGCTTCAGTTGTATGTTGATGTTTAGGCTATCAGGAATAGCTCAGCATAACTCTACTTGCTGAAAGCTGAATAGTTTGGAAAAAACAACTCTTAACAAAGGTGAGGAGAAATCAGGAGATTGACCAAGAATCAGTTTTGCGTGTTTGTGCTGATGTAGCTGATTTTGAGGCTTTCTCTGTAAGCCCTATACAACTTCCTTAATCAGTAGTTTAAAGCAGCACTATCATGGTGCTATGTATGGATGCAGTTTTTATGAAGTTACAAGTGCTTACTGCACTATATATAGTCTTCTATTTTAGGGGGTGAGAAAGCTATAATCACCTTCATATCCTTATGATTGTATATCAACATCAGGAGTTACATTGCCTTCTTACTTAGGAAAACACAAAATATTTTTGGTATGGAAATGTTCTTTCAAAATCTTTAGTTTTGGAATTTAGGCTTTAGCTTTAATCTCTTATCCACTGAGAAATAAAAAAAAATGCCTTTGAGTTCTGTAGAATTCTTCTAATCCTGTTGCTCCTGTCCTTCTTTCCCCTTGCAACTTGTGAAGCCTATCATTTCAAGTGCTCATGTTTTGTGATTTTTAAATTTACTCGTCATGTATAATCTCAAATGTTAAACTGTTGCTGGAAGAATTCTCCATGAATCATGAAAGGAGAAAAAATTTTTCTTGCTGTAGTGATAGGTTTATTGAAGGACTTGTAGACTCCTAGTGAAGGAATTTGTTAAATTGCTAAAGATGCAGGGTGAAAAATTGTTATGCTAACATACATGAAAATGTATTAATAATAATTTACTGATAAAATAATACAGCCTGAGCTTAATCTCATTCTTGCAAAACCCATGTTGAAGGAAATGAGAATTTACAATGTTAGGATCTAATTGTGTATGATTTCTTTTTTCCTTTCTTTTTTTCCCCCTTCTTTCCTACCCTGGGGAACTCATGTAAAGTAATAAATAAATCTAAAAAAAGAACATAAATACTTAATAGTACCTACAGTGTTAACTTGCTGGTTACAGTCAAATGCTTTTCTTCCCATCCTGGTGAGAGTCAGTTGCCTGTATAAGGTACAGTTCTCTGGTGAAACAGTGTACTCTTGTATTTTCTGGACCTTGAGCAGAAATTATTGCTTCTTAGAGGTTGCTCCATGCTTCTTGTACATCCATAAAGCCTTGCTCAGATATCTATATATAGCATATATATATGTATGTGGCTAGATTTGAGATCTTGGATTTGACTTGCTTCTTTTCTCTGTTTAGAAAAGAATCAGTACATGTGCAGTCTCTGTGGTGTGTTCTTCCCATGGCTGCACAAACAAAGCAGCAGCACTTAGCTTGATTTTTGTTGCTTTGTGGGAGTGGGAGAGCTCAGAGTGCACACTTAAATTTACCAATATCCAGCAGGATTTAAGGATTGAATTTAATGACAGAAATTCACAAACATAATCAGTGGCAGATTCAGTTTCTGCCTGTGTGAATTGGTGATGGTGTGTGTGTAGCTACAGGAGGAAATTTGAGCTATACAGGCAGGATCAGCTAACAGTGCCACGGAAAGTTAGTTGCAGTTGTTAGATTGGGATGCTTCCCCATATCATAATTACTACTTCAGCTTAAATACTTCTGCAGTGGCTGCCGGCTTCATGAAGAAAAATCATGTTAACTGTTCCCTGCTCCTACCTGCAGTGTGCTCCAAAAGGAATGCCCTTGAGTATTAGCTTTATTTCCAACACAGTATGCTTCTGTATTATACACAGAAAGTTCAGGTCTGTAAATTGGGTGTGAGAGTAGGATGAAGGCTTTAAAAACCTGCTTAAAAACGTGCCAGCAGGCTGCCAGCTCAGGCTGGGAAAGCTCAGGTCCTTGGGAGTGGAAGGCCAGAAACTGCCCTTCAACTTTTCCTACATCTTCTCTCCCAGTTATGATGAGCTGTGTAGTTTTTTTTCACCATAGTGAAAAAATTTTCATAGTTCAAGTTCAAGCCAACAGTCCATTTGTTTTTTAATTCTTTCCTCCTTGACCCTTAAATCAAGAACCCCTTGGGGCAACATCACTCTTCATACTTGTCTGGTTTATGATTGAGCACATGCATGCTCTGGACAATCTTCTCCCTGAACAGAGAGCTGTGTCAGAAAGCAAATACTGTCCCCAGAAATAATATTTGCCTCAAAGGAGCTTGACCGGCTTTGTGATGTTTTTGGAAACAAAGTGCAGGAATAAGAGTTTTATTGTAAAAGAAGTGAGGAAAATAGCGTTGCTGTTTTCCTAAAATAAGAGCAGAGCTTTAATACTGCTGAAATGTTTGGTTTGCTGAGGGAGCTTAACTTTCCAGGAAGTTGGATGTTGTCTTGACTTGTTTATTTTGGATATTTCCACTAATTGATTGTAATCTAATTGTCCCCATACAAAGCCAGGCCACTGAAACAGCCGGTAACTGCAGTTGGAAAGATTTATTGTTATTCTTCTATCGAAGGAGGAGAATTGAGTGGTATTTAGGTTTTCAGTAGTGTATAAAGCTGCAAGCGGAGTCGCAGAGCCAGTGAAGTGTGTGATGTTTTGTGTCTGGGAACTATCTTTCAGTAACTGTTCTCATGATTCAGTTTAGAGGTGCATGTTATAATTTTGAATAAATATCAAGAGGGCGAGGCTGATTTGTGTAGAAAATTATGCAGGGAGGCATTTTTGTTGCCTTTCCTCTTTCAAATTCTAAGAAAACAGTCTGTTCTAGATTAATGGTAAGCCATTTTCAGCTCAGGAAGGTGACTACTCTAAAGCCTTAATGCTGGGGAATGCACCTCTTTCTCACATAGTGGCTCATTTTCTTTTGTATCTAAAAGGTGACCAGTCCAAAAGAGGGAGGTTGGGGGAGGAGTGGATGTTGCTGAATGGAGTGGAACGAGTTACTCATTCTTCAGAATAGCCAGAAGGTAAACTCAAGTGCGCTTGAAAAGCCACGCTGGTAAAATACCCCATGTGTAGTTCAGGCTGTTAAATACAATGTTTACTATTGACTTTTTTATTGGGTTAGAGAAAGAATCGACCCCTGAGAATGCACTGGGAAAAATGTGCTGTGGAGGATGTCAAAAAGTGGCAATGTAGGGTGTAGTGCTTAGCACCCTGCCACAGCCACCTTAATGTGTGTGGTGTTTGTTCTATACAGAGAATACACACATATATGTTCAATAGACCCACATGCATATATAAATATTCTGTGAATAAATACACATGTATTTGTATATAGGCATGTATGTATGCACGCTCATGGATATGCAGACACATGTTAATACACGTGTGTATAATGAGGACAAGTATAGGTGTTCTCAAACTGGGGATGCAGCAAATGTTGTGGAAGGCAGGGAGATGTGCAGGAAGCTTTTCTTTTTTTTTTAGTAGGGGAGGAAAAGGAAGTGAAGGGGTTGATGATGTGATTTACTACTGTACCAGGCTGGACTGAAGTTTGGGTCAGACTGGGAGTGAGATTCTATTGAGATATATATTTATATTCAGAGGGAGAAGAGGTGAAAAAAAACTATTCAAAAGTCTCTAACATAGAGGAAGGAGAATTTACAGTGCTTTAGAAATGTGGAACAAGTCTGAGACCACAGACTGTTCATGGAAAACCTGCTGGTTAAAGTATTAGTTATGACATGATTAAAAAAGAGCCTTTTTTTTATTTATGAAAAGATGAAAATAAGGTTAAACAGTGGTGGCAAGGCCATGGTAATGTAACCTTTGCAGCCTCGAGGGATAAAAAGCAGGATGTAAACACAGAAACTAAACCCACCTTATCTTGGTACAGAAAGTACAATTTGCGTCTCCCCTGGCCTTGGATAAAAAGGCAAACTGTGGGATGCCAAATAGAAGTTCTAGCCATTGATAGTGAAAACAAACCTCTGTCATTAAATGAAATGAATCCTTTTAATCACAAATGTACATCTTGTAGGTTCATGGAGCTGTAAATCCACTGTTGAAAACATGTTGTGTGGCAAGTCCAGTGTAAAAGAGGAGGAAACTGATTAAGATTTTAATTTTCCAGACTTGCCAGTTGCTGACTGAGACTATTTTAAGTGAATCCTGGCATATTAGTATGAAAATACTGACTGCATCAACCAGTGTTGTCTGGTAATATAGCAGAAAACACTTTGGAAACAAGTTGGTCATTGCAGTTCCCTGGAAGTTATTATCTGCTGCTGTAACTACCTAATGCCCAAAAGCGTAATGCGCTGTGCCAGGGTAGTACAATGGAAGCATTGTGATAATGTGATAATTTCTCTTCCTGGAAAAACATAATTTAGATTGCCCAAATCATTGTGACTGAGGGACACAGCTAAAATATACCATGTGTTGCTCCCCTGAATAGTGTTAATTGGACCTTAAATGCGTTCCTGGGTAATGTGGTTAGAACTGTAGCACATCTGTCCATCGTATTTGGGACACTGAGATACTCAGCAGCCAAAGCTTTTTTATGTGTTATGGATGAGCAACATATTGCAAACTACTGAAACCATACGTGGAGATAGTAAGTTTTGAAAATTACAGCTGTGCCTGGAGTTGAATTACTCATGTTATATATTGCACAACCTGTTGGCACGCTGAATTAATGTCTCTGGAGACCTGCAAAAGGAGTACGTATTTGGAGAATTAGAAGTCAAAAGTAAAGGACTAAGCCTGCTGTAGAGATCAGACTGCTGCACTGAGAAAATCAAAGTCCATGTGTGTGATTTAAACCATGTTTGACATGCCAGGCTTTGGTTTCACCAGGAGACTCACTATGCTATTTGGCTATGTTTTTAAAACCCGCAAGTGTAAATTAGAACGAGCTAATTTTATAATTATTCCCAACAGACACACAAGTAATTTAGTCTCAAACATGTTTATTTTATAAAGACACAATCATTCAAAAAAGAAGTGCTGAGAAACCACAAGTGGTTTGAGCAATAGAGCCTTAGAGCTTTGGCAAACACACACATGTTTAAAATGTGGTAGCATTTGTTTAAAAGCCATTGAGTGTTCTGTCTCTTTCTTTGCAGCTTTATGACTGTCCTTAAAGAGTAATACTGAAGAACTGGGGGGTTGGAAGAGTTGTTTTGTTTATGGTGGTATTAGTCATTAATTTAGTTTAAATTCCAGGAAAAACCTCAGTTGTTCAGCCTTGAGAAATTAAGAAAATCATGCTTGTTGCTTGTTTTGTATGCTGCTAGAGGAAGGACTGATCCTGAAACTGAATAGAGAAGGGGATGCAAAAAAAAAAATAATTTAATCCTAAAACTTGATGGATTGTTCATCCTGAAGAGAAAGGGATACCCCTTCTGTAGCTTGAAGAAGCTGACAGGGTATAAATATGCCATAGTGAAAGGGGACCCTGTACAAATATGTTAAAATCCAGATTGTAACATTAGCTTGTATAAAAGTCCTTAAAAAGGTGGCTAGAAATGGTGAATTTCTCAGCAGTTAATGAGCAAGTTCACATATGCTATGACTCTGACCAGGTCTCTAATTTTATTTTTTAATAGATATATATTTTATATATATCTATTTTTTTTATTTTCTTAGGTGCAACCCAGGAAGAAAAACATATTTAACAATGACAGAAATGCCCCACAGTCTTTTTGTCTTTGGGCCTTACACAATGCATGATATGATGTCATAATTTTTGTAAAATAGTGTGTATAATAACAATACAATTTAGGAGTGGAAAACTGTTCTCAGAAACCCTGGACTTCTTTAGAGTAGGAAGCTTTATTGCACTAAGCTCACAAAGTCTAGCTAGTCTTTTTGCTTCTTTTACTAGAGAGATGAAACAAACGCCTTTAGAATATCTGTAATGTGCTATCAAAGGTGAGTTGTAGGATGCTTTGCTTCTCCAAGTTGTTGTTTAAATAAATCTGTATTTGCCTCTTTCTAAGCAGTACTTTGTGTTATGTTTTTGACACAAGTAGCAACTTTGAGGGGGGAAAGGGAGATGTTAATTTTATATAGAGCAGATTTAAAGCTTTTCCTAAACTTTTTGTAAGGTTTTTATATACAGCTAGGTTGCAACCAGACTTTTTACATTTCCCATCCTGAATTATTAGGACCACAAATCTAATCCTTCATCAGTCAATGTATCATATTTTAGGTTCAGGTTGTCTTGCTTCTTTCTGCAAGACATTATTTAGCTGCATCTGAAGTATAATGCTGCTGGAGTCAATATATGTCTCTGTTTCTGGATTTTCAAAAAGTCTTCAAAATTCAAGCACCAAATTTTCAATAAAGATAATAGGACTTAGGACCTCTTTCAAGCTTTTAAAATTTCAACCCCTGTTCAAAGTAGGATGGTATGGCTGGGAAGTCAAAGTGATATGAATTGTAAAAAAAAAAAAAATTGTTGTAAATGGTTCTTTTAGATGCCAGACCTTTCTGGCAATTTCAATAAAATTTCTCATATAAAGTAGATGTGAGTATTTTGTTAAGGAATAAATAGCTAGAATATTTATTTTAGTCCCTCAGCATAGAGAAGTTACAGAGATTTAAGGAGTTTTTAGGCTTTATGGAATATTGTAAAATGCAGTTAGAACTTTTCTTTGAATTCAAGTTAACTTTTTAATATTGCATGGTTATTGATTCTGTTAAATATACCAGACGCATAGCTTCAGTGAAAAATCAGATTTTTAACTTGAGTGAAGAAATATTGTCCCAATGAGAAGACATGCTAGTGGCTTGAGGAAAGGAATTGTTATGAGTAGTTTTGTCAGATTTCTGCATGAACTCACTTTGTGCATGTCTTCTGTAGTGTTTTAATAAGTCATCAAGTTTCCAGCACAGTCTAAAACTTTAATTCCAAGCCTTTCTCTGTGGTCAGTGTACACGGCGTTGCTCTCACTGCTTTCTGCTCTAAGAAGTATGCCTTCATATTTACATTTCCCATCAGAAAATGTGAGTTTTCAGCTGTTGACTGCAGGTTTAAAGATTTGCCTCCAAAGCTGGAGAAGTGTGCAGCGAGGTACCTGTGGTACATCCTCATTTCTGTCCAGCCAAGGCCAGCAGAAAAGGCATCTGCTGACGGCAGTGGGTGGTTGAGCACCACTGGTTGCATTCTCTCCTAATCTGGTGCTCTCTGGTTTTTCTTATGCTAGAAATGTGTTTTTTGTAGTTTCAGTTATTAAAAACTTTCAGTTTTTACAGCAATACATTTGACACACTGTTCTTCTGTGAAGTTTTTAATATAGATGCACTGTTTTGACACATCTAACAAAGATATTTTTTGATACTCAGACATCAAAATCCTCAAATGGATTTATATTCCAATTGGTATTTTATTTCAAATATTTTGTTATTTAGTTACTAAAGCTGAGTAAATATGTTTGCTTCCTGTAATTTTTAATGCTCTAATATTTTATTTACATATTTAATTTTCTGTACATTATTTGCAGTGTGTGTTCCTATTTAATTTTGATTTCCTTTTTTTATGCTTCTAATACACGACGTGTTGCACATTTTGAGGTTGGATGTTGGGTTTTTCTTTTGGGAATATCAGTTTAGAGAAATGGAAATGAATGTTCAATATGTTCTTTGTATCCCTTTGTTATGAAAAGCAGATGGAATGGGTGATTCCTACTTTTTTTACTTTAATGGCTTTCAGCTGCATTGAGCTAGTTATGTTTGTTATAAATATCATTCACCAGAAGAAAAAAACTAAGCAATTAATATTGCAAAGCTGCAACAACAGAAAGTGTCACTTTGAGAAAATAAGTTGAAAGAAACCGATTTCAGTCTCAAGGTTTCCACAGCAATGTTATTTTTGATTTTAAAGTATACATATCTAAAACACCAACAAACACGTGAAACCTTTGAACACTGTTACTCCACATACATCTCTGGCATTTATACACATGTGAAGAATTGCACTGAACTCTAGTGCTACAAAAGAAAAGAAAGGACTTTAGCAAATGTGGTACTGTGTGGAAAGAGCCTCAGGGCAGTAAGTAGATATCAGTTGTTTGGTTTTTTTTGTTTGTTTCATATAGATGTGAATTGTGAGAATTCCACTTTCCTTCTTTGCATGCCTTTTTTACGTTCTTCAGTGCTTTTAAAATGTTTTCACATATGTAAATATTGTCAGTGAGGGTTTGCATATAAAGACCACCTAGAGAACTCCTTTTATGAGGGTCACAGTCTTGACTTGAAAAAAAGAAATTTTTTGATGCCTGAAAGCAAAATCAGTAAATAAAAATATAAGGTAGACCTTTGACATTTTCTAGCTCCAGGCATATAAATATATATATGCACACACACTGTGGGAATTTTTGAAAAAATGCAAAAATATCTAACCAAAAAGCAGCAGCAGATATGGAGATTTAGGAAATTCTTTGCATAATTCCACAAATTATTAAATTAAATTTTGGTTTTAAATGCTAATATTCTGCAAACAAAGTCTAAAAAAAATCATCTGACATCCAGAAAGTTATTTTAGAGGCACTTTTTTTCCCTAGTTGTACTTACATATATTTATAGGTATCACAGTAA
The DNA here is from genome assembly GCF_001522545.3 of Parus major. Lineage (NCBI taxonomy): Eukaryota > Metazoa > Chordata > Aves > Passeriformes > Paridae > Parus > Parus major. The sequence goes on from NC_031771.1 coordinate 18,407,902, forward strand.
TATAAAGTTCAGTGATGCAAACCAAATTCACAGTAAAGGCCTTCCATCTGAATGTACACTCTGAGAACTTTATACCCAGTTTTCTTCCATTAGTGTGCGTGTAGTTAAAAGCTGCAATTAAAATGTCATCTGAGATAGGTGAGCAATGAATTTGTTTGAGACTGATCTGAGTCCAAAAGATTAAAAAAAAAGAAAAAAGGATCCTACAGTACTTCAAACATGATGCCTACTTCTCTTTGGCTGCCAAAATTAACCTTGAAGACCTCATTTAAAATGATAGAGATTTACAGCACTTATGTGCATAGTCAACGAAGGGAAATGAAAATGTAATTGCAAGCAGTCATCACAAGCTCAGTCTTTCAGTTAGGTTCAGTTAAAAAAACCAGTTTATTATGAAGTGACAGTAAAGTTGGCAGGATTTTGTCAGGTCTAAGCTAGAGCTGAATCAGCTGCAGGTAGGAGATAAAAGGCACAGTCCATACCCCACTGAAGTGAATTGAATGCTTCCCAGCAGATCTAAGACTTTAACATTTGCCAAAAGATTTTGATTGTGTGTGGTAAGATTTTTTTTATTTATTTTTAATTTCAGTAATTATTAGAAACGCTGTTCATTTACATATGTTTAAAAAAAGAAGAAATGTATTGTGGAAGTCACTGTGTTGATGCCAGATCTTGGATGCCTGAGCCCTGGGTGTTTTGGAGAGTCCAAAAGTGGCTGTTACCTTGTGAGGCTGTGCTCATCAATACTTGTCACTTCATCTGCGCCCTGCAGCCCAGCCCAGCCCTGTGGATTTGAACCAGGTCAGATGTGAGAACTTGCTCATGTGTTTGTCAGCCTGGCAGAGCACACAATGATGTATTTATAGCTGCCTTCTACCAGCTGCAGGAAGAAGGATGATACCTGATCTGGTAGAAAATCTACCAAGATAAAATTACCTTAAAAAAAAAAAAAAAGAAAAAAGAAAAAAAATTATTTATGTCAGCAGAATGGTTTGATACCTGTTCATGGTTTGCTCTTCTTTTTGTCATGAGCTTTCAGTGCTTTCTTAGGTACTGAGCATCCAGAAACTGTAGTTACCACCATCTCATTGAACATCACTGAACGTATTACAGTTATTGATACTGCATATTGTTAATTAATTAATATTAAATATTTGAACTGTTCTGAAGTAAATTGGGGAATTTTCTGGAAGCTAGTATTTTCCAGGGTATAATTAGTAGAGATTTTTTTCCTGTTTTACTGAGGGATAATTTTCCATGACAGGATGTTTTCTGCTCTCCCTTTCCCCCGTCTGCCCTCCCACACAAAACTTGTGGTTTTGCTTGCCATGACGTAAACAGGATTCACACTATCAAGATAGAATTATGTCAGAGGAATTTATTCAGGCATGAAACTTCTCTGCTTTATCAGCACAACTGGTGCCATGGTGAACCTAACTGGGGAATATGAGCAAGGTGTTTGACAGAAATGCCATGAAACTTGCTGTTGGACAGGGAGTCAGGGCCTTGTTGGAGTAAATGCTTGTGGAACTGCACCATCAGGGCAGATGACAGTGCACTAGTATTTCTGATGGGGAAATCTTACCAACAAAGGGTGAGGAGTTGTGTCCTTTTAGATATTCATTAATATTTCCAAAGTTTGGTCAACATGTGGGCTTTTGGTAGACATGGAATTGTTAAAAGTCAGTTAAAGAGAAATGCAGGTTGATAAAAATGCACAGTTCATTTCTCAGAAATGGGATGGTCTGCTGGGAAATGTGTTGGAAAAGGTAATTTGGGGTGGAAGAAAATTGTGAGAGGAGGTTGTTTCAATCGCAAGCACATATGCACACCTGCTGCTCTTCCATGTATAATCACATTACAGTCCAGGATAAAGGGAATAGAAAAGCCTATGCAGATTTCTGTAAGTGATCCCTGCAATATGAGATGTGGGATGTGAAGAGCTCTGGTGAATGCCAGTCGGGTTTTTCTGGGTTAAAGAAAAAATCACGTTTTCACTTCTCGATTTTATAGCACACGATCTACACTGTTTATGTCAATAAATAAACTGAAAATAATCTCTCAGGAGCTGACATTTGCATGCAGCTGCAGAAGTGTAAGGAATTTCAGAGCACCATCTTGTTTTGCCTCTCAGCTTGCAGCTCTGACTCAGGTAATGCACTGCTTATGTGTACCAATTTGGCAGCACCCAACAGGCACTGGTGACAATTTTCGTCAAAGAAATACAGGGCAAGTGCACAGATTTAAAAGGATTTATAGAGCAAATTTGTGTTGGGACCATTTCAATCACATAGTAATTTCCCAAGAAGGGTTTTGCACAATTGCTTTCTTACCGTTTTACTGACTGGTGTCCATGGGCAGGAGTCAGATTACCAGAGAGGTTCTTGCAGGATCTGTTGACAGCACAGCCACAAGTAGGCAATATCAGTGCTCAAGCAGGAGAATTTGATGAATGAGATAAACCCCACATAAACTAACAAGCATATCTCTTGGCTGTATGAAAGAAGATGACGGTGTTAAGGTCACGTTAAAGCCCTGAATTGTTTAGGAAAGCTTATGTCTCCCAGCTGGGATGCATCACACAGACAGTTCAGAATACACCAAAGTTTTGGCTTAAAGAAACACAGAAAGTCAACTTAGGTAATTTTATCTGCTGTGTTCCCTTGGGCCAGGGCTTTGGAAAGGAAAGCAATATCTGTCATTAGTCATCATTGCCTCTTGTGAGCTATTAATTTATTATGCTCTTTTATGTCTGCATGCATTTTTGTAAATAGTGCTTAGATTAAAGTTAAGTGTATGTATTTGTAAAAACAGATGGATTGGGCTTTCTTTTTCCTCTGAGGAGGGCTGGTACCATTTGTACTCACATTAAACATCTACACTTCACTGCTGTCTGTGAAAGGTTGGGTAAACTTAGAAGCAAGACTAATGGTGGGTGAGAAGAGTACAATGTAGAAACCGATTCCAGTTTTTCTCACTTTGATTAACGAAGAAACAGCCCATGAGTGTTGGATAACTTTAGTGACTTGGTAGAACTTCATATACCCACCTCTGTACTTGCAAAGGGCTTTTGGGGATGCTTAAGTGCTCCTCCATCCCAGGGCTGTGTGTACACAGTCATGAAATGGTCGTGAGAGAGCTTTGTAAGAGCTCCTGAAGGATCTTTCAAGGTAAAGTCTAAATTTAGCATTGTTGTTTTATTAAATAATCTTTCAGCTATTCCAGCTTTTGATCCTGTTACAGCAGTGCAATGTGTTGAGGTAAATAGGAACCTTGGAAACACGGTGTGATGCTGCATAATCAGCTTCTCCAAAATCTGTGAATGAAACTGTGCCCTCATTGGAGGGAGCAGAGCTGGGATGCACACGCAGGCACTTGTTGAGCAGAAGGTGGGCTCAGCTCTTACAAATGACATTGAGCACAAGCTACATGACTGTATAAGTCTCAGGCAAGTCTGACATGTCTTTAGATGAATCAAATACATTCTGTGGCTGGTGCAGTTTGATGATGAGTATTTTCTGACTTCATTATGCCACAGGCAGTTACTGTACTATTTTTAGAGTATTGGCTTCAGTGAAAAATGAATTGAGAAGAAGAATTGTGAGGATATCTCACTGTGAATTCTGGTATTCAGCAGCTCCAGGCAAGCAAGGGAATGATATAAAATTAGGATGCATGTTTAGTTTAGTGTTTTGGCAAGGTAAAGGGTAGGTTAACAAGGAAAAGATAGGATTAGATAAACTCCTGGTTTAATTTCCCTTTTAGTTTCTCATTAGGTTTTGCCATTGGGTATAGTTAACTGTGGCATGACTTTATGCTTTGTGTTGAAAGGAGTTGTTGTAATTTGTATTCAGGCTTTGGAGTGAACAGACTTCTGGCAGAGGGAGACTCTGCAGAGAATGGATCCTGAAAGGAGGGACCTCAGGAGAAATCAGACCCGTGGAAAACCTGGCCTGTTACAACAACATGACCTTTTCCATGCTGTGTCTTGGTTCCTGACTGTAACCCTTCAGATGCAGCTTTTTTTTGAGATTATTTTATACCCTTTAAATGTCATTTTGTCCATCTTTCACCTGTCAGAAGTGTACAATGGAGGTTTTGCAGCTTAGCAGTGCCCCAGTTATTCCTGTGGCAGTTCCTTAAAGAAAGGAAGAGTTGCTGAGAAAGAAATGAAGCTTTGAGAATGTGTCCCTGGAGATGAAAGGAGGGTGGACACACAGGCAGGAGTGCTTTGGCACTGCTGGAAGTTGCTGTATGGGTTACCCAAGTCAAACTACATAACAGTTTGGGTGCCCTTCTATGAAAGTTGAGATAATTCTGAGTTAACAGAGGTTTTTCACTCTTTCTTAACTGAAAGAAAAGCTTATTTCACACCTAGTTACAGCATTGCTACTAAGCACCATGGAGCTTCTTTATCCAGGGCTCTGCTTTCTTCTGAGTGGGTTTTTGGGTAAATGGGTTATCCCAGTGTTGCCAGCAAGGTTGTTCCACAGCACAGGGAAGAGAGAGCTCCATTCTGTGTATGATGGAGATAACTGTATCCCCACTCACACTCCCTGTGCCATGCATGCTGCCTTGGTGTCTCTCCCAGCTCCCCCTTTGCTGTAGCAATGTTGGATTGTTGGAAATGTGAGTTTTTCGTTTGTATTGTTCATGAACAGATGGCTCAGTTGCCAGATTGGTCTTGCTGCTGTTCTGTTCTTCCCAGGTGCCTCTCAGAGAGTGCTCCAAGCTGACAGCCAGCCTCATGTGCTGCTGTGAGGGTAGTGCTCCAAAGCTGGAGAAACCTGAGAAGGAGACACAGCCTTCCTGCAAGTAATAGATGGTTACTGTTTTAAATACAGGCAAGAGGGAAAAAAAAAAGATTCCTATCTCCCATGCAGAGCTGGGAGAGAAGGCAGGGTTTTCCTGAGGGGGGAAGGTGTGTGTCTGTGTTGTCTGAAGAGAAAAGAGGTGAAAGGAGAGATGAAAAAGAGAAAAATGGATTGGAGCTTTTGCATATCCTACTTAATCACAGTCATATGTCAGGCTGTTTAAGAGGAGGAGGGAGGGGATGGCTTGTTGAAAAGTGTAGCGTGCTGGAATTCTGCGAGTGAGTTGTGCGGTGAGTCCTGTGGCTTACTGCTGCCCTGATGAATAGAGCCTTTCCAGAGCTGCCAAGCCCGAAGCAAATGTGGTCAGGGATTTATTATGAAATGTACCAAACCTTGGCATGGGGCTAATTGCATATAACAAGAAGCGTGCTGGAAACTCAGACCTGAAAGGTGACAAATGCAGAAAGTATTCTATATCTGACGCTGCTGAAAGAGGTTTTGTGCAGGGGAATGTCTGTATGTCTGTGCTTTCTGCTAATGAGCCCCCAAACATAGCTGCATGTTTTTGTGTTCTTTTGGTTAACATAGATGTAGATTTCTTGTTTTGGTTATTTCTTTCACAGTCAACAAAGAAAGAATAATTGCTATATGGCTGTAATAGCTGAAGTTCTCAAAGGAAGTGCCTGGGTGCCGTCTACAAATTATATGATGCACACATTGAAAAATAGTGTGGAAAGGTATGAGCTTGGACACTAACAAAATAGTGGAGCTGAGAGTTTGAAACTTGTGTATCAAAGGTTCAAGAGACAGCAAAAATTAAACTTTAGGCCTTGAAGAGAATGCTCTGTTCAGTATCCTCAGTGGTTGAGAAACAGATATGTACAGCAAGACTGGAGTTTCTTCAAGTTTGAAAGTTTCTTAGACCTGCTGAATCTGCATCCTTGTATGTGTAATGTTCATTATCATATTATATGGCATAGACCTGCACCACAGTGACATTTAATCCAATGAAAAGCTTCTTGCTTCCTTTCAGTGCTTCTTCATGTATATCCATAGCTGCATTTTGAAATCTTATACTGGTCTTTAACATCAGACCTAGATAACCTTTTTCTGTGTCATGCTGGGACAAAGACTACTTCTGTCTTTGAAATCCATCAAACTGTCCAAATTAGTAAAATTTGGTACTTCAAGGAAGGGCAGGAAAAGACAAACTGGGGAAAAAACCCCACAAGCAATCAAGAAAACCACAAAAAACCCCATGGGATGGATTCAGAATTTGATTGACTTGATGTTAAGTGATATAGAAGCTAATCAGCAGTGAAACATGCAAGAAATAGAAACAAATGTTACAAGATTTTATGCTATTATTATCTTTTGTGAAATTGTAAAATGTGTTGACAAATTTATTTTATTTTTTAAAGGAGAACAGCTTTTGGGTTGATATTTTAGCCAAAAAACAAATATAAACCCATTCTGTTGCTTTTCTTCATAGGACATCTGCTTCTCAGCATTTTTAAAACTTCCTCATCTAATTATAGGGTCTGAAAAAAAAATGTACTATCTCACTTAATTTTCTCCCTGGTGGTGCCAGATTTGCTGTACAGAGACGTATTAGGGAGAGACAAGCATGCAAAGTACAAGATCCCTTGGAGAGCTTCTTGAAGGCTTGTACAGCCTTCATCTCACTTTCCTTTATGTGCATCAACTTTATGTTGATGTCAGGAAAGGAGAGATTTACAAATGAAGCAGAAGAAATCTCAAGCAAACAGAAAGTAAGCACTCTGCACACATTTGCTCTTGTTCCAGTCAGAGCTTTTATGTGGAACGTGCAGTCTAAGGCACTTGGTTCAGTGATCATGTTAGACCATAGTAACTTACTGTGCAAATGCTAATACAGGCCAGATAGGGTGTGCAAGAATTAAATACTATAAAAGTATCCTGATCTAGAGATTTCTTTGAATATGGGAGGGTTATAAGACCTACCAAAGTTTTTAGTATTTAAAGTATGCAGTAGGGATCCTGTAACTTTGTTAGATTTATTCCTCTCAAGAACTTTTCTTGCTGGCTTTAGCAGCATCACAGAAATGCCATTTTCACTCAGCTCTTCTTGAACCATTTCCTAGATCTGTGAAGCCCAAATAAGACTTGTTTTCTTTGGCACAGAATATATGCATGTTATATTTTACCTTTATTTTCCATGATAAATATCCAAGATTTTTATAGAAAGCTAGAAATAATTTTTGATATCAAAATGTTGATGTAAGTTTGTGAAGATGTGTTGGGGGGGTGGGGTCAATGAAAACTCTAAATTAAGGCTGTGGGAAAAATCCCATGGAGAGCAAAATATTACCCACACTGTCCTCTGAATAGTTGTATGTAAGCGTTGCTAGAAAGTTCTGTGGTTTCTATGTTGTTATCGGCTAGCATTTGGGGCAACATTTTATATATTACTAATTCCTTTTTTTTATTGGACCTTTTCCCCCAGACTCCACGCCTAACTTATATAAGTTTGTAACCTCCCCTGACCCTTGCCTTTTTGATGCACCCTATACTGTTGTTTGGCTTAAGTGTTTGTTGTTTTAGTATTAAAAATTTTTATGTTTTGGGTCACCGAATTGTGTCCATCCCTCATTGATTTGTCACCCTCTTGAGGACCTCTTGCCAGAGGATCATGAGGTAGGGCCTGGTGTGCTACAAAGATGCTACCAGTTAGATCTGAACACATAAAAAAAAATGTATTTGAAAGATACTGTGTAAAACTAAAGGAAGGGAAAGGACCACAGAGTCAGAGAATCTCTGTGTATTTTTAGAAGGCTTCACCTTCTAGAGCAGAAGTTGTTGATGGCTATTATCATACTTCATCTGTGCAAGTTACAGTAGCTCTTGTACCCATTGTGCCTTCTGTCCATTAATAGCCTGATCATCCTCCTGTTGAAGCTCAGCAGGAAATTGTGCTGGATTCCAGCAGAGCTGAAGTGTGCTGTAAGTGAGGGATGGTGATGAAAAACAAATGCAATGATAAATCATCTTCATTTGCAGAGGCATAAGGGTTGCACAACAGACCATAAATTCTTCTGATCTTTAAGTGGTCCTTCTTGCTGCCTTTCTAGAAGCTGTTCAGAACAGATGTCAGGGGATGCTAAGTCTCTCAGTCCCTCACCTGCTTTCCCTAGAAGAACAGTGGAAATGGGATATCCAGTAGGATATGAATTGACTTTTGGAATCAACTTTTCAGCTAAGTGATTGCCAAGTTCACCCCTCTTATTCCCTTGCCTTAGAATAAGACTTACACTGAAGAAGGACTCATAAAAGATGAGGTTTTTACTTTGAGGACATTCTCTAATTCTGAAGGCGTCTGCTGAGGAAATTATTTTCCTTCTCAGTTCTTGAACCTAGTAAGCACTAAAAAAACCAAGCAGATACAAGTAATGCTGTGATCCAAGCCAAAAATAATAGTGAACAAGTTTGTTGTCATATACTAACTATATCAGAGGAGTAGTTAATAAGTTTATAACTTAGAGGCAGCATAAAATGTGTGAGATTCTTTTTCCATTTCATCCAAACAATGACATGTGACAAATTAGTGCCTATTAGGAACATGTAAAGGTAAATATAAAGACCATAGTAAAGGTAAAATAGGTGTGTGGGGTAGATGGCTCTTGTGTTTGTTCATGAGGCAAAATTTGGGGATGTTTTATGTCCTAGAACTAGCTCTGTTCCCTTCATAAGTCTGGACCATATCATCCCTTTTTGTGTTGATACTGTTGTTGCAAGTTCATGGACAATACCAAATATCTGTGGGACAGTTTGCACCAAAACCAGGTGAACTGCCTGTGGCCCAAAATTTTTACCAAGGACAGGTCAGAAAGAATGTGTAGGTGACTTAGCAGGCAGTTTCCTATGAAAGAATTCTGGAATTTTTCAAATATTACAATTATTGCTTCGTAGCTTAATAATATTAAACATTAATTTCAGATGAAAAGTTAATAGCTTTTAAATCAAGCAACACAAGGTTATTCCTTAGCACTGTGTTAATTGACTAGAAGCATAAAAATAAACCTACTGTGAAGTTATAAGCTCTGGAAAGGTGATTTCTGTTACAAGTAACGTCCTAAAACCATCTTTTAATCTAAAAGCAAATTACCAATATCTTCTCTGTGAATATTTAATATATTCAGTAATAGACTTACACGTGGGACTGTGGTTAGTGTAAGCCCATAGGCCTTGGATAATCAGGAATTGCTTAGGTCTCTGGCATCTACCTGTAAAATGTGATGCTCGTGAGAAATTTTCTACCTGTGCAGCTGTATCCCAGGCTTCCTGTGAGTTTGACATGAGCTGCTCAGGGGCAAGAGGCAGCCAGCTTCCTAAGTGCTGCTGGAGAAAGTTTAATAAAAATAGCCTTGTGGATTTCATCTTATCTTATTCCAATCTGTGGATGGGGAAAGAAGTTTTAAAAAATAAGTGAACAACCCAAAAACCGCAATGCTAAACCCCACCTGATTGATATTCTAGGACATGAAAGTAGCTTTCTGAAGTTTGGGTTAGAAAACCAGGTGTTCCTTTTTGTGAGTTTAAATTTCTTTCAGGTGCATCATCCTAATGATTTCTGCCACTTTAATAATGTGTAAAATAGACAAAACCAAGCTATAAAAGTCAAGGCACACGGAATGTGGCATTTTCCTTTGCTTCTGCCAGATGTGGAGGTGCTGTGCAGTTGTCACTTAAGGGATCGAGGGCCACATGCAGTGGCCTTAAGACACATGGTGAAATCCCCTTGGGCTTCGGTGAGGCACACAAGCAAACAGTGCTTGAAACATCTGAATCATGTGGCTTATTATTCAGCATGTTGTCATGTGCACTCAGAAGTTTGAAGTACATTCTTGTGAGCGGTACGTGAAACAGATTCTTTGCTCTGTGTGGCATGTGCTGAGCGATGAGCAGAAGCCACAACAGATCTCATCAGCTGGCTGAAGTCTTTCTGTGTTGATTAAATCTGCACTTCTAGCTCTCCTGGCTTAATAAGAAGAGTTGTGACAGGGTATGTGAAAAGAGGGATTGCTTTGCTTTTTCTTGTTGTTCATTTTTGCTGATGCACTGCCTAGAGCAGCTGTCCTAGGACCTCCTTGCTGCGCTGCTTGGGATTCTTTGCAATAGAGAGGCAAACCATGGGCCCTGCCCTGAAAACGTCCTAGGAATCACACTTCCTTGCACTCTCTGTAGGACTGTGAGTGATGTGGAAGTGTGCAAGCAACCTCAGACTGCCAGGTTGTAGTTTTGTGGGGAAACCTGGGTGAAGTTAAATGACCTATGTTCGAATCAGTCAGCTAAATACTGGCTAATTCACTACAAACAGCTCTAGGTGAAAATGGGGGTTGTTGGCTGGTGAAGATGCTGTAGCAAAAACTGCCATGGCAGTAGAGTTGAATTTAGATGCAATTAACCATTTCTGCCTTCCTTCTCCAGCTAGGATAAATAGTTAGGGCTTGAAGCATGTGGCAATGGCAATTTACAGCCAGACGTTTAACCACTGCTGGTGAGAAGAATGGCAGGTTGTTACCATGGGGGCTGGCTGGAGAGGGGCACACGGGGGTGGGAAGGAGGCCAGGGGTTAGAAATAACCTGCTGGTGGGGATCATTAGAGCCTTTATGTAAACATGTCTGGAATGAAAACAAGGTGGGTTGTTTTTTTCTTTTTCCTTCGGAGACCTGTATGGCATCCAAGCACAACATTGCAGGCTGAGCTGCACGCTCCCTTTCAGAAAGGCAGCACAGTGCAGGAGATTGGGTCCACAAGGCTGATTCAGTGCTGGCTTTGTGCACAGCGGCCACTCTCTACATCAGTTGTATTTTTGCAGTGGGGCTATAAAGGGTGGAAAAAAAAATAAAAAAAAAGGATAGCGATCATCGAGGGGGAAAGTACGTGATATGATAGCAGTGAATTAGAGTGACAATATTTAATTGAAATGATAGGGCCTTAGTTATAGATATTTTTTTTTTTTTGTTTGAGGATGTTAATTTCATCTTCATGGGCCAGCACCTTCATAAATGTGTGCCACATGTAGGAGACTTGTTGCAGTAGTGCTGTATGGTGCCAGCACACACTTGTTACCAGGAAACCCTGCCCAGAAAGGCAGAAACTCCTGTAATTCACTAAACAAGATCTCAAGTCCCAGCACAGTGCAGTCTGTACAGTCCTTTTGCCTCTTGTGCCATGTTTTATAAGGCCATGGCAACCCTGGCCAGAGATTTCTGTCTCTCTCCCTCACCTATTCTGTTTGGACTTGGGTGAGGTACACCTGGTGGCCCTGGTACACAGTTTTGTAAAATGTTTGTGTCCATGCATCTTGCACTGATCTTGCATTGTTTCAGATGGATGTGACTCCTTATACAAGTGCTCCACTGACCTGGGAAGATTCAGTGCAAGTTAGAGGTCTACACAGAATGATCAACTTAGAGATCAGCCCTCATTTCATTGTCTTCATCTTTGTGTGGTTTCCTTTCCTTCCCAGCCCCCTTTATTTTTTTTTTTGTGGGGGCGGGGGGGTGTGTGGTGAAAGTCAGTAGAAGAAAGAGCAGAGGTTTCAGCAGCCTGAGAATCTAAGATAGTGGGTCTGGGGATGGATGCCACTCTTTGCTTTGCTTCACGAAAAGGAAGTCCAAAGAGGTTTAAACACAGTGGGCTTTGGCCAGTTCCCTCATCGGCATCATAAGCTGAGGGGCACATGGGATGTTATACCTGCTGCTCAGCCAAGAGACACTGAAGGGCTTCTCCCCACTGCAGAGATGGGAACTAAAACAGCCTTCAAAGTAGGGAAATGGGTTTTTAAGGGAAGAACAAAACTCAAAAGGGTGGGGGGCCTTTGGTTTGAGCACTGTTTTCCTAGGCTGAAGGTAGATAGGGAATGAGGACCACCACAGTGGTGGTCCATGCAGGAGAACCTAAAAGGGACAGCTTAATAAAGAGCATGAGCTGTGGAGCCAGAAGTATCTGAAGGGACCAAAGCCGTGTGTTTTTGCCTGTGTATGCAGCTGAATTATTAGTGTAGCTTCCTGAGGCATCAGCTCCAATGTCTGTACTAATGTTGCAACAAATACAATAAGCTTTAGTATGTTTTACAGAACGTTAAAGAGGTTAATGAAAAAAGAAGAAAAACTGTCTTCTGTTTTTCCCCACTAGTGAATCTAAGCAAATTACAATGATCAATGTCAATTAGAAGCGAACCTTATTCCATTTAGTGTTTAAATATTAAATGGAGAGTATCACACAGAATTGTGATGTACTGAGCATGTATAAAAATTACTTGGGAAATGAGATGTGATACACATCCCGTATTTTGAAATACATGAGTTCACAAAATGCCACTGATGACACTGCTTTACACTTGAACAACTTTACTGAGGATTAAGAAAGACTGACCAGTTAAAAAAGTTAAAACCCACCATTTTTGGTTACTATCTTTTTAAACACTTTTTTACATATTGTTTTTGCTCACATTTGAAGGAAACAAAATTTCAGCTGCCCTAACCACATTAGGTCAATAGGCAGTTTCTCAGGACTGCTGCTATTGGCATGTGCTCTTGAATGCTTATTAAGAGAGAAGAGAGCTTGATCCAATTATTACATTTAATGAACAAAATCTTCCTGGGATTTTGTGCAAACAGTAGATTGTTGAGAACTATATGAAATCTGTGAGAGATGTGAGAAACAGGTCGTATGGCCTAAAATCAGAGCCACTCTTACAGAATTAGTTTGCTTTTCCTCCAGAGATTAACACTTAGAAATTCTGGGCTAGATTTCAAAAAGAGTGAACTCTAACCTGTGCATTTTCCCTTTGCTTGTTTTTCTTAACCTGAAAACAGCTTTAAGAGTGCTTGCAATAAAATGCCAGGAAAAATAAAACGAAATTAAATAATCCATTTCCAAGCTTTGGGAACTACTATTTTCAGTTTATAAAGAAAGCTAAAAATACCTCCTACACTCAACAGGCTCAAGCTGAGCTTGTTCACTATCAGATGTGCCCAGGTTTTTTCTGCCTCAAGTGCATGCCCCTGCAGAGCTGCCCTTGCTCTCCCCAGTGAGTTTGTGCATGTGTAGCACTTGTGGAACCTGCTCCTGGGTTAGCAAATATTTTTGTTTGCTGTACAGACAGGAGAGGTCCAGACTTCTGCTCTTCTCTCCTTCCATCTACATCCTGGAAGAAGACTTGGTCCCAGTGCAAGTGTGATTCATATTTACTACCCAAAGGGTTATTTTTTTTTTTCTTCTCAGGTATGGAGCATGAAACTTACAGCACAAAGAATGTCACAGTAATAGCTACATGAGCAGAATGTAAGGAAAGCCTCAGGAACTGTACCTTCAAGATGGTGCATTGTCAAAATTTGGATGTATTTGGACACTCATTGAGCTAAGTCATGATAGGCTGGACCAGAAGTCAACCCCAGGTCCAGAGATATCCAGGCTTGGATAATCAGACAGGCAGGGGCTTTACATATATTCCAGCATGCTTTTGCTGCAGCTTTGATGCAATTTTTGGTTATTTTTTGGTAGAAGTAGCAGCACAGTAATTTAAAAGCTGTCAGTTGGCCATACATTTTAAACATGTGTTCTTGGTTCCCCATCCTTCTGTCTCTTGACTGTTGTTGAGGCAGTGCATACAATTTGTATCTGATATCAAGTGTTTTGAGATGCTGAATGTGTGGAGAAAAGGCATGTATCTTAACATACTGCTGCTGCCCAAGGGCTAGGAAATACAGTAAACACACACATGAAGGTTTTCAAATGGCTCATTTTAGTTGTTCCTTGAGGAGAGATTCCTATGGCTCTAAAGATTTACAGCTTCCTGTTCATTTGTGTTGTCTCCTCTTGTCAGTGCCAAGACAGATTTTTTTTTAAAGGTGTGGTTTTGTTCTTTAATCAGCCTAAAGTGTTTATTTTTCTACAATATACTGTCTTCTAGTGCATAAGAACTTGAAAATTAAATTGGGTAGAAGATTATCATATAAGCTGCATTGAGGTTCATTTTTTCTGATTTTTATTACCCTGACTGAGAGCACTCTGGTTCTGTCATCCTCGACATATTGGATAGAAATGTGTTGCAGAATTGTGAGCAACTGACAAAAGTTGAATTGGATTGGAAGCTAGCATGTCTTCAATTAGAAGAATCTGTTCGCTTTTCTTTTTCTCTGTCTTAGAATATGTAATTCTTTTTAACCTCCATACTTAGTATGACTCATACTACACTCCATGGAGAATCCTATTTGCTTCTTGATAACAGCTTGTAGCAGCATGAAAAGTATCTTTAGACCATTAGGAGAACAGCATTCCATGTGCAGCAGCAGTTCAGATACTGAGGACACCACTCCTGGGTACTGGTCCACAGCCACTTTCTGGTGGCAAAGATTAGTTTCTGCCTCATCTCCTCCAATTGTGGGTGCTCATTCTTACTACTGAGCTGCTCCAGTAAAGAAGGCAGCCCTGCTGGTAGCATGGAGCCAAGGGTTGGGTGATGGGCAGGAGATGGGATGAGGCAGGACGCTCCTCAGTTCCATTTTCTCACTTCAAACCTGGGAAGAGTCTGAAATGTTGTCCATAAGGACTGCTCGCAGATATATCTGGAAGTCTGTTAGTGCACTTTTAGATTAAAAGGTGACAATTCTTCTAAATTGAAAAATGCAGCATTTTGCAAGTGAGCTAAAGTTCTGTTGGAAATTTGCCACCACCAGAGAATGGCAACTCAAAATGTCTCATTTTCCAGTGTTTTGAGTTAGTGACTTGGGTTGCAGCAGATTCATGACCTCAAACACTTGCTTCAGACACTTTTCTTTCTGCCTTGGTATGGTAGCTGATCATATGGATACAAACTGGGCATGAGACTTGTCATCTGGAAAGGTCTGTGATGAAGGTGTGTGAGGACAATATTTGCAAATGGTGTAGTCATCTCAGCTGGCACTGTGCCAGCTTTCCTTTACTGGGTTTTGGGCAAGAGAGAGCTGTTTTTAACTTAGGGCAATTAGAATATGGTTCTAGCATTTTCACCAACTACATCTACTTTTCTCCACTACCAGATTTTGATTTAAAAAAGGAATTTATATTAGAATTGAACCTCTGACTGACCTCTTCTCTTTTAAAACTATTTAATTGGTCATGTACAAGCAAAAATATACTTGGAATCTTCTTTTTTAAACAATTATTTCATTGGGAAGTGTGGTACTTCTAGGAGTGCTTCATGTGAGGTGACAGATGCTAAGTGCAGTGGCTCTGAGACCCCTCTGTTCCAAAGAGGTTTATTTATTTTCAGGGAGAAGCAATTTTTTAACAGATGTCATAATAAGAGAAAAAACTTCTTCAGCATCGTGGGCTGTGTTGTTTGAGAAGGGTATTCTTTTAATGAAGGAATAATTTAATGGATAGTTGCATCAATGGACAGATGTTATACAGTTCAAAAAGATAATCTGTACATCCTTAGCAAATCACAATTAATGTTGCAGGACTTGAGATTGTTATTGTCTCCCTAGAGGTAGTATTAATTAAGAGGCTAAACCCAAGAGCAAGGTCAGACATTATTTCCACTTGGAGAACTTGTTAGAATAAATTGATTTTTTGTTAGAATTTGTCTTTTATTCATGTATCTTGGTTAGCATATTATGTCAAAAGTGACTTGTGAACAGCAAAGCATCTGAATTTTTTTCCTATTTTTTGTGAGCAATTGGTTGTCTTTGGACAATGTACTGAACACTTGGACTGCAGTAAAATTAAATAAAAAAGGACAGCCAGTATTATTCTGTGTATTATTAGAAAGGTCAGCTAGTGCTGGTATTTCTCTTGTTACAAAAACTGTTTTGCCATTTTTGTGTTACTTCTTCCCCATGCTTTCATTTCCCTGCATTTCGCTGGTGTTCATTCTGTATATTTGCTTAAGAGAAGATAATTCTTGCAGCATGGTTTTCACCTGACCTTGTCTCAGAGCCCAGTTTTGGCCTTTGGAACCTAAATCAAATGGATTGTGTTCCCTAAAATTGCATAATTGCTGCTACTTTCTGAAGGATTCGATAGATAAGTAAATTCAAAGGCCTTAGTAGAGTATAGTTCTGCCAGATGTTGAGCATGTTTGCAAGGAACTCTGTGCCTTCAAATCTTTTGACATCTAGAACAATTAAATTGGTTAAGTCTTTGCTGAACAGCATGCCAGAAGAATTTATTTGTAATATATATAGAAAGTGTATGGATATTTAACTACTTGCAGATAAGCAGAAAACCTGGCTTCTTTTTCATAGGGCTTTCCACTTGTAGCTAATTTTAAAAATAATAAAAAAGAAATCTTGACTTTTTTTTCTCAGAAATTAAGAATGAATGACAATTTATTTAAAATACTTATAATATTGTTCTTTGCAGAATTAAGATGCAAAACAATTAGTAATATAACAGGGTGACTTGTGTACAGAAACAGACTTTGCAGGCTTCTTGGTTTTCACTTGTGGCTGTAATTTTTCATTGTTTTCTGAGTTCCATAGTATTTTGTTTTCCTATAGAAACATCTGTTCCCATATTTCATAAGTATGGCAGCTTTTGCACTGGGAACCATTTATTTTGATGCAAACATCATAAGCCAAGTACTTTAAATTATGAATTTTGTTAAATCAATATTTAGGAAACAGTTGCTCATGGCAGGAGGTCCTCTTTAATATGTGAATTATAAACTGGGAGGTTTCTTTTCTGCTCCAGATTTTTTTCCCAAACATATTTAATCCACAAGATTAGAAGGTGAAAATGAATTCTTTGTGCATTGCTGAAACTTGAGAGCACTGTCAAGGAGTGAAATTTTCCAGAGTTTTCTCAGTACCATGCATTCAGTAATATGCTTTTTGGAAAGCATTTGTAGAGTATCCTCTTATCTCTTGTGTTTCCTCACAAGAGAGTTCAGATTTGGATGTGTATTGTTTCTTACGATTTACGCCAAAGCTCAAGAACACTACTTGAAGTTTTGGAGCAGGGAAATCCTGTAGTGCAGCTAAGGTGAAAGTCAGTTCCCTTGTGTTGCTCATCTGATGGAGAAACATTGACAGACTGGACAAGGTGGTTTTTGTAAGGCTCAGTTTGTGTAAACTGCAATGACAGTGAGTGAGCAAACCTCAGCTGGACACAGAGCACACTGAGACAAACAGTGAACGAGTTTATAGGTTGGAGCCTTGTTTTGTAACATGAGACAGGACAAGGACAAGCTGCCTTTCAGGTATGTAATCCCTGGGCCATCCTAGAGCTAATTGAGATGTTATTTGAAGGAATGTAACCATAAAACAGAACTTATGCTTGAGATCTTCAGTGCCAGTTTCATGTATGTTCTGAATTTATCATCAGTGCACACAGTGTTTTTTCTGTTTGTTTGTTTGCTATTCTATTTATTTTTTTTCCACCCCCCTCTAGTTTTCTTTGGGTTGATTCTCTTCCAGCATCACCAGTTTTCCTGCTGCCAGTCCTGGCCAGAGTACTGTTATTACATGATACTTTATGTAGACTGTTGACCAGGTTCATACAGAAAACTTTGAGTATGATTATAGAGAAACATATTGTCTGGGTTTTGTGTGAACCTTAAAGACTGCAAAGAAGTCTGAGTAAAAAAAACAAAAACGAACAAAAACCAGGTTATTACTGAATTCAGAAATTGAAAAGAAATATTCCATCTGCTAAAAAGGCTAGTGTATGTATAAAGGTGGTATTTTTACAAAAGGAGTAATTCTCCTCTTCAGTGAATCAAGTCAGATGCTGATAGTAATTTCAAGATCCTCATGTGTAGGGAACTGTCATATACAGAGGTAAAAGTGGACCATGAAGAAATGGCTATATATTGCTTGCTCAGTAAAGGTTATGCTATTATGAAATGGATTGAAGTGATGTAGTCACAAGCCACCCAAATTATTCAATATCAAAACCATTTTTCCAGATCCCTGCACAGGCAATGTTTTCCTCCAGCATTGGGATATCAGGTGATATCAGTTTATCAGGTTTTCATAAATAATTTCCTCATTCTTCATGGATTTATTCCTTATAGACTCTCTTCATTACTATCTGTATCAGAGATAGTAGTAGCTTATGTCTGCATCACACCAGCTGGAAGGCATTTGGCATTTTACTTTGTGCAGGGCAAGGTCCCACATTTAAGTGCAGCTTCATTGACACTACAGCTTTTCTGTATTTTTTGGCAGTAGGTATTTGTTTCAGTGGTTAGTGATGAGGATGTTACTCTTGTCCTAGAAGATTAAATTTTGCTGGAATTTTGTGAGCATTTCCAGAATCTGATGGAGGCAGTGCTGTTCAAACAGGAGCGCACAGCAAGATTTGTTTTATTGAGACACTTGCCTGGCAAGCTGTCTGTCCTGTAAGTGACCCAACAGGCATTGTACAAACTTTGACAAGCCCTGGATGGTTTTGA
The DNA here is from genome assembly GCF_001522545.3 of Parus major. NCBI lineage: Eukaryota > Metazoa > Chordata > Aves > Passeriformes > Paridae > Parus > Parus major. The sequence continues at coordinate 18,426,146 of NC_031771.1, forward strand.
TGGAAGGGAAAGCAGTGAAGCGCCCCAGCAATTCTGCTCTGACCTTCCTACCTAATCTTGTTGCACAATTTGTTCCTACAGCTAAATTTCTTGAGCCACACAGTGTTTTATTTCTGATCTTTTTCTGTCCAGTACTGGCCTTTCTGCCAGTTTATACTGCCATCTGTCTTCCTGTCTGGTTTTCAGGTCTTCCCCTGCTGTGGTTTTTTTCCTTATCAATACTGCTCCTTTCCAAGCTGTATTTCCTGTCTGTGACTATGTAAAGGAATTGAGTAAACTCTCATTTCAGTGCTTGCTCATTTGCAAAGGTAATCCACTTTGCCTGAGACTTGCTTGCTTTTGCTGAGCATATGATTAAATTTGACTTGGATATCTTCCCTGAGATCAATTGCTCATTTTAGCTGTTGTTTTTCCCTAAGTGTCTTGGGGATTTTCGTTGTTGCTGATTTTCTTTTTTTTTTCCCCTTCCCCTGGCTTCCTATCACTCATGTGCTACCAAAGCAAACTTGACATTCAAACGGGATAATGTTATCAGTTTCATGTTGTACTGTTCTGGGCACATTCTGCTTCATTCTCCTCCTATCAGCACCAGCAAGTCAAGCTGTTGCTAAGTATTTGAGACATTGCTGTACATGAAAGAGAAGAATGGTGTGCCTTTTTCTCATTTATTAGTATAAGTAAAACTTTTTCACTGTTGAGGCAACATTAGTGTTAGCTTTCTTTTTTAGAGATTAAAAACACAGCTGTTGCCTAAAGTTTTTAACTTACTTCAAGACCATTGGGTTTTTTTTCTTGGTTTTTTGTTTCATTTGTACAATCAAAGCAACTAAGACTAAAGAGTTTGTTGAAAAAGTTGTCTGATCCTTCTGCATATCACAGACTCTCATACTTCTTGCACTTACCCTGTATTAAGACAATAAATTATATGTGATTATTACAAATTTGTACTTTACCATTACATATATACATATATATTCTGGAAGGTTTTTTAATACTTTAGCTGTTGATATTATGAGTTGAAGAATTCAACATTCCTGGCCTTGGTTATTCAGAACACTGAGTAATCATCCTTTCTGAAACATCTGTCCATAGCTGAGAGGGTTTTTTATGCCTTCATCAGCTGAAATAAGACTGGATTTTCTTCCAATGGAAACTCTTGGGAAACTGAAAAAAAAGTCTGCTCCTAGAGCTTCTCTAAGTTAAATAAATTGAACTTTTAATTGCTTACTATAAGTTCTTGTTTTCTTTCTGACTTTAAGTTTTCATTTAAAGGTGGAACAAAAATTTCTAGGCTGATTTTGGTGTCAATAATGTTGTGCAGTGGCTCTTTTGATACAGATGTTCCTGGTAGAGCTTGGATCTAAATTAGTGATGAATCTCAAATCAGCCAGTCTTTTTGAATAGGTGCTTATTAATTTTTTTAGCATCAACCTGTTTGGAACAGAATTTTGGGTAATAAAAAGTGGGATGGCACAGAAATATTGATGTTCTCAATTGTAAACCTTGTTCAATCTGATAGATTTGCTATGTTATCAGAGGATGAAAACAACTTTGTTTCCCTAGATCTATTTTACATAAATCCATGATGTGTGGCATTAATATAATAACTGTTCATTGTTTCTGTATCAGTTGAATCCCCTGAAAATATTTCCTTTCCTTGCTTGAATCAGTGTTAGGTCAGGTGCTGTCAGCACCTGGTTATTCCCAATGAGATGTGAACAAATGGTACTTCATTTTCCTGTGGTAACAATGTATTCTCTTGATTTTCTGGGACCATGTACAATTAAAGGCTATCACTGTGTGATGAGAATGGCCACTTCTGTCTTTCTGTAACCTGTGAGTTAGAAACTTAATGCCTTAATGTTGTTGTTAGATCATACCCATCTTGTAATGTTGATAACCACTGTGCCCAGTACCCTTGAAAAAGACTGTGGCATTAATAAGTAAGATTTTTTTCTTATCTTTAGCTTCACTATTTTTAGACTTACTGAAACTCGTCTAGGTCCCACACAGAAATTGAGACAATCAAGAGTGTTTGGTGTCCCTGCCCTGGATGTCTAACACTTGCAGGGACAAGTGTTTCTTGCATGGGAATGAAATCAGGTCCCTAGGTCACAGCCCATGTGTCCCCCTGGTCATCTGCATCTTGATCAGTTGGGGGAAGGAAGAAGCTGTAGCTGTAACATGAGACACCCTTCCACAGCCAATTAAACATCTCTCCAATTTACACAGCATTTTTCCCCCAAAGACTAATTTTCCACACCTGTAGCAATCCTGCAAGAGTTGGTGTAGTCAGTGAAATTGATTCTCTCATTTTATTCTGTTCACTTTTAAAATCCTCTTTCATTTGACCTCCTGAACAGTCCTAGCAGCTGACCCAAGCCTTCTGCCAGTAACCCATGTTGCCACAGGACCTTTTCTCTGTAAGGCTTCAGCTGTGTCTCTCTTTTGCCAGGTGCCAGAAGATCAAATTCCTGATTTGCAAGCACCCGGTTAACACAGAGTAATTTAGAAGGGATAGCAGTGGCTGTCAAGGAGTATCTTGGGAAACAGAAGTTTTTACCAGACCGTGTGGGAACAAAGTTCACATGGGTACAGGTTCTGCAATTACAGAAAATGGCAACAGTCTATTTCAAGAAAAATATTTGAACACTTCTTGGTGTGTTTTCCTTTTGACAGCATGACAGTTTGTCACTCCCCTTTTCTTCAGTGCTAAATTTCTAGGCATAGAAATTTTGCTTTCTGATGTAGCTTAAGGAAACCTTTGAAGTGAGGTACATTAGCATATAAACTTTGGAACCCTTTGGTTGTTCTTGGGTTGGGATAATAAGTGTTTGTTCAGGTGCCGTGTCTTAGGAAGTGAGTGTTTTCTGCCTTGTCTCAATACATTAACTATTGTGCCGTATTTTCATTAAAACACCTGTTGTATTTTTCAAACCTGGGCTTATTTCTAATTTCTGTTCCTCCAAATTATAAATTTTCAATGTCCTTTTGATCTTTACTGCTTTAAGTCTGAATGAAAGTGTTCCTTGCATGTATATGAATGTCTTCCTCCCTTGGGGGATTCCTTCCTGCCTGGCAGAGAACATGGAGCTGGGTCAATCTTCTGTTGCTTAACAGTGTTAAAGATTCCATGGGCTTTATCTCTTGCCAGTTCTGATAAAATGCTTGTTCCAGTTGCGTGGCAAACATCCATGCTGGTGTCTAATGAGTCAGGTTTTTGTTGGGCCAGCCATATGGGTAGTGAATCTGAAGCACTCTAAATATTGTAAATTTACTTTGTGTTGAGGAGCTGTGCACTTGCTTGGTGTATATAAAATAGATTTGATATGCAGGGGTTTCTTTTTGTTATTAATTACACAGACTTAAGCCATCTGTGTGGTGATTGTGCATGAAGTAAGGTGCAAGAGATGTTCTCCAGGACAAATGGGTATTTATATTGGTAGAAAAAAAAAAGGATTTTGGAAAATGAGAACACACTTCAAGTAGCTGGAATATATGATAACCTTGAATTTTGTAAGCAGAAAGGGTGTGAATGGAATGATACTGTATGCAAGCAGAAATTTTAAATGTACACTTTCTTAGAGAATTTTTTACGGAGAGATGATATTTCCTACATATTGTATGTGTGGTTTTATAGAAGATTTACGTTTGGGCTTTAGTAAGATTAAATATCACTGCAAAAAATCAGTGTAAAAATGGCCCACAATAGGAAGTCTGTAGGATGTGTGCATAGGCCAGAGGGACTCAACATTTGCTTTTTTTTTGTTTTTTCTGTATTTAAGTGCTCATTTGCAATATTGCATTAATGTAGGGGTTTGGAGCGAGTTATAAAAGGAGTAGATAACAGCTTGCTTTGGCTGTAAAGCTGCACTCTCATTTTTTTGGCAGTAGGTAAAAGGGCTGATTAAGAGAATGTATTTCCTGTATTTTCCAAATATAAAGCAGATACTCAGCCATGAAAGTCATTCACTGTTTTCCAAAGACTTATATTTTTTTCCAATGGGAAATTTTAGTTTGGGTGGAAAATGTGTTAGTCTTTATGCACAAAACAAGCATCAAGAAAAGGCGATTATATTAGGTTTTTTCCCTTCCACACCCTTCTTCACTCCCTCCCTGGGTTCTAATTATTTCTGGCTTTGAACAGATGAGATCCCCTAATGACCACATTAGTGCTTTTAATCCTTCAAAGCAGGAGTGAAAGTACAATTACTGTACATGAATATCAAAAATACTTCAGTTCAATCAGTGTTTTTGATGGTCCAAATTTCACATAAGTTTTAGAAACAAAGATATAATGTACAGCTGTGGGTGGTCCATACTGATGGTTGACGCTTGCAATTTTAAGGCCATCCCTTTGAATACTTAAATTGTTGTTCCTCTTTAGATGTGAAAGATCAGGGGTTTTCCAGATCCAGTGTGTAAGGACTTATTTCCGGTGCTGGTCTTCTCTTGACCCACTTAGAGCCACTGCTGTGTTTTCCTCCGGTGGTTGTGGTGACTTTGAGTAGTTTGGAGAAGCTGTGAAGAGCTTCAGTAAACAGGCAAAAATCTATTCTGTTGATAGTCACATTCTTCCAATGATGCTATGCTGATGAGTTTTATAATGGACTTTGGATAACGTGATAGGCAAAGTGTCGTAAGCAGAGGCCAACATATCCATGGAATCTGTGTTTTCTAATGAGGCTCCTTGAAGCAGAAGTCTTGTGATGTTCCCAGTGGTACTGTAGCCTCTTTTCCAGGCTGGTATCCCAATTATCCAGTGTAGCCAACCAGCACATCCCTGTACAGCAGAGCAGCTGCATCCCACATCACTGGGGCCCAGGAGCACAGCAGCAAAGTGAGAGTCAGAGGTGCTTGATAACCACAGGTAGAGCTGCTGGTTTTATCCCCATTCATACCTCTGAAATGCCATTCAGAATGGTAATCCTGCCTTCCCTTCTCTTTGGAATGGTAAATACTTGACTCTGCAGGTGATGAGGGCAGAAATCTGCAAAGATTTTGCTTTAAGAGAAGGGTCATTACATTAGTTCGTAATGGAAGGTGAAGAGGTAGAAAGACCCTCAGTGTTATGCTCCTCCTCAAGACAGATTCAGACTTCCACCTAGAGGGAGTTGAAATTGATAGTGCTTTATCTAAGAATAACTCATTGCAGGGAAATTTAAATGGTACTGTCCCAGCAGCAGGCCTGTGTCCCTGTAAGACTCGTGTAGCACAGGCAGCTTGCTTGGCAGGCTTGTCTTCCTGCTGGGCTTTTAGCCTGCTAACCATCTCACCTTGCCTCAGATGGTTTAGCACAGCAGAAAGCAGGGAAAAAAGCATTTTGTCATCATAATATCAATGTTTGCTCTATGAGGATGATGTAAACTTTTTACAGAAAACAACATCCCAAAAGTTTGTGAGGTCTGGGGCTATGGGAGCCTGTGCACTCGGGCCCTGGTGTCTTATGGGAGCTGAAATCTTTATACTGGTGTACACAGCTCCTCGAAACCTTTTCCAACACAAGCCTGCTGTTTCCATTAAAGGATTTTATGGGGCTCCCTGTACATCATATCTTGCACAGCTTACCATATTGGCTCTTAAAAGTGGCTTTGAATACAATGCCAAGGCCCCCCAGTAGCAGCTTTACAGGCTGCTGGCAAGCTGGGAAGCTGCAGTTGGCTGTCCCCGTGCTAGCCGAGCTCCCTTGCCGGCTTTTCCAGCTAAAATGATGAAGCATCTGTTCTGTCTAGTTTAATTAGATATGACTTCCTTCCTGAATACAGCAGGGAGCTCTACAAGCTCTTGTTCCAGAAGTGGCTCCTTAGAAGGAAAAATGGGTTCCAGTCTAATGCCAATGTCTAATCCCCCTCTGTACATAGTGCCTGTGCAAAGGACTTCCATGTGGGCCCTAAAAATAAAAAAAAAAAGCTTCCGTCATCAAGATAGTTTCTGTTTCCTTTCAGGGATCCTGGAATAAAATAATTTTTCTTCTTGCTTTCAGTCTTGCAAAGTTGCTAAGGAGCCATGAATCTAAATATTTTGTGGGGAAATTTGACGCTCACTGTCTGTACATCAGCTTGTATATGAGCACTGCTGAAGGGATCTCCTAAACTCACTATTGCTTCCAGATCATTAGATGCAGAATAACATGCTTAAGAACCTTCTTGCCATTATATTAAAGACCCAGGTAGATGCTGCAGCCTGTAGCAGGTGATGGCTGCTCAGAGGCAGGGTGCTTGAAGGCAGCAGCCTTAATTCCACTGTGCCTTCCTGCAGAGACAATTTATATCCCAAGTTTTGTCCCAGGCATTTGCAGGATACAGTTGAAGTACAAAGTGACCTCTGGTAGCCTCAAGACAAATCCAGCTCATTTTAATGTGGATATAAGGGCAAGAGTGTCCAGCTCAAACGTTGCCACTTAGAAGAAACATTTTAGGAGGCACATAATACAGCTTGGCCTGTTTTTCTGTATAAGTTATTTATTTCAGTGCAAGGGGAAAACAAGCCTGTAAAACCTCAGCATGTTATTGCATAGTAATTTTAAAAGTGGTAGAAGGTTGTACAACAACAGGCACTTAAAGCACTGCATAGCTTGGGGGCTTTTAGCAGTGATGGGGACTGAATAATATGTATTTTTGTTCAGGAGGATAAATGTTAAAATAGGGAAATAAAACTGAAGGATATATAAATGCAAATTATTTTTTCCCTGTAAGAAATACAGAAGTAGAATTCATCTCCTTAGTAAGCCACACTTGAAGATTAGAGCACTGAAGAAACAAACACTAGATAAACTTTTAATATAGCAACATCATCCTCAGGCTTTTTTTTAAAGGAAAAAAGACATCTTACAGATTGCATGTAAGTAAGAAACATGAGAGCAACTTCTTAAAGGAGGAGTTTGGTGCTCTGATTAACTTAGGTCTGAAGATGAAAAGTCTCAGGGAGATCTGAGAAGTTGGGTAGAAACAATTCTAGATCTAAACAGGCTTCATGACTAAAGAATATTTGAAAATTAATAGTAGTTTAGAATAGAAGACTCTGCCAAGGTAAATTCTTTTCAGTGTAATTAGTAAAGAAGGAAGGAAGTGTTCATTTGTTTGATGCTCACAGTGTTTGATGCTGCCAGTGCTGTATTTCTATTTCATAAAAATTCTTTCCTTCACATTGCTGTGGTTAATACTTGGAGGGAAGAAAACAAAAGTCAGAATTAATAAAAGAAAATAAAAGTCAGTATTGAATGGGAAGGGGTGAACTTAAGAATAGGGCTGCAATGCACGTGGATCCTTTCAAACAGAAAAAAGTGGGCAGAGCCAGGTAGGATTGCTCTGGTTTGGTTTAGACCCAGTGCTGTGTTTTGAGTAGTTTTCCTGTCCCAAACTAGTCCATAATGGTCTCTGCTTTTGGTTACTGCTTGTTCTCTAGACCAGAACATGTCATGGTGTACTTCCAGATGGGACTTCCCAGGCTTAAAACACTTAAGAAAGTCAAAAAGCAGGGTGTCAGTAGCCATGTTTTTCAAGACTGTTGCATTTAGGCAAGAGTCCAGAGAGGAGAGTGTAAAAGCTGCTCCATGGTTGGATTGTGAAACCATTGGCTCCAGGTTCTCATGAAGTCTGTGTATGAATATGGCTGGAGCCTGAAATCTTGCAGCTTTATCATGTCTACATGTTTTCCAACTTCTTTTCTACACAAAGACTACAGGGAACACCAGCCAACACGTGGCTTGTGTTATGTTTGAATTATTATTGTTAGGATTTTGCATGTTGACTAATGTGTTATTGCTGTGGCGTATCACAGAAATAAAATGTGGCCTTATTTTAACAGGGAAATGTATGTCACAATTTCCTTGTGATACATTGCACTGCCTTGTTTGTTTGATATTTTCCATCAATGCGAAAGAGCAGAGCGGAATAAGGGAGCAGAAGAGATGTTCATCTGTCATGAATTTTCCCTTTCCTTGGAAGGCTCTCATGTCCTCTACCAATGAGTTGCCTTCCCTGCACTGCGTGATGTGCTGCCCACTCAGAGTTGAGCTGGCAGTTCACACGCAGTTTGTTCCCCTGCGAAATCCCTGCAAGCAGAGCAGCTCCACCAGTCTTCCCAGGCTGCCCTGTGGGTCTCTTGGTTGCCAGGCTTGAGAAACTGGAGTGTGTTCTTCTGGATTTAGCCAGAATATAAAGATCCAGGTATTTTCAAGTAAGTGTGATCCTGCCTATTTTCAGATTCAGAAATTTATTTGAAACAGTTTATATAGATTGCTTCAGATTGTTACGGGGGGTTTTTTTTTGTCATGATTTTTCATGTGTAAGCAGTCAAATTTTATGTTCACTACCAGGCTTGCTGAAGTTTAATGATGCAGGTAATTTATGGGCTTCACTAGAGATGGAGATTTATGGAAGGAAAAATTTATGCAATTAGATACATTAGCGTATTTCTATTTAACTTTTAGAGTAATTAACTTCAGAAGTTATTTGAACAGTTGATAAAAGTTTTATGATTCTATGGCCCTATTATGATTTTCCAGTCAGTTTCACTTTCACTGCATTGTTTTGTTTGCTTGGCTGTTCATTTATTGGTCTGATTTTATTCAGTAAGAGCAGCAATGATTATAGACATTCATTTCCTATGAAAAGCTTATGTTACTGTGATAAAAACAAAATCTAACTCCTCAAAAATAGTATTGTAAGAATTCCTCTTTGAATAGGAAGTTTGAACAGCTGATCTTGATAGGTCATAGAGAGCAAATTTATTACCTAGGGGACTGGGTGCCAGCATTTTACTTCTACGTCAGAGCAGTGTCTCATGCAGAATTGTGCTCAAGATGTGACCGAGACTGCGCGTGTCGTAGCATTAGACCAGAGGCACACACCATTGCCACTCTGAGGCTGAGGTTTTAGATGGTATTTGGAGTTGTATTTCAGGGGACAGGTGGAAGTAATGATGACAATTAGAATGCCTTTGATGCCACATTTAGCAAGTGCTCTTTTACTAAAGTGGGCAGATCAAACAACAGGAAGCAGTTCCCTCACTTGTAATATGAAGCTCGGCTTTGCAACCAGTCCTCTGTCCGAAAATCTGCCTCTCTTTTGCAGGGAGCAAGTAAACTGTTATTTTCCATGCTGCCCTGTTTCCCCTGGTTTCCCTATTGGGTTTGCTCCTCTGTGCAAGTTTAATGCAGGAAATAAACATGGAACCAAGTCAGTTCTTTGTCACCTGGGGTACATCGACACAACTAGAAGAGTCCGAAAGCCTCCTGCCTCTCCTAGGAAGTATACACCATGGCTGTGCTCAGAGCAAGCAGAGTGACTTCCCAAGTCAGGGAATTCTGGCCATGAGTTGAGGGCTATTGCATTTTTGTCCCAATGAGTGATTTGCTCCAAAACACTGATAGTTCCCACTGTTAATGTAACCAGATGGCACCAAGTGGCCCAGAACTGCAGAATTTTGCTGAGCACAACTGTCAGAAACAGCAGAAGTGTAACTTACGTTCATGCTGGTCTTTGAGTGGTTTGTCTCAGCTGACATTTAATAATAAAACTGTTCTAATCATCCTCCATTTGCTTTGGTGGCTATTAAACACATCAGCCTCACAAAAACTGTTTGATTGTAGCCAACCTTCTCTAAGACACTGAAAAATAAGGACATTCTGCTGGTCCAACTGGTTGGCTGTTGTCTAGTTTAGAACTACATACCTGCAGTTGTCAAACACAGTAAATCTGTGTTACAGACCTGAGTCCCTCAGTGATATGTCCTTTAAAACAGGGACCTGCATGGGAGGTGTCTCTTGCTTCCACCAGCTTGCCATTTGGTGTCTTTTGCCACATTCTGTGCTGTAAATCTAACTTGCTAAAAGAGAGATGAGAGAGAATACCGATTCTGTAAACTGAACAGAAAGATGGGTTCTGTATGTGATACTTTATTTCTTTTGTCTTTCTTGTAACTAAGAAAACAATGGTAGAGGACATAGGAAATGTACCCGAGTTGTGTACAAGTGGATGAGCTGATGTTTGCAGTGACTCGGAGTTGTGAACATAAGATTGAATATGCTATTCAAGCGTGAGTCCAGCAGTTCTGTCTTTTTTTCATGCTTTTTGTATTGCAACTATGTTTTGGTTGAGGTACAGCTTTGCAGTTCTGTAATGTGACTTGTTATGTGTTCAGAACAACAAGGGTCAGGTTTCAGTTTTGGGTTTTTTTTTTATTTTTTTTGACATAGAAAGGCATCTGCCAATTAGTCTGAAACTTTCAGGGATCCGCTGCTGTTATTTCTCAGCCATGAACACCTTGTTAAAGTTTATTCAAAGTCAGTGCTCCATGTTGAGTTGCTGGAATACTGAATTGTTCTTTCCACTGGGACTTGCTTGATTTGAATGAGGAGAGCACAGCTCCCTCCCAGTGCACCACAAGTTACAAGCAGGAGGGAATAGTGCAGGGGCTACAAGCATACAGCAGCTTGGCACATCACACTCTTCATGCATTTTCTGGTTGCTGCTTTTTTAAATCCTTCTGTCATCCGGGAGGATGTACACAGGCATTTCACAAATAGTAACATGTACAAACCCACCAAAGTGATTATTAGGCAGTGCATATTCATGTGACTGCTATAAAGTTTTTAATGCAGGGAGGTTGGACTAAATGACCTTTAAAAGGTCCCTTCCTACTCAAAATTTTCTATGATTCTATAGTGTTAGATGCATATATTTGCAATATTTGAATAGTAGAAAATATATTTTCCGCATTTTAATAGCTTTTTAGCTATTGAAGTTCTCTGGTATTTTGTATAGTATATTTTATATACTATGGGTTTACTTCTTCTATTTTCCATAGACATGTGGGTAAACATACTGCATGGGTGTTCCCCTGGAAAGAGCAAATATAAAGAAATTCCTCTTTCATTTATGTAGATAAATCACTGTTTTCACATTAGTGGGTGGAAGGGAAAAGGCTAAAAATATTTCTGCCCGTAAATTATATTGCCGTTAGCACAACCACTTTTGCTTGTGATCCCTTAATTTATGTGTGTGGCAAACTCCAAGGTGAGATGACCCAGATCTGATTGCAGTCTTGTATCAGTGTAGAGCAGATGGACAGCAGCCACTCCCCAGGCAGCCACAGTGCTCCCCTCGGTGGAAGTCAGCCTGAGATCAGAATCTGAAACATTTACATATTCTAGATAAGAAGGTGTAACTTAATATTTCGTGTTGCTAGTTTTGAAGGAACTGTCTCAGCTGGGTTTCTGTTTGTTCTGTTTTCTACCGTCTCTCTTTCTTGTGCTGTGAAGTAGAAGGAAAAACTAAACCAAGACATTATTGTACAATAAAAGGCTGTAGGGTAGCTAAGAATAGGAAAGGTAACTTACAATGTATAGTCCATCTATTACTAGTGGGACATACAGCTGGATCCCTGCAATAAATTACTGCAGGGTACCTCAGGTACTCTCTGAGCAAGAAAAATTTCTGAGCTGAGCTCCCAACAGTGCTTTTTTATTGTGGAGAGTTCTCCTCTCTGTTTGTGATAGACAATAAATGAACTAATGTGATGACATGTCCTTTTTGCGCTTTTCAGGATCCTGGTTTAGTGCAATGAAGCACTTGTGCCACACGGGAATTTTTTCAGATGTTATTGAATAAAAATAGTTTAAAATTGCCAAGAGGTTGCTGCCGGGTTACGGACATGAATTTCATAAATCTTTTTATGTAAATTAAAGTAAAATCAAGAGAAAAGCTAACCAGGTCTTCGTTAAAACAAACAAAACCACACGAAAAAAAGTGTGTTAGGCTGTTTAAAAAACAAGAGTCTTTGCTTGGCTCTGGTGGGTATCCTCAACCTGAAGTCCAGAAGTACTAGATTTTCTTTCCAAGCAGAAGGTGCCTTCTGAATGTGGACAAGGAATCAGACAAATCAATTAGCCAGAATAAATAATAAAATGTTTCTTGGAGGCATAAGGCAAGGCTTCAGTCCAATAGTACTTTACAGTTATGCAGACTTTGAAAGGAAGATAAGCCAATACAGAAGTATTGCAACAGATTGAGTTAGACACTAGATTATAATTCTTTGATGGTAGCAAGCAAATAACTGAAACTCCAAGCTTCTATTTCCTATACATGAACACAATGAGATAGTGTTTCTTACTTTCAGGAGAGAAGCGAACATTGTTTCTCAAAAATGTCTTGTGTGTCATTTATTCCTATTGTATGGGGTGATTTGGGCAGTGGGTGGGGGTTAAGTTAGATCATTTATAAGCATCCTTTTGGAATTGTTTTCATGGCACGATAGAAAGAAACAAAGGTCTTTGCTTGTGTCTCAAATTCTTGCATTGCACATTTGAAAAACTTTAATCTGTTACTTAGTTTAATAGAAAGTATGCATGGAGAATTTTAGTTATTTTATAGAGAAACTGAAGAATTTATTTTTTTTTATTTTATTATATAGGTTATTTCTACATTTAACTGCTGGCACTCCATTACTGTGGATCTTATTAATGTTGTGTTATGTGGATTTTTCAAATTTCCCTATAAACTCTACATTTTATATTGGAAATGCTTAGGATTTGGTTTTGTATTGATGGACTGTATGAAATCTTCCAAATGTGGGAATACATATTTGTAAAATACTCCTGAACAAACTATTGTAATCTCCTTGTCATCTTTCTAAATACATCCTCCACTTTTACCAGAGGTAGCAAAAACATTATGCTAAAAGAATTTGAGCAAATTGAGAACACCTCCCATTTCTAGGTTTGTGTTTGATTTTGGTCATATTGAATTTGAAGCAGAAACTCTCTCAGTGGAGGAATGCCTTGCAAAAGCCTGGGTCCAGATGTTATGCTTCCCTCCCATACCAACCTAGGCCTCTGAGGCAGAGATACCCCTCCCCGAAAATGAGACTTGGACAAAGTGCAAACACCTCATTTCCTGAAATCTCATTGTTTAGGCCAACAAACAGGCAGGTCAACGTGCAGGTTGCAGAACTGAAACTGAACACCACCTCAGTTTCCCCGGATCAATGAAGTGTAATTTGAGGCTTGTGGTTGCCTGTCCAGCTTGGAGAACCAGCACAGAGAACAAAGGCTCAATACTGTGGCCTTCAGATATTTGAGCAGTGAAATAGTGTTGCTGCTGTTCTCTTCTGCTGGCTTTTGGCTCAGGGCTGTGCTGTTTAGGCAGGCTAGACATAAATTTTTTGTGATGGTTATGCCAGCAAATTCTCCTAGAACAGAGACAGCTTATGCTGAACCTAGGTAGGTTAGCTGAAGGAGAAAAACAAAACAACAACAAGACAAAACCCCAAACCAGGAAAGAAGTTATTTGAGTTCTGCAGATGTTCACATAGACTGTTTCTAACAACAAAGCTTCTTGGTCAGTCTCTCTGTAAAATCAAGTCAGCAAAGAGCCCTTAGTGAACAATAAATGAGAAACTTGGCACAAGTGTGGCACTAGATGCAGATCAAAGAACAGTAGATGTAGCTGGCTGTGATACCTATTGCATTTTCAGCAACTTGCATGAAAGGTTAGAGCCCATAGCTTCTGCCCTCAGTGGGAGATGGCACATACAAATGTGGGCTGTCTTGACTGAAATGTTTCTGCAGTGTGGCTGCTGCTTTTTGGACCAGGAGCTTTTTTTGGCCAGTAGAAACTCAGGCTCAGTATTTTGTTTAGCTGCAGTTCAGGGTGTTAATTTATAATTAGGCTTCACTGGGATGTAATCAGATCCATACTTTTAGGGAGTATGGGGGTTTTTGCATGTTTTTACTAAAGAGCTCATTAGAAGTTGATGGGAGTTGAGTGCTTCTCAGCCCGGTCACACACCTCTTCCTAAAGCTCCTAATTCAATTGATGGGGGTGTTTAGTGACAAGAAATACTGTGTCAGCAGGACCTTAATTATTTAATCTATCTAACCACGGCATGAGTGTTATGAGTAATGCATGGAGGTAGATAAAACTCTTACACCTCAATGTCTGAGCAGGAGTACTGGAAAAGGAAAAAGGCAATTTTTTATTAGTAAATATATGCAACATTGTGCAATTGCTGCTTCATATGTGCCACATAGGATATGTGCCACACCATTTTATTTGTCATTTTGCTCAAGAGTGACAGAACTCTAACACTAATGTTAAATGTAAAATATCATACGTAATTGATATTTTTCTGCTCTATTGTAGATTATATCATCTTACTTACACTGTGAGAGAAGAATAATTATTGAAAATTAAGAGCTCTACAGGTAAGAACTGAGTTAACTAATTTTCTTTTTATTAAGAAGTTGTTGCTAATAAGCACCATCACAAAGTAAATGCAGAAGTGTTCACTCTTCATGAACTACCCTTTAAAAGCTGAAGAAAAGTCACTTGAGATGGTCGCAGTGATACAAGCAGGATATTTGAGAAAGACAGATGTCTTTCTCAAGTTTGAATGGTGCTATTATTTTGAATGCTTAGTACCTAGGATGTCTGTCAAGAAGGGGATTTGTAAAAAATTGTCTTCTGACAGAAGAACTGAAGGGAGCCAGTTGTGCAAGTGGCTGGAGGTAATGGGCACACAGACATCAGGTGTTGGTAGCATGACTCTGGTGCAGGCTGCTTGTCATTGTCTGTCTCACATTTTCAGATACCCATTGGGAGACCTAAACTTCGTGTTCAGGAAATGTCCCTAGTCCCCTTGGGGTTATTGCTAAATAATAGCATGCCTGGTAAGTTAAGTTGTCATTCTTTGACTGATGTCTCCCCTGGGGTAAACAAGAGGTAGATCGGCGGAGCAAAAAGTCATCAGCTCTTTGTTTAAACAGTCTGCTAAAACTCCTGCCTAGTGCTTAAGGAAAAAAAAAGGGATTTGAGTCTTTTCAGGAGGATTGTTGAAAGATTAAATAATTGCTCTGTTCATAATGGGAAAACTCCCACTTTGCTGGAGATGGTGTTGTAAAGCCTTATAGTCAGAGCTGACATAAAAACAAAATGTGAGCAATTTTCCCTTACACAAAATGAGGAGGAGTTGTGTGGTTCTTACTTCTAATGCAGACTGAGACAATGCAGGTAAACAGTTCACTGGACCCAAGTAAAGGATACAGAAACACAGAAATTTGATAGATGTTTACAGAACCTATGAAGTCCTTTAAGTTATGAACTGTCAAGCCACTTTTCCAGGCCACTGAAAACTTTGTGAGCTGTTTAATCTACACAGCCCTTGCCATCCTTCCAGTTTCTTCCTTTTTGTATGCATCTATTTCATCCTAGCGCTTATAAACACAATACAGGAAGTTGTTGAAATTGGAGAATCAAACATTTTTCCATACACAGGTAGTGCTTCCTGACTGCACCATATTCTGTTACCTTGCCTCAGTATCATAAAGAGCCTGAAGCTGAGAAATTGTGTTGAAGCTCCTCTGGGTTTACATTCTTGGAACTTTTCCTAGAGCAATTTCATGACTTAATTTGCATTTGGTGTTAGAAAATTTATAAGACTCTGGTGCTTTGTTACTTATACCTAGATTTTGAAAGGAAAAAGAATGAATGTCTGTTAAGTTTAAAATAAAGTTGTAGCCTTTTCCTATAAAAATGGATGTGCTAACCTTGAAATGCCAGTAAGTTGCATGGAGGTATTAAAAAAATAAAAAGCTATGTTATCTTCCAAACCTTATAAACTAAACAAATGAATTAAGTATAATATTTTCTATGTTAATCTTTATTTATATAGGAATGTGGTATATAAGAACTCTTAAGACTGTTAAAATGCTATTGATTTTCTGTGTTCTGTCCTAAATCTTTGTATTCCCATTCTTGCAGAAAATTAATATTTTCATTATTAGCTGTTCAAGCATTTTTTAAGCTGAATATTTCCTTTAACAAAGAACTTTTTAAATACTTTTTTTTTTGAAACATTTTAAGGTTAGTAATTTATTTACCATATTTAACTACACGATAGCGAATGCTATTCCTGCTTCTACAGTATCCTAGTTAATTGTTTATCTGCCTGAATCTGAAATGAATAATCTAGATGTGTATAAGAGCGAATGCTATTCCTGCTTCTACAGTATCCTAGTTAATTGTTTATCTGCCTGAATCTGAAATGAATACAAAGATAATAATAGAACCAGTGTAATTGTGTGGATGTATATATCCATGGCTTTTGGTTGTACATCTGCATAAATGTAAATGACTTTATTGCTTCACACTAAAGACCTTTTGAAGGGTGTTGGATGACTGTGCTTAAAATGCCTCCTGGGAGGAAGGCAATACCTTGGACACCTTATATGATGTTCCTAGTCAGTTCAATCGTTTTTGGGGCAAAAAAAATTGCCTTAGTAAATTAAACACCAAAAAAAAACCCTCTTGAGCAGGTACATGCTTTCTCCATGTAATTCCCGTACTAGTCCTCGCTTTTAGAGTTACACCTGTGTAATGCAAAACATTTGAGCTGGCATATGCTGCATTATAGGCATCTGTTTGTAAAATGCTACAGAAGATTGTCCACTCTTTCAGCAGTAATTTTTCAACACTTGACCAATTCAAAATGAGCTTTGAAATTTTAATGACTGCGTAAATTCTGAATGCTCTTCCTTATGTGATGGTTGAAGCAGTTCCAGTGGGTTTTACTGGTTGTTTCTGCCACTGCTTTACCAATATAAGAAATCATTGTAATTCGAAGGATGTACAGAAATATTTAATTTGTATACCTTCACTACTATTTATTACCGGGAAAAAAAATAATAATAAATGATAGAAGAAAGCAATAATAATTCTGGTGCTTCATGCCTTGCATATCTGAAAAACCCATTTGAGCTTGGTTTTACTTTGAGAAGGACTTTAGTTATTGTTATTCCATGAATATTTCTTCTATGAAAAGCAAAAAAAAAAAGCTATAACATCAAACCTAGTAACTTCATCTGAAACAATTTTTTGTTCACGTGTCACATGGCACCACTGCACCTGTGAGAAGGGCGTGGCAATATACAGAAAATTGTTGCTCTATATCATGGGCTTGAAACCAATCAAATTATTGAGCTGACTGTTACTTGGGTAACAGGGTTAGTGAGTTGTCTTAGGGAGCACAACCACCTGAAAACTATTTCTTTTGGGGAGCAGGGACCGGGGGGGAAAGAAGACAGAGGTAGCTCTCAAGTGGTTTAGTTGTGAAAGCTGGTGTCACAGACATGGTAATGAAAAAAGCAGCAATAGTCCAAGGGAAATAGGAGGAGGACAAGGGTGGGATTGGTAGAGGAGAGTAGTCTTTTCACTGGCAACCTACTGTCTTCTGATCTCAGCTATCTCATAAAACTTCTGTTTGCAATTTGGTGAGGAATTCTCCAGTCTGATGAGCATGGCAGAATAAAGGGGTGAGTGGGCTACTAGTGAGAGGCCCCAAGAAACATCTCCATCCCACTAACTCCTAAGGAAGATGTACCCTGAGTCTTCTTCCAGCTCAGATCTCTTTTAAGACTTCTGTTCTTCCTCCTGAATCCTTTTGGCAGATTCAATTTACGTCATGCTCTGGGGATTTTACTAATTTCCCATTATTGACCAAATATCTTGCAAACCCCTGCACTCAAGGTTGGCAAGTATAATCTCGGTATAGGTGAGTTCTGCTCCTGCACGTTCAACCTATGGCATCTTTACCGTCTGGGACCATCCACCCAAACTGTGTTTGTTTGATGAGTAAGTGGCACCGGAATGTGAAATCTGTCCTATTAGCAGAGTGAATAAATTTACTCAGTATGGAACTTAAAAGTGATTTTTACCATATGCCTTAGGATCATAATTTAAATTAAATTTGCTCAAAATGGAAATCTAGATTCAAGCTGACATCATAACATATGACCTCTACTAGCAATGAAAATTGAAAACATGAGACAAGGACATTAATCACTGAATAGTTTATAAGCTGCCCTGAATGTTCATCTGAGATGTTAACACTGTTTTATTTTATGCAATAACAGCTTAAAGTAAAAATTTATGAACACTGTGAGGTGCCTAAGATAAGGCATTCAGATCATTTTATTGTACCCTGGCTTAAATCTTTTGAGTCTTTAGAGAAGTGCACAGAGCCACTTGCGTGCCTAACCTATTGCTTTTAATGCATGCATAACCTCCTCCTTTTACTGGGACTGGAAATGTGAGTAGGATAGTGGGGATCAGATTTTGCAGCCAGACTTGTGTGAACTCAAATATGTTCATACATATCCATTTTCAGGAGGAGGTGTTTAATGGCCTCAGTGTGGAAGTGTCTATAAAGTTTGGGTCATTGTTTTCTGGGGTTTAAATTCTGCTTTGCAGTTAGGATTTCTATTGGAGTTCTGATAGTAGGTTTTGAATTTATTTATTTATTTTTTAATAGATACCTGTAATTGTAATGTTGAATGTAGCTGGATATGGAATATACTGAGAGTGGTCCAGCTCACTTATGCAAAACTGACCAGGGCTGTCATCAAACAGATCTCTTCAGATGACCTGAATTGAGGTATTAATTATATGAATGGAATTACCACTTTAAACCAATTTGTAGTTTCATTGTTTTTTTGAGTTTTGATGTATTTTCATTGATTTTGGGTTTTTGTACCTGGTATTTTATAGTTAGAAGGTACAAATTCTATTTGATGGTTTGAAAAGGAAGAAATTTAAGAATAGATTTTTAACTTGATCTCAGATTTATAATGCTTTGTCTGTAATATATGCCCTTTACATGTCAACTCATTAGTGTAACCCCGAATTTTCAAAATTTGGTGTCATACATAGTTGACTTGGTGGACTCTGGAAAAACACAAGGTAAATTGAATTATTAGTTTGCAAATTATTCACTGCTGCTCTTTTGCTAGGAGAGCTTCTTTGTTCCTATGTAGCTTGAGCCAGTGATTTAAAAATAGTTTTAAATGCTTTTATAGGTGAAAGTGAGCTTACTTGACAGTGAGCTGTTGTAGCTTTTGTATTTTGCTTTATTGGGTAGTTCTAGTAGTAAACTGAATTTATTGAAGTAAATCTATGAAATTACTTTAATTGCCTAATCTCAATAACATTTTTAAGGAACTCCACTATTTGTGTGTTTTTATTTTAATGTAAGGTACATAGTGCAGCTTGTATATGCATATTGTTTGAAGGCTTTGAATGGCTTGCCTGTCTGATCCATTTTAATAGATTCCAGCCTTTTTCCATGACATCATTATTATAACAGACTTCCTAGAAAATATGAACAGCTGCTGGGTATTTTTTTCCTGTGTTTGATATTAAAACTGTAGCAGCTATTCTGTTCTTTACAAATGACAGCAATAGGCTTGTCTGATGTAAAACAAAATGAAAAAAAGTCCAAGTAAGGAGCTGCAATACTGTTAACAGGCCAGTAATGTAACAGGTCCCCATGTATGAATCATTTCATAATGCAATAAGGGATTACTTATGTTGCTGTCATACTGGTCAAAGGTTGGTCCCATTTCCTTCCCCCCTCCTCCTGAACTAAACTGTGCATCATTAAAGATGATGAAAACAGTATTGTGCTCAGCTTCCTGGCCCAGATGGCAATTTGCATGAAGAATTTTACTGTATTTTTTTTTTTTTTCCTAATACTCTTATGCAGACTGTGCACAGAGGTTTTAAAAGTTCTTTCCAGTTCAGGTCAAGCAGACTTCTTCCTTGTTTCTCTGCACATCTTGGCATTCAAAGATGGCTTAGAGGCTACTTAATAGAGCCTAGGAATTCATCAGTCTCATTGTTACATGTAATTACATTGTTACATGTAATTTTCTATCTTGTAAATACTGTAAATAGCTGAAAGGTGTCAAAGAGGGACGTGGATCTTTATTCCATGCTGTCTGAAAAACCTTGGCTAGAGTTTTAGTATCTGTTAGACAACTTGTGCAAACCAGCTATGATGTCTGGTGTGTTTCATGCCTCAGTGTCTGCATTTGATACAACAAAAGCAGCAGGTATAAAGAAAACCTATCCTTTCTGTGGCTCTGAATAGAAACACACAACACTGTGTGGCTGACTTAGAGACCAGACAAGTCTTAGAGTGTAATATGGCCATGAGACAACTCATCATCCATTAATGCTGTTATCTCAGTCCTGTGTCTTTTGGAGTTCCTTCTTCATCCATTTTCAAATTAGTCACCTGTGCATTTTCTCTTGTGTGTGGGGGGAAAAAAAGCAGCTGCTGAGTGCTGCTCTTCTTCATGAAGGAGGGAGATGGTCCATGGACCAGGTGTGTGGCTGTGAGCTGATTGAAAAGTGCTCAAAGAAAATCAATACTAACCTTGCAATGAGAAGTTAGATGAGGAATGGCTGCATTGCTCCTGTCTGTGGTGTTCATCAAATGGTGCCTGCTCTGCAGAGCATGTAGAAAAATAATTTCATGAACAAAATAACTAATACCTTTTGACAATTATCAGATACAAGCACTTCTTCATATGTTAAGGACTTCATGAGAGACTGCTTGACCTGTTCTCCTCTAATGTCCTAAAGCTGTCTTGAAAGCACATGATATATAAATAATATTAATACAAACTATCATTCACCCAGATGTGAGAACACATGAAAATTACCTTCTGTTTCATGACCACAGAAGGTCTAAACCAGCACTGAGTATACAATGTGTGATGCCTACAGAAAAAAAATCTGAGGTCATTCCTTGAATATTTGATGCACCATGGTACTGAGCAACCAGTGGTTGATATCTATGGCTCACACCCTGGATGGGAAGACAGCTTCAGACCACACAAGCCCTTTTGAAGGTCAGTTCACACCAGGGTGGCATGGCTAACAAAAGCACAATTTTATTCCAATGTTAGACAATTTCTGAAGGTCATTTTTTGGTCATCTCCTTCTTGTTTACATTAAAATGAGTGTAAAAGTCTGATATTCAGTGAAACAAAATTTGTGTCTCATTTTCACTTAGTTTTTGCAGGTAATTATAAGGCAAAGTGAAGAAATGGCATGTTATGTATGAAATATTTTGAGACTGTTGTTCTTAACATATCACTTCTGCTTTGAGGAAAAAGTCTTTCTCATTACCCTAAAATTCCACAGTATGGGGACAGCTGTAGGGACTTTGTCCTACTGATTTTAGCTTACTGATTTTTCTTTTTTGAAGCGTGCAGAAATTAACTTCTTCCTTCCCCTTCTCTCATTTTCAAAATGATAGTCCTCTGATACTGCATTTCTGGTCAGTCTGGCTTATTTCAGGTGTGCAATCAGGCTGTGGATTGTTTTATTAGTAAATTTCTATAAATAAACTTCTTTAAAAAATCGTTTTTCCACTTCCTACCCTCAAAAGTAGGTTCAACAGAGTAATTGATATTTGCATAAATATGCATTAATAAGTTTTAAATATATGTCAGAGATAAATATTTGCCAGATCACCTTATAAAAATTCTGCTTACAAAATAAATATATTTTATAGGTGTTATTTTTATATAAAAAAATGCAAAGCATCATCTGTCCAGTAAAAATAAAACATTCCTGGTGAAAAACGATTTTGCAGTCATTGGTACATATGGAATACAATATATAAATTATCAAGTAATTTTATAATAATTATCACATCCATTCTGATTTGTGTAGAAAAGCAAAACTGTGGAGAAATTCCACTGAAATTAATGTGGCTAATCTATCGTTACACCACTGAGTCAAACAGTAAGATGCATCATTCATTTGTAATTTGAATGCAAACAAATCTGTAGTAAAAATTCCTACCATTCTTCAGACATGTCATGGAAAGCGTTTTGCATTTTGCTTCATAAACGTCTGAAATAAAACTCATAATCTGTCGTGGTAATAGCATATACCCACAAAATGTAATTCACTGAAAAATTATTAAACTGTGGCTTTCTTATTGACACCCTTCTTACAGTGAACCTTCTCACCTGTGAGAGAGCAGGGAGCAGTGAAGAGTAGTTAAATATGGCCTGTTTTATACTATATGAATAAATAAATAATTTTTTCTCCTTTGCAGTACGAACGCTTTTCAATTAGATTTGTGCTAAACTCACTGGCAGACAATGGAACAAAAAGTGTGTCTTAATAAGCTGAACATGATCTTTCAGGTATTTGTGCATCTCCTAGCAGCAGTGCCTGCCCATGCAGCAGGTCAGACAGCTGCTTCATCTCTTCCACCAGAAGTACTCAGAATATCAAAGTATGTGAGACACAAAGACCTTCCTTGAAGCCCACAGTGCTTGAAAGGCTTTGCTTGTTTCTGTGTTTTTCCCTCTGCTATGTAAATGTGTATCCTCATGATAAACCCTTTAGGGTGTAGTACACATGTGAAAGTGTCACTTCCCAAGATGATCGGTAATAACAGGACTTTGAATTATTTTTGGGGTGGGATTTTTTTTGGCCTTCATCATCATCATCATCAGCTTTACCCTGGCTCATGCTGGCAATGGCTGTTATCTGTAATAAGCTATCACCTTTAGAAATGGTATCCTTTTCTCTGTGAAATGAGTTGATGCCTGTTAGACCAAATGCAGAAGTCTGTACTGCAAACCATCAGTACTAAAGTAATTGTAATAGTATTGCTGTTACAGCCAGGATATTCAAAGACTGGTGAGGGGGGCAGGGTTTGCACAGAGAGGTAATATCTTTTATTAGATGAACCAATATAGTTGGAAAAAACAGATGCTTCAGACAAACAAATCCTCCTTCAGGACAGTGCAGGAAAGGTTTTCTATGCCCAGAAGCTTGTCTGTTTTTTTCCAGCTGTATCACTTGGTCTAATAAAAGATATTACCTCTCCCTGTAAACTTTGCTTAACCAAAATATGAGCATTTCTCTCAGCTGTTTAACAGAAAAGCCTGCAGCACCATGGGCATGGTGCTTTGCTGGATTTCATATGTCATACTCTTACTCCTCCTTTACCTGCCCTGCACTTCTCAAATGTGGGGCAGAAAGGGAGAATATGTTCAATTAATAAAATTAATAGACACTGACTGACAAAGCTTATCAGAATAGTTAGTTTATTCCTTTCCTTAGCTTTAGCTTAAATTTTTGATGGAAAGGAAATTCTGTTTTTGTATTGAGTCTTTTTCTTTCACCCCACTTGAGAGATGTGGGTGCTGTAGCTCCTGTTAATGCTGTTCTTCCCGGTGTGGTCTGCCTGTGTATTGGAGCAGTTACAGAAGGGAAAATTGTTCCCTGGCCATTGCTCTGCTTTTCTGATGAGTCTGATTTTGTAATATGCTTAGATCTGTAGTGATAATACTCACCCAATAGCTGGTCATAAGTCTCTGGCTTAGATTTCAAAAGGGCTCTAGGGCTCTCCTTGCAGAAAATAGAAGACAAAAATACTCGGTGGCTTGACGGGAAGTGTGTCTAAAAGGATCTGCTGTAATGTAAAAACAAAAGGAGCAGTGTTTCAGCTAGAGCACCAAACATCTTGGAGTCCACAGTGGAAAATGTTTATAGTGTTGTATAGTTTTATTAGCGCAGATTGAAGGAAAACAGCTTATTGAATGATTCTGGGGACTAGATTCAGTGGGTTGTCAAATAGTGGTCAAAGAAAACCCCTCTCTGCTGCGGGGTGAGAGCAGGGAATCTGTAAGGAGTACTCAGCTTTCTTGTACAATATACAAGGACAAATGCTGCTTGCAGGCTCACTGAGGGTCCTACATGTGCTGAGGGGAATGGGGTTGCAATGCCAGGAGGCTGTGTGGGTGCCCTTGGACATGAAGATTATCAGGCTCAAGGTACTCCTGAGTCCTTCCACAGGGACACTGTGAAAACAGTGGAGCTGTTGCCTTTCCACTCCTCCACTCCCAAGATGCCTCATATAAAACCTGCTTACTTGGGCTGATTTTTTAGCTGACATTCTCTTAGCTGTGTTTTGCTCAGTGTCTCCTCGGTGTGGTGGGCAGGAACATGTGCAGAGCAGTCTCATGTCTCTGCACTGAACCATGCGTGGTAACTGTAGTGCCTTTACCCATCTTGGAAGGATTCATCTCTTCTCCAGCAAAGAATATTATTAAAGCACCAAAATTCAGTAGCAAGACCATCAATTTGTTTGGTTGTCTTAGTCATCTTCTCTGCTTTTATTGTGCCAATAAAATATTGTACCAATGCCAGCTGTTGCTGAAGGCTGTAGCTGCAGGGTGAGCCTTGGGCTGCCCTGGAGTCCCAAAACAGTTTGGCTTTTACGCCCCTGCAGCAAAAGAACAAATAGTTCTCTCTGCACGTTGCAGAATGAGGTGTGAGTGAGCTGTCGTGTCGTCTCAAGGAACTGGACCAGAGAGCGAGGACGAAGCCAGGGCTTGAAAAATGTAGCCTGTGCCTAAGTGCCAGAGTGAAAAATAGTGGGGCTGGAATTCTTCCTGTTGTGTTTGAAGGCAGTGAATGATGAGGGCTTGGATTTTAGCATGAAAAAAAGAGATGCCTCTGTGTTAAATCTACATGTAGACCAAAAATGAGTGAGGATAGGTGTGAGGGAAAAGTGTTTTGTCAGATACTGCCTTCATGCCATGTGTTGTGTCTCTTCTGCCTCCAGAAGATTGTTTGGTCTCAGTGTGAACAGGTCCACTTCCTCTTGCAGATCACTAAGTAACTTCTAAGCCTCAACAACTTTCACCTCTGTCCCTCCAACAGACTGATTTTTCCAAGTCCTCAAGTTTTGTGTGCTGAATTTCTTCCTTCCCACCAGCAAGTACTAGGATTTTTCTGGCTGTGCTGCCATGGGACTTCAATGAAAGCCAGGGTGAGATTATCCTTGGTATCAGCATTGTGGTAGGATGCGACAAATTGGCCCAAAAAGAGCCTAAACCTTAGTGTTCTGTAGGAAAAAGGAGGAAGACATCCTTCTGCTTTGAATTCATCAGTGTTTTCATTGCTGCTTCATCCTTGCAGGCAGCTGTTTCTTGGTGCTCTCCATGCATCTTACATGGTTCTTAAGAACAGCTGTGAGATGCTGAAGCTTGGCACACATCTATGCAACTGAAGAGGTATCCAAAAAATTATTTACTTGCTTGCAAACATGAGAAGCCAGCTATGATGTTTACTGCCTGTTCGTGTTTGGAAGATCATTTTACACCCAAAAGAAAGCTAAAAAATCTGGAGACACTTTGGCATTTGGCTAGCTGAGTGGGTGGATAGGTTGTTTTCAATCCTTGATTAAAGCACAGTTTGTTGGTGCACAAGGGCGGAGAAGCAAACCAATGTAATTATAGCATGAAGTATTGCTTAGGTGCTGAAATACTGATATATACGGTGATGTGCCAAAATATGACGTGAAAGTCTGATATAAGCAAATGAATGGCACCTTTGGCCAAGTCAAGGAGTAAAACAGAAAACATGACCTGAATCAGCAGAGAGATGCTAACACAGGCAGTTATGTGTAAACTCTGTGTATGTGGGACAAATCAGTGTCATCCAAATCTGTCTTTAAAAAGTAATGAAACACACAGCTACCACCATGAAAGCTTAATGTGCAAGGTCTGCTGTAAATTACACTGCAGTGTATCATGTACAGGGACTCTGAATGCTGGAGCTGGTGCCTCCCTGACATAATTTGAGGCATGTGTGGTAGCAATTCAGAGATATAAATTCTAATATATGTAACTTGTAGTGTGGTCTTGTTGACTTTTGCCAAATCTAGGCTAATAATAATAAACAATATTTAATATTTTTGGTGATTTAACTAGCTTGGAAGACAATCTGTTGAATAGCTTTGTGATGATAAAATAGCAGCATCAAAAATTAAGGAACCAGTGAGATTGACATGGAATCTGCTTGTTTTGTAAGTACAAATGAGTTTTCATGGAACTAAAGAAGATGGAAATAAAATCCACTGGATGTGTTCTCTTTGATAAATGAAAGGTAAACACAGCTATATTATTTTAACTTTTTCCAAGAAGTGTCTTGCAACATTTATCTCTTGCCCTTTTTTGTATCTTCTTGACAAATGTTTCATTTCTAGGTTTTAGCAGTTAGCTTCATTTCTCTACTTTAGCAAGATTCCTTTCTTTATTCTTGTCATGTAAGTTAGTAGATAGGACTTCCCTCTAGTTGCTGTAAAATGTGAATATTTGCATATGTACAGTAATCCTGTTTTTTAATATTTGACTTCTGCAAACTCTTCAATGATTTTTTTTTTTCTCCAGAAAACTTTTAAATTTTTTCCTCTGCTTCTTGAGGATTCTTCATTGTGTATCCTTACATCACTTTGTACTATAGACACAGGAGCTTCACTTTTTCCCACAGCCATGCTCACCTTGTGGTTTGAAAAACTGACCCATTGTTTATGCATGCTTCTTTTCTTGGTTGGGAATTAAATGCTTTAAATCTCTCTTCTCCCATGTTAATTCTGGCTAAGTTGATTTGTGTTACTCTTTTTCTCTTAGTAAATACATTAATTCCCAGTTCTTCTGCTGCCTCTGCAGAATCTTAGAGCCTTTTCTTCTGGGCAGTTTGCTTCTCTTCCATCAGGGTGACTAAATCTTTCTCTTCTTTTTCTGGTGATAATCCAGGAGCTGCCTCATCTCTGTTCTTCTCTCATCCCTTTGTTTATTTTAGAGGAGATAGAAGTGCTTTTGTCTAATTAGTTCAGTTAGGCACATGTTCACATCTAATCGGTGACGTTTTCTGGAAATTCGAAACCTTCTGGCTCCAGCTGTGTTAAGTATCTGACATTTTTCCTTTGGGCTCCATATCTTTCCTTCATTGCAAGGAGACATAATAACCCCAAACACCTTTCTATCACAAGGTATTATGACTAAAATTTTTGTCCTCTATCTCAGTTTCTGTTTGCAGAATACTCTAATTATAAGTTTAAGAAATGCTATCTTACTTTAAAAACACATGACTCTTTGTGTACTGCATTTATTCCTTAAGAAAAAAAAAAACCCAAAACATTCCCAGACAAAACAGTTAAAATATAGGTCGTTACCAGTATGTTTTCATTCAGAATTTTGCTTATTTGTAGTTAATCTTCGAGCTGCTTTAATTTTAGTTTAATGATGAAAGTTTATAGTCAGCAAACAAGCTACCAATTTATTATGGTCACCCAGAAGTTAAAAAGCCAGCCAGATGCTGGCTTTTTCATTCTCTCTTCTTGTGTTTTGCAGCAGGTAAAATACCTGCCAAGTGTCAGCTTGGTTAACTGTCTTTTTGCTTTTAAAACACTTGTGACTGCTAAGTAAAGTGTTCATTCTTAGAATTAAAAGGCAAAATATTTCATACTCTTGAAAGATCTTATTTTTATTCCTCCAATTTTTTTTTCTGTTAAAAGATGTCGCCTCTCTTCCTCTGGCTGATTTTTTTTTGGTGCTGACACCCTCTTGTCCAGTTGGACCAAATTTGCAAACTGCACATCTGGCTGAGCCATGTGTGCTTGCTGCAGGAGAGATGAGACACCCAGGTTTTTGCCAGGGGTTCTGTGAAGCTGATATATGGCACAACAGATGATGCCATGAATTGCTTTATGGGCCCTCACTTTTGAGTGCCCAGTTTCCTTTGACTGCTACAGCTTGAACATTTCTCAGATGCTATGTCAAATCTTAATGCAATATTCCTCTGAGACTGGTTTCCCACCAGGATTTTGTGACCACTATGAACATCTGTAAGTCCATCCATTAGTAATGTTCAATTGCTCTGGCCGGTTCCATCCCATAACTCCTGTGATGCTTGGAAGCACAAAGACACTTAAGTTTCTGCAATAAAGCTAGAAATCATGTGAAAAATACACAGAGGGCCAAAGCAGTATTCCCCTTGAATTTTTTATATGTGTGTATATGTATATGTAAGGATATATATATATAACTGCTATATCAAAGTTCTGAATTCTCTTTACATTTACTAGTTGTGGCTTTCACAAACTTTTGTAAGCTGCTGGCTTCCCAGGTAGCTGGACAAAATTTGCTTGCTTGTGTTAACATAGAGGTAATCAGTTTAATCAGTTATATGATCAGGTTTTGATCAGTTACAGAGGGAGAGAGATGTGTGATGGCTTCATTGTTTAACCCCATGGGCCATAATTGGCTTTCTTGCCACATGTTGTTCATCCTTGCTATATAGCTATAACATTGTTTTACAGCTATATGAAATGGGACTCAGAATAGCTTTTCCTCTTTTTTTTTTGGCATTCTTTTCAGTTACTAACCAGTTAGTAAAGGTTTGGGAGTGATATCACTATAATGCAGAGAAATTGTAAACAAAAATTTGTATTTTAAAGGAGATAGCCTTCTTGAACTTCTCTAACTTTGAAGTCTCGTTTTTAATAATTTAACAGAACACATGGATTTGTGTTCAGTACATTTTATCTCTGTGCAAAAAACATGTTGGGAAGAGCGATGGAGAATGAGCCAAGACTGTGAATGATTGTGGATATACTTATACATGACTGAATAAATTATAGTCCATGTCAACCAAAAAATTGTGCTACACAGTGAAAATTTTCCCATTCATTTCCTAAGACATTTCTTCTTTCTGCCTGTTTGTCAAATACATCATTTAGATCAGATGCATTTTCAATGTCTTTATATAGTGTATTTTGGATGCTTCTGTTGTTGTCAATCCACCTGCCCTTTTCCATAGCTTTTTTCTTTTTTTAAAAAACCATCAAGCTTAAGATTAAAAGTTTCTTTGGATTGCCGAACTGAATGATTCTGTTAATATTTGACTCATGAAAGGAATTTTCACTGGTATGAGGTAACTTTCAAATCAAAAAAATTCATATAATCAGCACTGAAGAATAAGCAACATTCACAGAACA
This sequence comes from Parus major, assembly GCF_001522545.3. Lineage (NCBI taxonomy): Eukaryota > Metazoa > Chordata > Aves > Passeriformes > Paridae > Parus > Parus major. The sequence continues at coordinate 18,454,802 of NC_031771.1, forward strand.
GTAATTCTGAAAATAGGTTGAGGAAGCAACATAAATGTGAACCATCAATGAGCCCTGGTGGCAAGGAGAGCCAACAGCTTCCTGGGCTGCACTGGACACTGTGCTGCCAGCAGGCTGAGGAGGGGATCCCACACTTCTGTTCAGCACTGCTGAGCCACATCTGGAACTCTTGGGCCAGTGCTGGGCTCCCTCATAGATGAAACACATGGACGTAGTGGAACCAGGCCAGGGGAGGCACCATGAGGATGTTTAGGGGACTGGAGCATCTGTCCAATGGGAAGGATTGAGAGCTGGGATTATTCACCTTGGAGAAGAGGAGGCTCAGGGGGACCTCACTGATATGTACAAATATCTGAAAGGAGGGTACAAAGACGATGTAGTCAGGCTCTTTTCAAGGGTGCTCCAGTGATGGGAGGAGAGACAATGGACTCAAACTGAAATATGGGAAATTCTGTTTAAACATGAGGGAGAGGGGGAGGTTTTTCCTGTGAGGGTGCTCAAACTCTGGCAAAGTTTGAGTACCCCACCCAGAGAGGGTGTGGGTCTCCATCTCTGTAAATGTTCAAGATCAAACCAAAGCCCTCAGAAACCCTGAGGATGGCTGCATTCGAGTCTCTCTAAGGTGCCTTAAAAACTCAACTGTTGTGTGGTTATACGAAATAAATAAAATTTGGAGTTTTATCTTAAAGATAGATATCTTATTTCTCATCAGAAGTGATCCAACAATTTATTGGGCTGATCTGAAAATACTCTAAATGATTATCCTTTTCCACAATAAAGAGATTTTCAGACTTGAACCACAATGATTAGAGCATGGAAACTTAGTTTAAAAAAAGTAAGAGTAGCCTTTCATTAATTAACACACTGTGCATTCCTAGATAATGCGAATACTTAAGTGCAATTGAGATGTCACTAGAATTGTTTGTGTTGTTGCCAATGTAGCTTTTGGAATGTTTCATCAGTTGCTTTCTCATGTTGTGCAGTGTTCTGATTTACCTTGCTTGTATATAAATGACAGTCATCTTTTGGTTAGTCATCTTCTCTGAGAATGTAAAACAAAGAGGAGTAGTGTAATATAAAGTTGATTTGAAACCTATTTCAAAGTGGTACTTCATCTCTAATTTCCATGTGATGTCTGTAAGTGGATGGATAACTAACTAGAGTGGGTCAAACACTCTCAGGTGGGACTGCACATCTCAGACCTCATTCAGATTTCTTGTCAAGGATGGACCCAGTGTGCCCTGTGCTCCCCCTGCATTTGGAATCTTGGCTTTTCAGAAGAAGGAAGCTTGACAGCATGGAAGGATCAATCTTGCCATGAAGTCTTGGTGCTGTTGACATGATTTATCACACGGTTATAGACAAAGTTGCTGTTAGATTAGTGTAAACTCTGTGTGGCTCTATAGCTGTCATCAACAGCAGAGTCACTGTGGGGTTTTTTGCTGGATAACATCTGTCCCAGTAGCACTCAATCTTAAATCAGGGAACTCCGATACAATAGAACATCTTACAATTATGTTTACGCTACTGCATTCATTGCGTGAAGAAAAGGAAGGTGCATGAACAAAGTGTAGCTGGGGAAATGAGAACATCAAGTCATGGTGATCAAATCAAAGCTTCCACAATACTTGAGGCATGCCAGACTGCAGTTACTACCTCTACTAGAAAATTAATTATATTAGGACTGCAAGAAAGGAATCAATTGCATTTGTCTGAGGAACACTTAGGTAGTTAGTTTGCCTTTCCCAGGCATTTGGAGTAATCCTTATTCTTTTATATTTCTCCTCCAATGAACTCATCTTCTGACTGTCAGACATATGCCTGCAATATGTATTATAAAAAGAATTTGACTCTAATCCAAATATTTAGTCTGATTCAAGCAAGTCCAATTCACTGCATATCGTTACCTCTGTTTTCCTTCTGCTATGAGTAGTGTAGCTGTCCAGCAGCTTGCATCCAGCTGTGAGGGCAGGCATGCAGCTGTTCAGCTAAGCCCAACATCAGAAATCGAATGAGGCACCTATGAGAGATGTGCTTGTAGATAAGTGGCATAATTTACTCTCACAGTAAATGAAAACAATCCACCAGCACCTTTGAGTCAGTGAGCTGCCCAATGGTGACGTTCAAAAATAGCTGCACAGGCTGAAATGGATGCGGCTTCTTGACTTGTTTCCTGTTTGTTGTTGTTTGTTTTTCTAGCCAAAGTGATAAAGTGAAGGCATGATGGACTGCAGAACCTAAGTGAACTCTCTGTTGTTAATGTTCAGTTCATTTGTGCTCACTTGTGCTACAGTGACGCTGCCATACAATGCCATAAAGAAACAGGCACTGTTAAGAGATGTTTTCCCTTCATTATTCCTATAGGTATTGTTTTACTGTGCTTGTACAAGCTCTGCACATGATTTTTTTTCAGAAGCATTTTAGAAACTTTTGGATATCCTATTGTTTCAGGACTTTCTAATACTGAAATAGAAGATTATGTATACGTGGTATAGCTGCTTTTATTATAGGAATGGCTCACTTAAGTATTAGCTCTGATATATGTCAGGCTTGCAAATTAACTATCATTAACGGCTGAGTATGGTTGGTGCTTTTCTAAATTTACCTCTCCAATCATATATTTTGAATATTTGTCTCATCCTTCCCAGTTAATCTCTTCCTCCTGTACTATATGTTTCTAATTCACTTCCTAATTGTGTGGAATCCTTTTAAGCAATATAAATTGTGATTTATATTGTGATTCCTTCTTGTACTCATTAAGAGACAGTTGCACATAGTTTATTAAGTGTGGTCTTAAAAGCAGTGATTAATTAACAGTGATTGAGGGCATAGCTGAAAATATTTATATAGACTGACTTAAGGCAAAAGAACTTTTAATGTGAATATTTTCTTGTTCTAAATGAGATTAGGCTAATTTTAAGAACAAAAATGGGAGGAGATGCTCAGTTGCATGCCTTTGATGTTGACAACTTGCTGGTGTTTTGCAGCAAAGTTGGCTCTTCACCTTGTTTGTTGTCTTGAGCTTCAGGACAACATTTATTCCCTAGGAGAGCCAAGGCTGCTTTTTTGTCCCAAAGAAGACACAAATTATGAGGCTGTGTTGTTATAAATCTACACAAGTGTGGTTATAGTTCACCTCAATGCCTTGTTTCTTGAAAACTTCATTTTTAAGGGGTATGAGTACCTGTCCCTACACAAAAACTTTATGGAAGCAGCAGAAATTTTGATGCAGCATTTGTTGATTGTGTTGCAACGAAGAGAAAACTGAAACCACATTCTGCAAATTACCTGCTGTGTGATGTCTTTATGTTTTTAATGGTCTTCTCTTCAAAAGTCCTCTTACAGTATTGCTTCAGTTGGAAAGAACAAATAGGCTATTTATTAAGTGTGCAGGCAGCAGCATTTCAGCTAATAATGAATAAGTGCTTACAATAATCTATCAACAGTAAAGGATTTTTTTGAGTCATGTATGATCTTCCTGTCTGCTCCCTGGAGTCCGAAATATTTATTGCTTGGAAACAAAGACCCTTAGAGTCAAAGGTAGGCAATGGCATGCTGAAAGACCAAGAGCATGCCTGTAAAGAGGAATATGGTGGAGAGTTAATAATGGACCTCTAGAAGGGCCCACTGTACATTCAGTCTTCTTTTCCCACCCCATCCCTTCTTCTAAGCTAGGAGGCAGTTCCCTCTGGCCACATTCATAAAGAGTGAGTTCATGCATCATTATATATTTTACATGCATTCATTCATTAAGGTGCAAGGAGTGCAGTGTTCTTACATATTTGTTTTCACCAAATAAATAGCATTTGGTTCTGCAGTGTATTGTGTATTGTTAATTACTCTGGGCAGATTCAATGTTCTGTGAGGTTGGACCCTCTATTGGTACTTGGGTGAAAACTGTTCTTAAACACGTAAAGCCCTTATGACAGCATGGCCTGTGCATGTAGTAGAACAGTAGTCATTGAGAGAGTGGCCTTTTTCATGTTGTAATTCTTCAGATGTGATAGGCATCGTGGATGGGTATATTTAAGAAAATAACATAAATTAAAAATTAAATTGGTCTGTTTTCCATCAACGTCATGAGCATGTCATGGTTTAGAAGCAGTATTCTCCAATTCAGTAGTCCCGCTGAAACGATGCTGCCTCTCCCTGCTCCTTCTCCTCTAATTGGGAGCACAAAAGACAAAGATCATGGGTTGAAGTAAGAACAATTCACTGGAAACAGCAACGAGGTATGAAAATGAGCAGTAACAGCAACAATATTAATAACAAAGTTATGAAACAAGGAAATATTTTACATGTAAAATAAAACAGAAATGGACCATCAAGCTTTTTCCCCATGGAGGGAGCACCCTTCTCCCTGGAAGTGAGAGTCCCTTATTCCTGCCCCTGACAGTGAGGTGAGGTGACATCCCAGCCTTAGCCATGTTTCCCTCCTGGCTATTGGAAAAAATTAACCCTGTCCTTGCCAAAACTAGGACAGGGCAAAAGCTAACAATTGTTACAGTGCAGGATTCACGAAACTGCAGCCAACTTGAAAAATACAAATTTTGTTTTATTTTGAGTTGCCTACAGATAAGTTCTTTAAAGTTGAATAGAATTCACTTTGATGAGTGAAGAGTATTAGAATGGCTCATAATGCAAGGATTAATGAAATATGATAGAGTTTCGTTGTGATTTTTGGCAATTGTACAAAGTTTCAAATAGGCATTGTGAAGGAAAAGAAAGAAAATTGGTTGTTTTGTGGTTTTTGAAAATTTATTCATTCTGTCATTTGAAATACTAATTTTTTTTCAGGTATGTTTGATTAAAACAATTTCACAGTCACCACTGACAACACTGTGAGATTATCTGCCTTGCATACCTAAATAAAAGTGAAATCAGTGCTGCTGTTAAAAATGTGCTTGTCAAACCTGACAAGGAGGAGATGGCATGTTAACTGAAGAGATCAGAGTATATAATCAAGAACAGACTAATCACTTAGGTTATAGGGGAGAAGAAACTAAAAACCCAGAATCACAGGAACCTGAAGAGCAGATTTCACAAAACTTGACTTAGGTTTTCTTTTTTCAGAAACAGAACAATGTGTGCAGCCATGTGCAATTTACTGTCTGTAGTGTATTTTCCCCCAAATTATTTTGCTGGAATTATAAAACTTTTCTTACTTGAAGGAATGTGGAGAATCCTGGGGTCTTCATAAACAAAGGGACCTTTTTTGATTTTAGTATTTCCTCTACACTTTTGCAAGCCTTTTTTGTTCAGTGATAATCATTCTCTTTGTTCTGTGTTTAATCAGTATCTGAGGTGCTTGTTAAGAATGCTTTAAACTTTGAAAGTAACTGGTGATATTTTTGTTATGGCTAAACTCATATTTTTGAATTTAGGAGGAAAATTTAAGGGAACACCTTTCAAAAGATTACACTTTCATTACAGTTATAAGGCAGGTGGAATTAAAACTTTGAACATTTGCTGCACTGAATTTCTAGAAAGGATTTTGCCTTTATAGACTTTTATCTATATTCTAACCAAATTTCTTATATGGATTTGTATTAGATGATGATTCCACACGTGTGTATGTGTGTATCTAAGCACTTACAAGGGCAATTGTCTGCTTTCTTTTGCTGGTTAAGGGAAGATGTGCAAAAAACCAAAGACCTGCTCCAGAGTGCCCTTCCATGGCAGCAGCTCCTTTTATTCTGTTAGCATACATTCCTTCAGGAATATATACATGCAAAGGGAATACATGTATTCCTAGAGGAATGTGTCATCTAAATTTAGAGTGTTGGAAACTATCTCTGTTAATTAATGACTTCTCACATTTTCTCTCTCACTGAAAGTATGCAGCAACTCAGCCTGCCCCTTCTGCCTTTTCTCCCGCACTTTCAGCATTTTTCCAGGTGTTCCTTCATATGGACAGCTTTTAAACCTGCATGAAACATTAGGAAACAGTGACATCTATGAAAAATAAAACTGAAATCATTAACAGGATCAGTTTGCCTTCACTGCTCAGCCATGTAATCCTATAAATACTGGCATTATGGACTAGATTTATTCAGTGAAGAAGAAATGCCACTCGATTTATTTTCACTGTAAGAACTCACCATCCTTTGCATTACTGTGAAACTAGCTCTTTGTGATAACAGATCTAATTTTACCAGACAATCAAAGATGATGTTATGCAGAGAAGTATCAAATGGGAAAGGTACCAGTAACAGGTTTTTTTGACTCTACAATAAATGTCACACTTAGTGCTTAGACTATGTGGTTCAAGTTGTTTACTGACCTTTTATATGAAATAATTGCACAAGAAGGCAGTATGAACAAGTAATCTATAGGTGTGTCTCCTTTGTGTTAGCTGCCTTGTGCTATAGCTGTGTCTTCTTTTGCTTATGGCATTTCTGAATAGGAAAGCAGAGTGATACAGTTGAAAGCTTACTCTTGATTTACTCTCTGATTAAACAACTAAATTAGTTTTAGATTTTAAAAATGAGTACTGCATATTTTGAGTAACTTTGTTTTCAAAGATTGGTGTCTCAAATGAGTGTCAGCTGAGTGAGGAAATGAGAAACATTATTATACTAAACAATCACTAGGGCATTGGCCTGCAGTTCATCAGTTTTAAGAGAGGAGGAAGGAATTTTTCTTAAGTGTAATGAATTATCATGCTGTAAAGTGTGCTAAAAACTATTCCTTGACCTCAGGCCACAAAAGCTCAGGTATGCACTGGCATCTTTTCCCACAGTTCACTAAAATGGTTTTTGACTAGACCTGCAGACATCCCATCTCATATGCTGAGAATCATCCTCCTCCTCTGACTTCAGTCTTCCAAGATTTTGCAAGCTGTTATTAATGACCTAAGTGTTGTCTTAACCCTGCTTTCCTTATTCATTAGTGAAGACCAACATCCATCCATTCCATCACAACATTTGCGTGCCTGTAAGATTAATTCAGTGTCTTTAAATTGTAAGAATAACTCAATGTCTTTAAATTCTTTGGATTTCCTAAAAGCACACTGAAGCCATCTTCATCAGTGTCTGCACAGCTGACAGACTTTCCTGCTGTGCAGAGAAGGCTGTGATGAAGACTGAAGACTCAAGCTGAGAATGACCACAATTTCACATATATTGCATTTGAAAATGAGCCGGCCTAGATGATAGATGTTGCTATTCTTGTGTGGTTAATACAGGTTTGTCTAAGCTTTAGCTACATTATGAAAACCCTCAGAGGTGCTTATTTTTTTGTTTTTCTTGGCTGGAGGAAAGGTAATGCTACAAAATGTTACAGAATTTGGTCTTACAGCTTCAGTCATCTGCTCAGCTCGCTTAAAGTTTCATTCATTAAGAAGAGAAGACAAGAAAAAATTCTGAAGGATTTCTGTCTTGCCTTAAAGCCATCTTTTACAGGTGTGACACACAATGGTTGATTCCAATATATACATCTTCAGGTAACTTCCTTCTTCAAACTAGGGAATGTAATTACTGCCTATACACATAAAAGTTCTGTGATGTTTGATTAGGATGCTTTAAACTTCTAATTTTGGTTGAACTTCAAAAGTTAGGAGAAAAAATAATTCAGAGTCAGGAATTAGAAACAGACTCAATTTAAAGTATCTATCTTTCAATGATTAATTTACATACAATACTGGGATGTTGGATATATTTCTGTAATGCAACAGGAACCTTCAGATGGGTAATGACCACTGAAAAACTGGAAGAAAGTTATGGTCATGGTGTACCATGTTAGTCTTGTACTTTACACTTCCTTGCCAGAGAAATTCTAAATTATAATTCTAAAACTAAATTCTGAAACCAATCTTAAATCTTCTTAAACAACATTGAAGTTAAATTATTTAAGCTCCTTGTGGCTAATACTGGAGGTATCCTATGTGAAAATGGTCAGTAGAGAGGTAGAAAAACAAGTCTACTCTCAGTAGAATTTTGGACAGCTTTAGGTCTGCAAGCCCCACAGGTTTGTTGAACCTGTGGGATGAACTCATAATCTACATTTGGCTTTTAACATGACTTTTTTCCCTATTTGGCAGGAATAGCCAGGGAAGAAGTCTTCATTTAATTGAGGATAAAATTCACTTATTCATTATATGGAATAAAAACACAGTGTGCATGAAGACACAGATGGAGATTTTCATAAAGTAATGAAATTTTATATAAGGTGTTTGAGTGTTTGTTGAGGCACAATATGTTAAGGTAGTTTTCAAAAGATTTAAAAATAATCTTGCAGACCTTTAAAGCTATTTTGTGGTTTTAGAACTTTTGGCTTGATTCACTGTATCATAACTGATGTAATGAAAGAAAACAGAATAAGATGCTTTTAAAAATACACAGAATATTTGGAATATTTTTTGGTATTTAAACTGGTTTATAGTTGCAGAAATCCAGGCTTCTGGGCACAATTTGGATTTTAGTGTCTGCTACAATCTTTCAGTTTTATAGCATTACTGGAAATAATTTTTCCTTACTGCTGGATGCATTCCTTTCTTTCTTTCCAAATAACTTGAATCTTTCACACTACTGGTTTTCCTTTTTCAAGTTACTCATTCAGCAGGTTTTTCCTTTCTTTAAGTCAGACTAGGTGATTATGAAACTTTGCTATTATTCATCTTGACCAAAGGGGTAATTTTGGAACTGTATCGGTCCATACTGTTCAATTACCATTTGTTGTCACATGGGGATTATCTTATACAACTACAACAGCCTTGTAAAATTTATTACAGTGTTGGCATAGTTCAAGTAAGCCTGTTATCTCTGATTAATATTAGTGTTAGTTCTAGATTTAGGGCCAGCCAGATTGCATTTTAAGAGTTTGAGCTTAAGTGATGTAGTAATGACTGTCTCCTTAGCAAAATGCAGCTGCTGGCTACGCAAAATGCAGGCAAAAAACCCAGCAGTAGTAATGCAGTAGTAAATTCACATTTTTCTTGAGCCATTCTTTTACAAACTGCAGGCTGTGATTGAGCTAAACCTTGCACATGTTTAATTTTGGATGTCATGGTTGGTGCCATTGACTTCAGTGATCAAAGTAGGAAAGGCCCTACTAATTTCCTAGTACAAAATGACCTAAAAATGCACAGTTGGCATTTACTCCAAAGCTCTTCTGTTCCTGAAAATTTTGTTGGAGGATTTCAGAAACTTAGAAAACATTAGAGTGAATGTTAGTGTCTAAATTAGTGTCTAATTCTTCTATATTATGCACTCTTCAGCAGTGAAATGTTAATGTAAGTTACTGTTTCCAACACTGGGATGCTCCCTGTGAATTTTAAGAGGTTCTGTTGACATTTTGTTAAAAAACTAGGCTCTTTTTCTTGAATTTCTGGCTAGCGCTGCTCTTCCTCCTTTGCCCTCCTCCAGCAGTCATCCTCTGAGTGCTGTCAGACTTGTCCAGCACACTAAGTTGATGTTTTTTGTCAACACACTGTCCTTGTATTATTTAAAGTCATCTTTCTGGTTTTCTGTGCTGTCACCTGTGCAGTAACCCCTCTGCATGTGCAATGCTGAACAAACACATGGCTATAAACCCAGCCTTCACTAACAGCCATATCCTTCTCTCACTCTTGTTTACATGTCTTCTTTTGCTTCTTTTTGTGGGGCACGGTAGCCATGGGGTATGGTAAAGTGATGCTGTGTATTTATTTACAGAAGTAAAGGAATGTGTGTTAAAATTACAGGCTTCTACTGAAAAAAAAAAAAAAATCTAAGATAATTCTGTTTTACAGATGTAGATGTCAAGAATAAGTTTTTGACTTTATACTGCACATAAAGCTATGATCAATGCTTCAATTTCTTGCTCAGTTTTATGAAACCACTCTGGTTTCTGTTTTTTGCAGGGATTTATTTGTGGCAGCTTAAAAGTTTGATGGAATGATACTATGAAGCTGTCATGTACATGATTGAGGATGAGAGCTATGTGTAGGAGCTTTATGACTGAGAAACTTGTAATGAGCAAATTACACTTTGCATCTGGCTCTTCACCAAGGCTTAGCAATTACCCATGTCATCCAAATGTATTTTCATTTAAATACAACAGGTTTCTGTGGCATCAGTGACAGGCTTCTAAACCAAGGTTTTATAAACAGTGTCCATTTACACAACGTCAGCTTCAGTAGTGGTGTGTTACTAATGATCATCTTAGGTTTTCAAGCTGCACAGTAAAGATAAATAAATCGTATGAAGGGAGAGCCTGTGACGTGCACAAGGTACTAAAAGCACTTCCAAGAGCTGTTGTTGATGAAAATAGTGGAAGGAAAGCAGTAAGATGTAACATCTTTCAATATAGATGCAGGAGATGAAATTTCTGTTTTATTCCAAAGTTACTATTAAAACTTTTTCAACTTGGCAGAGCTGCAAAAGGATGAAGAAGCACTGGCTACAACCTCAGTGGTAACCTCAGAGGTGTGCAGGGACACTGACCATGGGATTATGCCAGGCTGTGCATTGTCTAATCACACAAACTTGATGGTCCTGTGAGCCTTGGAACAGACTGGGATTTATGTATAAATATTGCCCTTACAAGGAGAATTTTGTGGTCATAAGTTTTCTTAAAAAGACACTGATTTTAAGATAAACTCCTGTAGCTCTTAGTGCTAATGCTGTTATGATATGGTTTACATTTTACTTGGGCAAACCTCCCAGTAATGCCATCCAATATATTGATGAAAGGCAGGGCATTTATCTTCTTTTGTGGTGCCTGCCCACAGTGTACACTGAGGGCATGCAGCAAATACATACTTGTTTGTGCTGATATTGCCATCTTCTTTTCAATTTCCCTTATTTTTCTGTTTCAAGCTACCCCGTATCATAATAGCCCAATATCTCAGTGGGTTTACAGAGATGTAATTCTGTTTCATGTTTTTCTGATTTTTAAACTTTGAAACTTTAATTTATTGCAGGGCAGGATTGTGGGCTCCTGCCACTAGTGATGTCTTATGCTTACTGTCATACTGTGCCTAATTATTAAAATAAGAACTGGGATACCTAATACCTGACCGCTGACAGAGATTTTGAGAGACAGTGTTAATATTTTTCCTTCATCCCTCTGTGAGTACCTATACAAACTTAATGCTCTTGTGTGAATTCTGTGACAGCCTCACACTTTATTCAATTTGAAGAACTGGCTTTACAGAAAACATTTTTGTAGAATTTTTTGACATCCACATTTCCTGTGAACGAAATTCTATAATAATAGCTGGATGTGCACTGTAAAGGTAGCTGAAACAAAAGTGCTTCCTCCTTTCCTCCTCCTTCTCTCCTCCCCCATTTTTCCACCTGTTTGCAAAAGCTCTTTTTTTCTTTTCCTTTTTTATAATTTAATTTTATTTCTCTTTATTTTTATTTTTATTGCATGAGCATTATAATTACCCTTCTGTGCCTGATCTGTGCCTGCAAGAAAGGGCTGCAGCATCTGTAAAGCTGGCAGCAAGATGGTATTTCCAGGCAGGAGGGGTGGGGAACCAGTCCGTGGCTTTGTCTGAGCAGCTGAGAACTTCATCTGAGCCACACCGTGGTGTACATTAACACCAACCTGTGCCATCGGCAAGGAAAGCACTGAGCAAGTGCTGGGGCCAGTATTTATAGACAGCTACACAGCAGTCCTGGAGAGAGAGAGACAGAGAGGCAGTGAGAGAAAAATCTTGGCTGAACCAAGGGCAATTTTATGTCAGGTTTCTGTTATTTAAACAACATTAAATAAAACCCCCGTGCCTCCATCTTCTCTGTGGATCACAGCAGTCCTGCTTCACATTATGGCCAGGTGGAAGCTACAGATCTAAAACAAGACATTTTGAGAGTAAGTTTAGTGTCATACTGTGATTTAGTGTCACTTTTACCTCCAGAGTCCCAGCCAGCTCACTGCCTTTCGAGGATGCTTCATGGAGAGCTTGGAGTTGTGGCTGAAGCATGGTGTTGCCTTTATGTAAAGATGTTGTGCATGTGGGGAGTTTGTCTACAGTTACAGAGGAGTGTTGTGTACTTTCTTCATTTAGCAGCGTGCGTGAGAAGGTCAGTCAGCATCAGAAAAGAAATAAACACACTCTACTTCCACTACTGAGAACAGTGTGGGTCATTTAAAATACTGTCTCATAGCAATGGCTGGGTTGTGGCTTAAAGCATCTGTTTCTTGGTGTATAGCTGGTTTTACTTGCATGGCAAGATTGCTGCCCTATGTGCACTGCTTTTAGCAGCAGAAAACAAGAAAAAAGTTTAACTCAATCTTCTGTCTTCTGTTGTATCAGCAATCAGAGTCTTTCTCTGAAGAGCAGGACAGTAGTTAATGGATGTTCTTATATACTTCAGTTTAAAAAATGAATAATTTTTTAAAAGGTGGGGAGTTGAGTGGGTTATTAGGAGAGAAAAATTCCCCTTCCTCTGTGAATTGGTCAAGGCGACATAGAACACGCACCCCTGCAGGATATTCCCTGATAACAGAGGGGAAATGGCTGTTTACAGTGAACTGTTATAACCAAAGTGAGAGATTCTTCCTCTCCTACCTTCATACAGGCAGCTCCCTACAGCTTTTGAAAAATGAACCTTTTTCCATTACTCACAGTATCTTTTTCAACAGCCTCCTCAATACATACAGGCTGCTGAGTTCATTAGTCTTCTTTGTTTGCCTATTCTAGGGTGTAATTTTAAAAGCCAGGTTACCTAAAAAGGGGATAATTCTTCTAAAACTCTCTCCTGGCAGCAACATGTGAAATCTGTACAATTCAACATTGATGTTTACTATGGTTAGTTCAGAGAAGATTAATGTGTTGCTTAAAGAACACAGCGTTTCCCTGAATGAAATTTATCAGTTGACAGCTCTGGAATTACTTCTTTAAGTTAAGAAAATATAGACTTTGGCACTGGTTGAAGATTTTTGGGGGTGAGTGGGAGGGTGGCTTGCAACTTCAGAGGGTGTTAGACGCGTACTGAATACGTGTTGAAAACAAAAGTCTGTTGAAATAACTTTAAGCTTGAGGCTCAGACTAACAAATAAAAGGAAATGCGAGACAGAGCTCATGTTAGATCCTTAGCTGTACTTGTTAACACCAGTGTTTTGCACGCATGAGGTGCATAACATAAGCACCTATCCACCTATTTAAGATTTAGCAAGTAAATGACAAGAAGAGTGGTGTTTTCCAGATAAGTAAAGCTGTCTATACACAAACCTGTAGAAAACCATGTCTGTATTTAAAGATCATGATGATTATTATCACTTAGTTCACATTTTGGTTAGACACTGTTACCACTAGCCACATTAACAAAAAAATACATCTGGAAATGCAAAGGGGAGACAGAAGTATACATTAAATGGACAATTAACACTAATAAAACTAATCTACTGAGAAATCCCCTCATTACAGAGGTATTCCAGCACATGGACATTGAAAAAAACAAGATAAAAAGTCAACTGCCTTATAACTAGTAAATTTCATAGAGGACAGCACTGTCACATCTTTGAGGTTTATAAACAAATAATAAATGCAAGATGAAACCTCCTATTTTTTTTCTTCTTCCTTACCCAGATTTATCTGTGCTTCTGTTTGAAGGTTGTATGGATGTTCTTTATCTAGTACCTTGGCCAAAATGCATCTAATAAGGAATAAGAGAAAATAAAGTTATTGAAAAGTGGCTTAGCATAGTGTGTTTGGACACAGCAGATTATAAGGCATCAGTACACATCCTCAGAGTTTCAGTGTTGTGACTGTACATCCCTAGATGATCACAGCCTGGACAGGTTTTACTGTTCCTGTATTTTACTACTACTGTCATTTTTGCGACTGTAGGCATAGAATTGATGCCCCGTTGTTGAACCTGCATGGTCCTCACAGAGCATAAACTGTTTTCCAGTAGCTGTGTGCACATCATTACCCTGGGTGGATGTTGGCAATGGGTAAAAAAAGGTCTCTAATTTAAAACCAGGGACCATAAACTGCAAGTGTGAACAGTGTTGCAGAGTAGCTATTGCAGCATGGTATCCATCTGACCTTACAGTGAGATAGGTTGTTGGCTTACCCATATAATTTGTGTTTTGCAAATCTAAGGGACATTCAAGGAAAGATGTGGAGGAAGTGTCATGACTATAGATGTTGCTGCTCCAGGGAGGGGAATAGCCTCTGAGCTGAATTTGACCTTTTCATGAGGACCTTGATACAACCATGTGTGAGCTCTGTAGGTATTTTTTGTTCTTTGTGATGGAGTTTTCTTGACCCTTCCTAAGCCCCACAGAGAGATGCTTTAATGGCACTTTAACCTACTGATCAGTGAACTCTCTGCTAATGGGTCACGCTGGAGGCAGAGATTTTCTCTCTGATTGCTGGGATTATCCATGGAAAGTCCAATTACCAGCTGGGGCTGGGGTGAGAAAAGTCACACGCTGCTTCTTTAGCATTGTGTCTGCAGGAGCTGTTGTAAAAGCATTGGGTGTTGCAGGGGTAGTGTTGGGGCTTTTAGACTGTTGTGGACATGCCTGGCAGGGCTGTCAGCAGTTACCTGCTAGGATGGGTGGAACTCCCAGGGTGAGTGATGCTGTAGCTGTCTTCCAGAGGTTTTAAAAGCAGAAGGGTAAGAAGGCTTCACGGCAAAGTAGGGTGAACACTTTCTATGATGGCCCTTCCCCCATTAGTAATTGGAGCAGGAGCACAGACATAAAAATACCTTAGTGGCTAAGGCTGTGTTTCCTTGCAACTGTGTTGTATTTGGGGTTGGATGTGTCTTATCTTTGGTTTTTTGGATGTCAAAAGTCAGCCTGCCCCTTCTTAAGTCGTTCTGGATTTTACCAGTCATTGTACAATTTCAGCTTTAGGAAATGCATTTCCAGGGATGGTATATAAAGCAGGGTGCTTGCCTTCATGTCGTGCTGCCTTGCTGTTTATCTTGCTCTCATGGTCTGTTTGAGGTGTCCCCATCAGAACTTGGTAACCAGGTTGACACAAAAGCTGTGCTTTAATAGGGAAAATGAGATTATGGCATAGTAAAAAAAAAAAAAAAAAAAAAAAGGAACGTATATATGTATGTGTAAAGGTAACTTTGTAAAAATAGGTACATGCATGCCTTGGTTGAAGCTAGTCCTTTGGAGTCCTTACACTGCACAAATGATATAGGTAGTCCTTGGTGGGGTTGATGATTTGTCAGGGCAGGGAGAGGGCTGAGCATGATTTCTGACATTATTTCTAATGATTGTGTGCCAGTATGGGAACTTAGTTTGTAACACATCAATTTTGAGGAAAATGTAATTCGTAAAGCTGTCTTAAATCTGGGAATGCTGTTATAGTCTGGACCAGAATCACAAAGACCATTACATTAACAAGCCAATACCTGATGTAGAGAGCACATATGTGGGTTGTGAAGGGTTCAAGTCTAATTTCATGAGTTTGTCTGGTTTTGGTCAGGGATGTGGGGCTTCATTTCCCAGGCTGTACCTGAGCACTTCAAGCCACTCCACCTGTGGCTATTTCTCTTTATATATATGTGTATACATATATATATATGTATGCTGAGATGCATACATACTGAGATGATTTTTGAACTGGGGACTCAGACCTGGATCTCCCATATTGGAAGTGACACTTCTAATGCCTGAGCTATTGACTCATTCTGTGTTTTGTGATCTGTCTTAAGAAATACTAATTGCCATGTGAAAATTCTACAATTCAGAGTAGGGTATTGGGTATTCTTTCTTTCCCTCTGATTTTTGAGGAAATCCTTTTGAAATACCTTGGTTTCAAGAAATGGAAGAGTAAAACCTATGGTTGGGTTTGGGGTGTTTTTGTTTGTTTTCTTTGGATTTGTTTGGTTGGGGTTTTTTTGTTTGTTTTTATAATATTCCTTTCCATTCAGACATCATCTGGGGTGAACTCTTTCCTAGTAATAAACATGGAAGTATTTGTTTCCATCTTCAAGCTGGTATCCTCTGCACTGTTTTGTCCTTTTTTAAATATCTGTGCTCCCATGCAGAAATGGGAAAATTGGCATAAATTTACTTTTTATGCCAGTGTTGCCTCAGTTGTGATACTTTTCAGTGTCAGAAGAGTGGGACCTTCCATTTCTTCATTACCATAGCTTGCTAATGAGGACTTTGGGAGCTCTTCATGTTTTGTAATAAACTTAAGAGCAAATAAAAAAAAGTAAAAATATGCTTATACAACCAAGAAAACCATTTATGTTTTGGGAGTTCAGTGCTCTTCCCTACTTTAAGAGAGCTCCTCTTTGGCTCCAATATCTCACACAAGTGATTTTGTGTTCTCTATTCCTTACCACCTTTAAATTTATGAATAGCCATGTTATTTTCCTAATCTGAAAAACCTTCCTAATCAGAATTTTTGGACCCTGCCTGCAGGTGCCCTGTACAGCAGTGTTAGTGCTGTGAACATTTAAAAACTGAGCTGGCACCGGATGTAGTCCTTGGATGGGTAATGCATATTGGATTTTCCAGTTTGATTTGGGTTTGCAAATCACTACCAAGTGCTGCTTGGTATTGAGTTTCACGTGTCACTGAGAAGAACTTGGTTAACCAAGTGGTTACATCGACAGTGTTCTGTATGGATACCATGAGAGTATTTAACATCTGAGGGGAACGCTGCTTAGCCTGAGGGCAGCTGCACATTCAGTAGCATGTACGTTTACAGAACACTGTATTTGTGGGCACCAAGTCTCTTGATCACTGACCTTTATCTTTTTCCCTGCACAGAGGAAGTCCACTCTTATTTGAGCAAGACTTAGTTGCTTAACCGGTGCTCATTTAGGCAAACCAAGAATGCAGAGAATTATGTGTGGTTGCTCATTAATACTGGTTTAGAAATAGCATTTGCAGTGTGAATGGTCCTTTCAAGTTTAGCTTAGTCTTTGACATGATATGAGACTACTTAGAGCATAAGAAAACTCAAGTTTTCATGGCATTTAAAAATTATTTTTTTTTTGTGTTCTGCTGCTGCTTCCAATTCCTTTGAAGTTTTTATTATTTGTATGAAAAAAAAAATAATGCCATTGCTAACACTTCTCTGTGATTCATAGTTAAAACTAGTGAATACCGGTTGTCTCAGACATGTTTTGAAATCTGATCTATATTGAAATGCTCTCACTTTAGGAGTTACAAATGCACAAAACCTCCTTGATGATACTGAAAGAAGGATATGAGAAAAGATCTGGAGCTTTTTAATGTGCTTTTTAATTATGATGCTGTTTTTCATGTTGGAAAATGGAGGCAGACTTTAACATGGATGACTTCAAGAAAATAATAGTATTTCAGTGGTCATGAAGAGGAAGGACCAGGTGACTACCATGTTCTAAAGTGCAGATTGAAAGTTTTCAGCCTGTTTTTCCTGTGTCAAACTGGCACTCAAGAATGCATTTCTTGCAGCAGAGAACAAAATACTCTGATTTTTTTTCATCCTTGTGGCTTACATTGATACTTGGCCCACAGGCTATATGTTTGAAATCTCTCACTTAGGTCAGAATACCCCTTACTTACACTTTGCACTATGTGCCAGGGCACTGAAGTGGGACCATGGTTTCTATAAAAATTAAAATAAGCCAGTGAATCATAGTTATTTACTGTATTTCATCCCACCTCAGAAAGCATAAGTATAAAGTGTGATTTTTAATTAACAAGCACATTGTCCCAGTGCTTTGACTTGGAAAATTACATATCAGTATCTAGAGAGATCAGCAGACCATTCATTTCTCCATCCAAGCAATAAATAATATCCTTCAACTTCCCAGGAATGTTTTTCGGCTTACTTTTAGCAGCATAGGTACATAAGAAGTATTAATGATGAAGGTAAAATAAATAAAGAGTGATAATTGAATAAAACTATGCCATTTGCAAAGCAAAACAAAACCTCCAACCCTTTCCAACACTTGCATCTCCTTCATTTCATCACTACAATGGCTCATGATGACATCCACTAAGAGTTTTGCCTACTAACCTTGAAATGTATCTTTGTGTTTATTGTCAGGACCTTGCTGGCAAATTGAGCTTGACAATGAGATGGTGAAGGCAGGGGGAAGCAGGGTGACCTGGGACACACAGTTCTGCTAAAACCTTTCAAGGTCCGTAGAGTGCCTTTTCCTTTCCAACGAATCAAATTACCAACTGGGCTGCTCGTTCACTTAGCTAATCATTAATGTGGGACCCGTGAATTATGGAGCTTGTAACCCTTTCTCTTGCTAATTAATTTTTTTGTGTGTGCTGAAATACTCTTTCTCAGGGTGCTGTGAGAGCCTTTAGCAGGGGCAGGCACAGTGAACCCGGTCTGGGTTGTCCCAGAGCTGGGTTGCCCAGCTTGTGCCCGGAGCTCTCCTGCCGCCTGGGCTTGGAGGAAACCAATTCTGCCGGCACCTGCCCGTGGCCAGCAATCCTGGGAGCGGTCCGTGGTGGGTGCACTTGGTGGGCAGCTCATTTCAGCCCTATCAGCTGCCCCAGGGTCCTGGTGCCTGCAGAGGTGAGTGTGCGAGGTGAGGTTCTAGGCTGTGTGCCTCACTTGGGATGGTTTTCACTTAGGAGTTATTACTTCTTCCTCCTTGTGCTGAGAAGTTCAGGTCTTAAAAGTCTGATGTACATGCAGTGTTGTAGTTCTGGTTGCTTTAGTAGACCTGGTGCTTTCAGCTATCTTGTACCAGTAAGAGTGAGGCCAGCTTAAATTCCAGCTGAAGTTGGTCTCTGTTCCTTCTTCACACTGCTTGTCTCCTCCTCCACAAGTTGTGCACAAGGTCACTGTGGGTTTGAGAGTACCTTCTCTGTGATGTTTTCACAGCATAACAGAATGAATTTGAAAGGGCTAGTCTTGCATGTATGGTATAAAAATTTTTGCTTTATTTTATACAAGTTAGATAGCACAGGCATTAAATGGCAGGCTCTGACTCCATTTCTGAAGCCACCGAGAGTAATTGTGTATCTTTCACAACGCAAAGAGTTTTTCTGCAGCCCTTTTCAACATTTTGAGGGTAGGAAATCTCATACCTGCTTGATGTGACTGGAAAAGGATTCTATTTCAAGTGCAGTCACTTCCCCAGTTTTTAACAAGTCCAGCTAGGATGGTGTGCAATAGGGGATTTGTTTGTAAAGTGCATATATGGTCAGAAAATGACTCTGTACAAATGCTGTCATTCTTCTTCAGAGATCCAGAAACTGTCTTCCAAAATACTTCTGCTTTCCATAGTGCAAAAATAAATGGTGATGACTTTCTACTTTAATTTGCTCTGCAGTGGTATGAGAAAATGAGCTGGATCTTACTCTGGTCTGTTGATTGTCAACAAAATTGTTAATTGCTTTCCAGTGTGAGGCAGAGAGCATGCAGCATGATTTCAGGTGTGGTTTGTAAAGCAGGGTGTTGGAAGAACATCTGTTTGTTGTTTTGTTTGGTTTAAACTTGTAAATTAAGATAATGTACTTTTTAAGACAAATAGTGATTTTTCATTGCATCTCTTTAGTCAAACTGCTTCTCATCCCATACTTGCACTACCAGGTCTTATTTCTCTCATGGAGTTTTTCTAATTTTTCTAGCAGTTATCAGCAACATTACTTTTTCTACCCCCAGAGCCCATTACAATAAAGTAATATCTGACACTTAAATAGCAATTTGCAGCTGAGAAGATTTTGAAAGTCCCCATTAATGCATCTTTCCTGAGGCAAACAGCAACGTGCAAGTTTTTAAGATGAAAGCTGGGAGTGTGCTAAGTAACTTACTCTAAGCATGCAAGGAATTGGTACCATTTAATCTCAGAGTAAGCGACTTGAGCATGTAATTAACTTTCAGCGCAAAGGATATGAATGATTGGAAATTAATTATAAAAAAGAAACATGAACTGTAGTGTTGTTACTCCACCTGCACTGAGTCAGTACTATATAAAACATGCAAGGGAGGAGGGACTGACTCTTGGTC
Organism: Parus major; assembly: GCF_001522545.3. Classification (NCBI taxonomy): domain Eukaryota; kingdom Metazoa; phylum Chordata; class Aves; order Passeriformes; family Paridae; genus Parus; species Parus major. The sequence continues at coordinate 18,474,678 of NC_031771.1, forward strand.
CTGAGGCTGAGCTGCACGTCTAGGAGATGTCTCAATAATATAGCATTGAAATAAACAGTATTTGCCATGAGCCATCTGCCTGGCTCTCTTACTTGAATGAAGTAAAAATTACTATCTCTTTTCAGTGCAGCTTTTCCATGAAATGCAGGGCATGATGTAAATGGCAGAGAGGTTTGCTTTTAGCAGAGAGTCCACTGAAGTCAACTGTAAAACTAACAGCAAGACAGCAAATCAAGGGATGAGTGGTCATGATGCAGTTCAGTGTGAAGAAGCCACTGACCCCCATGGTTAATTTCCATGAGGTGTAATTTAATGGTTCAAAATGATGCAAGGCATATCATGTCTGGTTTTTTAACAGACTTTTTCTCACCCAAGGTATTTAGAAATATGAATGGTTAAAAAAACAAACAAACAACAATAAGCTCTGTTTTCTTTTAAAATGATGAATGAATTGAGAATGGAGTTTAAATCAGGCTTGACAGCAAATCATGATGTGGACATAATTTTAAGAAACTTCTCTAAATAGTCCTGATGATGATGGGTGTGCATAATGCAGTTCATTAATGACAAAAAAGGAAAAATTTTAGCATTATGTAAATCTGTTAAACTGTGTTTGGTGTTTATCTACAACCTATTGTTAACCTGTATACCCAGCTAAAGAATACTGCATGCATAGTCATAGTATATTGAAAAACCTGAACATCTAAACATAAGACCTGTTTTATGCCTTCTTCTAAGCTGAAGCATAGCCACAGTGCAAAAAATACAAATACTGGAGATCTGCAAAGGGAAGGAAGAAAAATTGTAATGAGACAATTACAATTAAGTTAGTTAATCTAAATAATAATGAATTATTACTACATCAGTGAAAGTTAATGCTTATTAAAAATAAATACACTCAAGTACATGCTATGTGAAAATAAAATCTGTGTTATTTGCTCACAACTCTATTTCTCTTTGTCAATGGGAGATTCTACTCCATAGGAAAGGAGATATTATAGAAATCATATTGTTTGGGGGATTTCAGTGGCATCAGTCATGGAGGAGGATATTATTCCATATTAGTATGACTGGTAAAATTTGAGGCCCTGGTGGCTATCTTTAAAATATGGAGTTGCACAGGTCCTCAAAAGATTTAGGAGAAATATTTACATTTCAGTTGTTGGCAATATCATGCTTGCCTTATTTATTGGCCCTGTCATCTCCGTGCGTTTGGAAATACCACCTCTAATTGTTCTGAATAATTGCAGCAGCACCTGCTGGCAAGCCCAGGCCTGATGTACTGGAAGCTTTCCCGATGTTGATGTCAGCCATCAAACCATTGGTGTCTTCAGCAGATGCTTTTCATTTCTTTTTCACACAGGATTTACTTGGATTTGTTCTCTTCCTCCATTAAAGGCCAGCCACCTCTTTCAGGCTGTTTACTATCAGAAACTATATTGACTGGGTTACTGGCACCAAACTTATATGGATTTTACTTAGCCACAATGTTGATGTATTTTGTGTTTTATGAATTCACTTCTTCTCCCCTCTTCTTTTGTTTTTCAGAAGTTTCACATTTTATATTTTTAGCCTTCTAATTTAATCAAAAAAGTCCTCTACATTGTCTGCCTTTAGATTGTAGGTCAGTCTGACAGTGTTGGCTGTTTTTTTGTCTTACTGTATTACCATCTTGAAACTTTTGCTTCCACGTACTTTTATTACCTAGAGTGCTTTGTTCTTTACTTGTTTCCAGTCTGTATAATTTTACAAATTTCTATTGCTTCCTCACTGTTCCTTTCAGGTTTGTTTTTTTTTTTAAATTTAATTTTACACTGTGTGCTACAAAGGCTCTGGTTCTCATTGAAAAGCAAAACAAACCCAAAAAAGATTAACAAAAAATTAAATATACCCAAATGAATGGCACTACAACAGAAAAAAAAAATGCCCTACCACCCCCCCCCCCAAAATAAACATTGCTCATAATTTGTACTTTAAATCTTTCTGTTCTTTGGGTGATGTGTCATCTAAGTAGGAACAAATAATATCAGTTTCTTTTCACAAGATAGATCTGGATAAGTTAAAAAATTCACTTTACATGGGACTTCATAAAACTTGAACTTCTTGCTTCACAGTTATTTGGTAGGGCATCTGCACTGGTGTGTTGTTAACAAATTGGTATTTTTTAAGTGTACAACATGGATGTATACAATCAGAGTGCTTCTAAAGGTTTCAAGCTGGTCTGTGATATATAGCAGCAATGTCTTCCCTCTCTCTTGCCCTCCTTTGCCAAAAAATTACTCCCTCCTTCTAAAAAAAGTGCTAACAAGTAGACTTCAGCTATCACAAAATCCCTGAGGGGCCAAGCAAGCCATACTGCTTTATCAAGTGCAGCAAGAAAAGTGATGTGCATTTTCTCAGTCTTTCTGCAGCAAAGGAAGAGCACTCAAATCAGTGCACTGTCCTTCAGTCACAGGTTTTGCTGGGCACCTTTATAAAATGCAGATCTACAAAGTCCTGTATGAGGGCTCTTAATTGCCTGTCACTGTATCTTCTGCTGTCAACAGGGCTGCCAAAGTCCCTCTACATCCTTTCAAGGTATTAACCTTACATTCCCAATGCCAGAAATGCTTCTTGTGTCTTTCACTTGGGCTGGCTGTTACCATTTTGTGCCATATTGTAGATATTCTTTCTCTTAATGAAAAACCTCTTAAAGGTGTGTTTATTTTTCATCCAGAAGAGCTTTGTTCATGAGTTAGATGTGCTTTGTACACGTCCGTTTTTTGCATGTGATGTTACTCTTCTGTCTCAGAATAAATAGAGAGGTGGGTAGGTAAGCAAAGGTATTTCAGTGGCCCAAAAAATATAACTAAATCTTAAATGTATATGCTCTCCCAGCTTTCATACTGGATAACAGGCTTCCTCCTACTCTGCTTACTAACCTTAATTGTCCTTATCTGACAGCTCTGTCCTGTGACTTTTGAAGCTGTGTGGCTGTTTGTTTCTTGACTCAAATTGAAAGTAAATTCCATCTTGCCACTTCTGTTATGGTCTCATCCTAATCAAGAGTTAAAATTCTCCGCACATGCTGGCCTATACTGATATATTTCTTAATATGGTATAGTTTCAGTATCTACGCTACTTAATTGTATTAGCTCCAATTAAAGCTGTAAATCATGCACTTCTCCCTCATCGCTCATTCCTCACTGGTAAGTCACCAAGATGTTTGCATTGATACAATTAACAGCTTACAGACATTCTTTCTTTTGGAAGGTTCCAGTTATAATCATCTCCAGGCTCCAATTTGTGCCGTACATGGCCATCTATATGGGTTTTTGTACCCATTCCAACCACCTGGATCCTATTACTCCCATTTGGTTCCCATTGCACTGACTTCTTGTCTGTATTATGGAATTCATTTTAATTTTTGAACATTTAATATAAACGATCTTGTATGGTCTGTATGTGAAAAACAAAAAATTACCACCCCATGTTCTAAAAGTATAATTTAATTTCTGCATATTCTCGCTTACTGGTTGTAATAGCAGTCTGTAGGAAGACAATATTGAAGTGAAAGAGTGCCTCTTGACAGAGTTTCTCCACAGAGTGAAGAATGTTTTTAAGATGCCAGTTTTTAAAACCCCCATTACTATTTTTACAGGGTCGTAGAAAAATGCTAAGAGGGATCTGCCAGGGTCATCTGGCAGTATCCCAAGGCAGGATCCTTACATTCTTAGGCCACTCTAGAGAGACAGTTTTCTGACATTTCATTAAGTGGATATTTTGTCAGCTTTACTGGTGTCTCTAGACCACTTGGTATTCAACAAGAATTTTCTGTTGTGTAGTGATGCCTGATGCTGAGGCTGTATTTGCTGTTCTTTTTCTCACTGGGAATTCTTTGGAATTTTATTTTCATTTTCAAAGCATACATATATGTTTTTGTATATATATAGATGGATATAAAATATATTTGAGCATATTTGATAGCTTAAGTGTTTGCATCATACTGTCCTTCAGAGGTTAATGTCAGGTAGACAGGCACAGCTTATTACTTGTCAGCAAGGACAATGATGGTGCTATGCAAACACATGTAAAGAGCCTTAGACCTTTCTACATGAATTTGTAAAGACAGAGGAGAATTTGGATGAGGGAGTAAAGGCCTTTTTATTTCTAATTAATTCAAATTTTTTATTGCATTTTAGTCCTGCAGGTGAACAGAACCCACATCCTGTGGCAAAGCAGGAGCTAAATGGCATCACTGACCAAGCTCCTCATTTCTCCTTTACTTCCCAGGCTAATGCCTTCTGCCCCAGCCTCACTGGCATTTTTCTTTTCCTGATGCCAGAACCTACACATCAGATGCATTAAATAATCTGTGCATGGACCATCCAGTCCAAATTGGGGATTTTGTGTTGCAGTCATGGATGTGTTTACCAGGTTCTTGTTCATTGATATGGGAAAATCTGCTCATGAATGGGCAATTACAGCACCCCAGCAGAAACAGGGTCAAATCCCTATTCTTTGCCAGCTGCCCTGCTATTCCAGGCAGAAATACCAAATGGCTCTATACCTACCTCAGAAGATTGTGGAGGGGATACGTAACTCCTGTGAGTAACTCCAGTACTTTTTGCTGGATAAAAAAGCAGCTGAGAGCTAGAAAGGGGTTCATTTCCACAGTCACGCAGTCTAGAGGCAAGTCCTTAAGCTGTTGGCATGTATTTCTTTCTATTATGTGCCTGTTGGGGTCAAGAAAGCAGAGAAAATATATAGGTCTTTCCTTCCTTAAACTGAAAAGGCTTATATGTAGAAAGCTATGCCATAAATTCTAGAATTCTGTGAATTTTTAACTTGGTTGGAAGGTGAAAAGACAAAAGCACAGCTGAAAATGCTAGCTGATTAGTCTTGTGTATAAAATCCATTTAAGAGGCAATAGCAAACTTCTGTATAAAAATTAATTAGAACATAGCAGAGTCAGTTGAGATCAAAGAGCGTACATTTATTGTGAAATATATGGTTGCTGGAGACAATTCATTTTTAATTTATTAGATTCCATAAATTGTTTTCTGATAGGTTAGAAACAGAGATCTATCAAGCTTATTCACATAATGCTGGCTCTGGCAACTAGCTAAGTGAATTATTGTCTTGAAGTATATGCTTACCCTTTAAGGGTCATAGACATAGCAATGAAACTACATAGAAGTAGTGCTAGTGTGTTTTTAGGATTACAGAAGCACTTCTAGCATAGCAGAACAAGTTGATACTACCAAAATAAAACCCCATGCATTTCCTGTAAGGAGTGACAGAAAAACTAAGCGCTGCTTTCACCTCACTGATGTGATGGCAGGCGTTTTCTCTGAGATGCATGTTTGAAAATGTGGAACCTGAGGTGGCTACATCCAAGGTGCTTTCAGGTTCTTGAAATGTGGATATGAATTTGTGGTGGAATTGCTCTGCGCTGCTATCTTCTACAGTGTCCTTCATTTTTTGCCAGGGACAGAACCAATCTATCCCATTCAGAGCTTGACCACACTTTCACCCACCTGGTTTAAATTTGCCTTCAGATTGCTCACATGGGTAGAATTTGGCCTCATCCTGCTGCTCCAGCAGCTGCCCCTTGTAAAAGAGACATATTTCTTGGTTGGTTATCTCTTGCTTTGTACTGTTGTTTCATAAACTTCTGGAAAAATGTGTAAAAGTCAGTTTTTTTGCTTACCTTTTTTTCCTTATTTATTTCTGCTTTCATCCACAATATGACAGATGCTATGTTGAAATCAAGGACATTGCTAATTAATTCAGAATTAAAACTTCAGCATCTGTCTGACCAGCTTATAGGCCCAGAGACTGTAGGAGTATGGGAATGAGGAAAGGAAGGTGAGCAGTATTCTCATGTTTGCAAACCCTTAACTGCACATTTCACTTGCTGTTCTTTCAGTGTTACTTAAGAAAACAGTTATGCTGAAAGAACAACAAAAAAAGAAAACAGTTACACTGAAAGAACAAACTTTTTAGTTTGACCTGTGCTCATTTTATCCCAGTGAAGTTTTGTATTCATAAAAATAATTACACTCTGTGGCTGTGGAAACCAATCTTTTTTTTTATATATTACATAAAAAAACAACCTTCACGTGTTTGGCTTTTTTCCCCTTTTTCTGCATCCTGCTGTAATTAATTTTCAAGTACAACTCTTTATGAATTTCAGAGGTCGTCTGATAAAGCAGAACAAGATATTTTAGATTCAGAAGAATCCTAAAACATCTGCTGTGTAAAGAGACCTGATGGCAGAAGGATGGAGAGTGCTTATATATTCTCAGAATTGCATTTTAGTATCCAGTACAGGACATATGCCAAACTCTTCAGGAAAGCAACAGGATATTTTAGTTTTAATACTGTTTCGATAACTTGGGTCTTTTTTATGTTTTCAAAATATCTGTTGGCAATTTAAAAATAATATGCTAGTCCCCCTCTCTTTAATTTACAAAAGGAGTTAGTTTCCCAAAAAGAAATTGTCTTTTGTGTACGTCCAGGTGTACACATCTAAATCCTATGGAAGGTTGAACAGCATCAGACCATTATTTTCTGAAAAAACAAGCTATTGCAAATCAGCAGGCATGAAGCCAAGTTATAATAGGATAATTTATTATAATTTGATGTAGATGGTGGATAGAATGGATAGATTGTAATTGAAGCTAAGTGAATAATTCCAGTAAATAATTTATTCAATGAATTTATCCTGTTTTCCTGCTCAGAAATTGTTTTTACTCCCCCCATCTCCCTTCCCTCCTTACATTTTATAGCCCCTGGCATTTTTTAGTCTAACCAGAGGGGCGAGGGCTCTCTTTGTTTTATTTTGTATTGGTCTGTGCTGGCCACTGTGGCAGTGCTGCCGTTTCACACCTCTGCATCCCCAGGTGAGCACAGCTGGAGCCCCACACCTGGGGGAAGGCAGTCTGGTGGGGCTCTGTGTGGGACATGCCCATCATGGCTACAAGGCTTCCAGAGATGTGGGCATTCCTTCAGGACTTTGAGCTTCATGGATGGGTAGAACCTCCTCAGCAAAGACTCACTCAAGATAGATAACAAGGGGCTTTCTAGAGGATGACAGGCACGTTTCACTTGGGCTGTGGACATCTTCGGTTTTTTGTGTGTGTGTGCGTGCAGTGCGGGGGAGAGGTTTGGGTTTGGTTTTCCAGGGCTTCCAGAAGAGAGTAGAAATGTTTGTGCCGTAAAAATTCCTTCCAAGAAAATGTCTCCAGTCCAAGGAATTTGTTTATTGAGTAGGAGCTGTACTCCCAAAGCCTTGTGTGGTTTTGCTTCTATTACTTGCATCCTGTATGGTTGATCAGACTGGCCAACATGCTGTGCCCTTATTCTGTCTTGTTCTGCCCTTTCTTGTAGGGCTTTTTCTGGCTTTTGGAACTGTGTTTCTGGGGTTTTGAGCTTTTAATCAAGCTTTTTCTCTCCTCAGCAACCCATCTCTTCTTTGTCAGGAGTTTGGACAAAGAGTATTAGATGCATGCACATTCGATAGAATTATTTTTTCCTGGACCTTAAGGACCCAAGCTAAGTCTTCCACCTTTCATTTAACGTTATATGCAGATTTTTGTAACATTTCATCTCTTTGCTTTGAGTAGTAAAAGAGCTTCATGTCACAAAGACTGATGTTTCTGATTGATATTTGAAGTAGCACTGACTAAAACGAATTGAGCTATGGATATCTCAGAACTATTCTTATTCCAGATGGGTTGCAAACTTAAGTAGGCACCATTTCATCAGGATTTTGATGATCACAAATTGCTTAATGCTCAAGTAAATGAAGCACAGAGTGAGACACAGTTTGGCAAAGAGTATGAACTTTTGATGTTTGATTTCGGAGCTTTCAGCCATGAGCCTGGGATATAGAAATTAAATCTTTAATGTAGAAGAAGCTATGTATAGTGCTGAGCATGTCCAGCTATGGTTTATGGATTTACCAAGTTCATCCTCACAGTTACAGTTATCTGAAGATATTAACATTATCATTCCATTCTATGTGTTATCTCTTTGCCTATCTTGTTTATATTTATCATGTTTTAACACAAAAATCCCCTAGACCGCAGAATCTGCCCTTCCATGACCTGTCTCACTTTCTCCCATAGCTCTGAGACACCACCTGTACCTGTGGAAAAGGTCTTTAATCCTATATTGCATCCTCAGTGCAGGTTTGGAGTGATTTCTCACAAGATCGTCCACTTTCTCTGTGCTGCTGTTTGTTATTGAGCAAAGCATCAAGTAGCAGGTTTGATTTCTTAAAGAGTTGCATTTTTCTTATGACAAAAGTGGAACTGTTTGGTTTTGTATAGATAATCCATGTTGTCTTCAAAGTGACACTCATCCTCTTCAAAACATTTGACTTTAATGTTAATTTGTAAAAGCAAATTATTTTAATGATAGAAATGTATGAACAATAGTTTAATCTGTTCAGCAGTCTGGTGCATTTTTTAATAGATTTCTGTATTAATATTGGAGCAAAGACAGTAATTTCTGGTGCTTTTACAGCTGTGAAAACATGCCTATTGCAAAAAGAGACTAAACTGTACCAAAGGGCGCACTGTGCCAGTAATATTTAATACTTCATTGTAGGTCCGCTGTTTTAAACATCTGTCCCTCATTTAGTGTATTTTTAATGCAGAATTTTTAGTGTTGGCAAAAATGTAGCTTTTTATAGTAAAGGGCTTTCTCTGCTACTGAGAAAAAGGCAACTTAGGATTCTATGAGAAAAAGTATTTTTAATGATTTGTAGGATTTGGGTCATTGGCCTTCAACTTCAATAAAACAGTAAGTCATTTTTATTGAAATGAACACGTTTCTAAGAACACAAATGTGGTTGATAAAGGAAGTTTCCGTGAAGTAAATATGGAAGCTGGAGAGGGAAAATTACCCTGTAGCCCCTGTATTCTGCTGCACATTATGCATAAAAAGGAAGTAAGTTATGCAGGCTGAGGCTGGTGAGTGCAACAGACTCCTGCAGTAAAAAGGAAGAAATAGGAGATGAGTTGTGTGAGAAAGATACTGAGGTTAGGGCCAGCTGATGTGATTGTCAGTGTTCTGCAGGGCATTGTAGAATGTTCGGGTTGGAAGGGACCCTGGGAAGTCATCTGATCCCAATGCCATCTTCACATGGTGTGAGATGAGAATGTTGGAAAGGTGTACTGGGGTCTTGCTTTGGGTGAACAGCCCATCAGCTTGAGAAAGGACTTGCCACTGCTGAGGTTGTACCTTGAATCTCGTGTCTGGTTTTGGGCCCCTCAAGACAAGAAAGGCCATTGAGGTGCTGGAGTGTGTCCAGAGAAGGGCAGTGATGGCCTGGGGCACAAGTCCTGTGTGGAGCAGGTGAGGGAGCTTGGGCTATTTGGCTTGGAGGAGAGGAGGCTTAGGAGAGACCTTATTGCTGTGCACAACTCCCTGAAAGGAGGGTGTAGCCAGCTGGGGGTCAGGCTCTTCTCCGAGGTAACAGATGATAGGACAAGATGACACAGATTCAAGCTGTGCCAGGAGAGGTGTAGATTGGATAGATATGAAGAAAAATTTCTTCAGTGAAAGGGTGGTCATGCACTGGAACAGGCTTCCCAGAGAAGTGGTGGGAAAAAAAACAAATCAAAACACATCCCCAAAATTGTTCAACAGTGTATAGATCTGTTGCTTAGGGACGTAGTTCAGTGGTGCCTTGGCAGTGCTGGATTAATGGATGGACTCAGAAGTCTTTTCCAAACTTAATGACTGGCTAGAGAAGAGAGTAACATGTGTACAGTGTAATTCTTCCACACTAGGGTAATTTCCACTGTCATTTTCTGGAAGAAGACTTAAGTGAGTGAATCTTTTTACACATGTGAAAATGAGAATGTCCTTGTCCTTACAGAATATCCTTGTACATTAAACAAGTCCACACAAAACCAGAAGAAAACACTGTGGCTATCATGTACTAAATGAAATTTCCAAATATGTAGCAAGTGCACATGTTCATCCCATTTAAATATTTATCAGAAATATGTCTTTGATTAATTCCTCCATTTCACAGGTATGAGACTGCCCAACTTACTTTTGAAAAGGGCTTACATTCTGATCTCAAACAGCACAAAGAAAGTCTATGGTTTGCTTGTTTATTTGTTTGTCCTGCAGTAATGATGCCTGGACACCAATCAGCTTGTTTGGATGATCTTTTCCTTAGCCTGCTGGAATTAGTTGGTGCATGGGAATGTTTTATCCTGCAAGGTGAGAAAACAAACACTAGATTTGCTATTTTGATTTGTAAAAGGAATAGCTCAGGAGGGGAACTCTGCATTAGGATTCAAGCTTTTAATGGTGAGACTCAATGGCATCTTAGTTACTAGGAAAAGTATTATGGGTCTTATGTGGAAAGAGCATTTGAAATTATATCCACAGATATGTTTAATACAGCTTCCATTTGTTCCTCTCTTATATCTCAGTGTAATTAATTGATGAAGATTTAGACTCTCTTATGCAAAGGGAATGTTTGAAAAAAAGAAAATTATTTGGATCATATAAACTTTGCCTTGGCTTTACCTTCCTTTACCAACTTTGTGCAGGTATATTACCACCTGAAAAAGTATTAAGAAACAGGCTAAGTTGGAAACCTCCAGAAAATAGAAAAAAGAAAAATGCTCTTTTTTTACCCCAGAAATGCTTCTTGGTTGTGAGTGGGCTTGTTGCACTGGCAGGGTTTTTTCAACAAAATAGAATAAGACAGAAAAAAAATATTTTTGAATTTATATACAGACATTAAATATGTAAAATTATTGTTATTTCTTTTTTTTTTTCTTTAAAGAAAATATGTCTTCCATTTGTACAAGTACATGAGGTCAATGTGAACTATGGGAATTCAACATCTTTTATGTTTGGGGTTTGTCTCTCAACTATTCTTACAGTTTTCAGTGATGTGGTGTGTGGCTTAGAATTGTGTCCTTTTTTAGTGACATTCCTGACTTCAGAACATGCAAGTTAAAAAAAAAAAAAATAAAAAAAAATTCAACAGTACACCTCATGCAGCTCCTATTTGCACTAGAAAAGGAAGCCAGGACTTAGCCAGGACTAGCTTAGTTTTCTGTAAAATAAGGAAGTCCACAGGTGCAGTGTATTTTAGAAGAACCATTGTCAGCTAGAGCCCAAATCACTGGAAATGATTAAAAAAGGAAATATCATTAACATGATTTGGGAAGACCAGATATTGACTAAGAATATAAACCATCTATGTTTTGGTAATATAACCAGCCTACTTTTGTGGCTGTAGAGGCAGCAAGCAAGCATATCAGGTGATAATGCTTAAAAATTTGTCAAAGGCAAAAACCCCTGTATTTTTAATTTATGTACACTTATTAGGGTCCAATTTTGAAAAAAAAAATGTAGAGAAAAGTATGCATGTGTGTTTCTGAGGATGGCTATTATGGGCAATTGCTTTTTTAACAGCAATTCTTCAGGAACAAATCCTGAGTCTGAAATCATAAGGATGTGGTCAAGAGCAAAATCCCAGTTCACAGAGGCATGGGCAGGTTTGGGGGATGGCTGAAGTAGGAACTGTCAGACAGTTCCTGTTATTGGCAATCTGGTCCACTCTGCCAGGCCTCTGTCCTTGTAGGAATGCCAGGATTAGGCCTGCAGCTGTACAGACTTAGTAACTAATTAAGAGAACCTGATTTTACTGGAGTTACCTCCAAGGCTAAAGCTGTGAGTGAAGCCAGTTGAGACATTTAGAGGTACTGACTCAATTCTAGATGCCATTGGGATCACCAGACTTGTCAATGGTAAGACTTGAATGCCCTTTCCTAAGGATATTTTAAATAAATAAAACCTCTCTGAATTATCTTCTTGTGTAAAACTGAAAAATAAAAAAGGTTTTCCCATCCCTTGCCACCGTATGCATGGACAAGTGTGGGTCACATAACTTTTAAAAACATTTTAGGAACAAAATAACCCTAGAATATCTAAGTACTAAAGGCTGCATTTGTACTAGGCTCAGCAACCTGTTTTCATTTGTCTGTATTGTGAGATAACGTCTGTAAGGCAGCTCGTGCTGATTTCATAGGAGATGGCAAATGACAAGCTCTGCGTCAAATTTAGCTGCTCTTTGGAGATAAAAATGGAAGCACAGGAAACTAAGAGCCCAGTATAACTGAACTTTCAGCTTTCTGAACGATTGCATTTTATATATATATATATATATATATATAATGTTAGTTTTCTAAGGTGAAGGCCAAAATAAATGTTTGGAGTTCACTCTTAGTTGTGTGGTGCAGCAGAGATTGACGTGCGCTCGCGGTTGCATCATGGACACTGGAAAAAGCCCGCTCACCGCTGGGAGGAATGCGCTTGGCACCGAGTCAAATGCACAGCATGGAAGCATTCACCTAATTAGTGTTTTAACAGCTGCTTAAGGTTCGTTTCAATGGGAAGAAAATTATTGAGCACAATTTTATGTAATTAGTAGAGCATAAAACACGTGGTGTGTCTAATTAAATGTTTAAAACTATTGACATTACGTAGCTACTGTTGAGGTAAATGAAGTGGAAAATCGTTATGATTTTTTCGGTTGGTAAATTACTCCACAGTATGCTGAAAGGCCCATTTGATAAGATGAACTCAATCCTAATGCAGAATGATGAGCACCGGGGCCTTTTCACACCCCACAGGTATGTGGAGGTCTCACCAATTTAACTGGAGGAACTGGCTGGCGTTTCAGAGCTTTCAAGTCTTGCCAGCATGTGCTCCACTCTTCAGAGCACACTGTGTTAAATGCAAGTATGTCCTGCTGCTTTGGTTCACAGCTCCTTTATCCAAAGGGTGACAAACTGTGCATTGTAGAGCTGAAGTCCTCGCTTTCTGATCCCAAAACAATAAAGCCATTGAATAACGATCCAGCAGGCATTTAGAAAAGAAGACGAGCTTGGCATTGCAAGCAAATTTTCTTATAAAACTTGTTGTATTTCACAGTTTGCATTGTTGAAGTATTTGGACTTTGTTTTGCAGTTCTCAAGATAGATGTGGCTGTGCAATTATATAACAGTAATGTGATTAATTTTAATCCAGTTGCCTACAGGTACTTTTCTCTATGCTTGTAGCACCCTGTTCTCATACTTACTTACAGGAGTATTGAACAACTTTAACAGTAAAAACCAAACTTCAGAGATTCATTTTTTCCCCATTTCAGTCAACACAGTTTTTGTCTAACTGATATTTAATGATGTGCTTTGTCATGTAAACCACCTTTTTTTTTTTTTTTTCTTCTCCTCAAGTGCAATAGAGAAATAGAACAAAAAAAGGAGTGGTGTTTAATTGCAGCTGTGACACTCAAATCCAACAAAGACAACACAAAAACACAGAACTTATACTGGTATAACTGAGGATTCATCTACACTTTTTGTATTGAGTTAGCTCTACAAGCTAAGTTTATCATTCTATATAGTATTTAGAGTAGCTGTCAATATAACTCTAAAATGAACATGTGCAGAGTGGAAAGGCAAACATTCCCTAAAAGAAATTATATTTTGCAGAAAAAAAAAAAATAAAAAGGGAGTAGTTGCCTTTTTTTGCTTCCATAGCTTTGCATCTCATTGTTCATTTGTTTTTATGGCCTCCAGGAAACCATGAAGTAAGGTTAAGCTGTGATTACAGCTTTGCATAAGACATGTCAGCATCGCCTGCCCTGAAAGGCAGCAGATCACTCTTCTGAGGAGGGGAAATTAAAGGTGTTATTCCTCAGTGTGTTCCCTCCAACAGCTGGAAAAAATACTGAGCCACACACACAGGGTACTTACTGATTCCTCTTTATGACACAGCTTCAAGTCCATGGACTGAGGGCAGGTTGAACCTTCTTGAAGGAGGAGAAAGTTCTGCTAAATGCGATACTACACCAGGATTTATACCAGGGAAGGGCAAATGGCTGTAGCTCTTCTCTCTCCAGGGCGACCACAGCCAGCTGTGCAAGTGCTGAGGCAGACTGGACACAGCAGTGCCTTTGGTAATGGCTCATACTGCATAAATGCAAAGCCAGAAGTTTAATTTTGGAGATACTCTGGTAGACTCTGAATTCCCCAGGAAAATAGATTGCAACTAGCTGCTGCTGCTGCTAAGCCTTCCTACTTGGATTCTTTTACTCCTGGAGGTATCCCACCCAAGAGCTTGAAAGAGAAGATTCTCTTGTGGGGAGGGAGAGAAGGAGTCAAGTGCTTATGAGCAGTATCTACTTCCTAGAAAATTATAACTTTTACCTGTCAGAAACTGGAATTCTACTCAAGGACTTGTTGTCTTAAAACCTCTCTGGTATGGCATGAGAAGTGATCTACATTTTCCAGATGTTCCTCAAAACAGTAAAAAGTCTGTCTTTTGTTTTGAGGAGCCTTTTCAATCTTAAATGACTTTATATGCTATTTAAATTTAGTGGCATAAGTTTTAAAAGTACCCTAGGAACGTCATGAAGAGCAGGAGTGGTCATACTTCACAAAACCATGGGAAAGAGGCATTTGGAGAAGCCTGTTGTGTCTTTTCAGTGTGGGGCTTTTTGAGGGCTTTAGCAGCATCAGGATTGTATGCGAGGCTATGGCACTTCAACTGTGAGCTGAAAGAGTTAATTTTCAAGTTCATCTTGAGCTGTGTTTACTGATCCTTTCTTAGTCCTTTGTGATAATTGGCACCTCAGATTCTCTGCTAATTAATTGGGCTGCAAGGGGCAGGTGGCGCCATTCTATTTTGATAATCCCTGTCAGCAATGTCTGTATAATCTCTTTGTTTAATTAAAATGAATTTGTAATAGGGGTGCATGAACTTGCAACAGTTTGGGTTTTTTTTCCTTCTCTTCCTTTTTCTCTCTTCCCCCCTCCCTCTTTCTCCCCCTCTCCTGCTTTGCTTCACTTCAGTGGGTGTTCACTGCTGGGGGGCAGTTCTGCACTTGTGGAACCACCACAGCCTGTGTGCTATTGTCACTCTGCAGTCTCTTTGGAAATGTCTTACCTCATTAACACTCACCAAGACATAAGCCATTTATTTTGAAATGTCTTTTTTTTCCCTCTTTAAAACAAAGAACATATCTGTAAAGATATTTCAAAACTTTTTCCTACTTTAAGTTAAAAACAGTTCAGAGGGTGCATTGAGGATTAAAATAATTTTAGTTAAAACCAAAATATTTAGCAATTGAAACACATTACTATAATGCTTTATCAATTCATTGCTCGTTTATCTCCATGGCCCTGACAAAAATTTGAAGCAAGCAAACAAAATCCAGTGCCAAAAGCGTTGTTTCTCTTAAGTCAGTTCAGGCAATATGAGCAAGGGTCAACTTTTTAACACTCTCTGACTGAGGACAGATTTCAGAATGAAGAGCTGGAAGTTTAAATTTCTGCTAAGACATAGACAGTTTCAATGTGTGTTTTATTACAATTATTGGAAGTTTTTCGTGCCAACTGCAAATACAGAAGTGGATTGCAAGCCTCATCCTTGAGGAGGCTTCATGGCTTTGAAGGTCCCCTCCTTCTCCAAGTGCCTTCCTGATGTTTTGTCTAGCTTCTCTTTACATACCAGAGCAGAGGACAGAAAGGAACAGGAGCCGGAACAAAACACAGGATTTGTTTTACAAACATTTGAAAGGGATAAGAAGGTGAAGGATAGATGACCAAGGCTTCTTGTGCCATGGAGGACATTTCACATCCAGTGCTCATCTTGTCCTGACAGCTCACTTCTGCTGGCTGCTGTTCAAGGGGAAAACTATATACTTCCTTTTATTTTTTTACTTTTTCTCTTGTGCCTATACAGGAGGCATGCTGGAGCCTAGCAGAAATCAGAATCTCAATTTTGGCTGGAATTTAACTGTTGATAGGTTGCTGAAGGAGTCTGTCAAACTTTTGTAATAATACGAATGCACGCAACTCCCTAGGATCTAAAAGGAAAAGAAACAAACAATGCTTTATAATAGTTTAATTATATTGCTATCCCTTCTGTGTTCAGATGAGGTCACTCAGGAACTGATAGTGGCACTCGTGGTCCCTTTATGTTTTATTTGAAAAGGGTGGCACAAAAGATTGCTTCTCCAGTGGCATCCATCTCAGCATTTCCACAGATCCCCAGGACTCTCCTGTTGCAGGTATTTTTTTTCCCTGCTATATCGATGTGTTTACTTGCACTGTGTGCTGAAGCCACACATCCAGCTCGTTTTCCTGTGGTGTGTTTACTAGAGCCACAGATAGGTGTGAGTATCCCTGTTACACATCCAGAGAACTTGGAAACTGTGAGATGCCAGAAATGTAGGATGTGCTTCATCCTTTCCTACCCATTCCCAGTGTCCCTGAGGTCCTTCCTTTCCTCCTACTGAAAAAGCTGCTGGTGGTTCAGTGTGAGTAGTTAAGGTCATACAACTCTCAAGTCATCTCTTTGGGATCCTCACACCCAAGAAGTCAGCTCACATGCAGGAGATGAGGTCCTGAAATTACAGTGAAGAATGTTTTAGAAAGTTCCATTTGAAGGATTTTTTTTTTTTTTTTAATAGATATCAGTGAATTAGAATTTTCAATGGGAGATTGAAGGGTAAGATGGCAAACTTTTCAGCATTCCCCTGCAGTGCCCTGAATGGATGCCCAGAGCTGCCATCATTTGTAACCCCATCATTAGCATCCCACTCATTTGTCAAATATTCCTACTGTCCCTACTCAAATGGTCACAGGAAACTTTTAATGCAGTAAAGCAAAATTAAATTTCTAATTCTCATCAAATTAGAGAGAAGTTTGAAAACTCAAAGACTGGCAGGGGGGAAAAAAAGAAATCAAGAAATTCTTCTGTTCAAATTATCTGTGTTTTTGAGAGATTATCTAAAGCTACAGCTTTTATTGTTAAAACAGAATGAAAACACAGTCATAACCTGTCTTGCTGCTGTTTGCCCCTTTGCCATATGGGTGCTCTGCAATGCCTACGTGGCAAGAGAGAGAAAAGTTGTTCTATTTCCTGGCACTAGATGAGCATCACAATAGAAAGAACTGCAACACAGTGAAAAGCAATCCCCAAACTTTTCAGAAACTGGAAATGCATCCAAGGATTTGCCTGCATCACAGACATTCTTAGAATTTTCTCTTATAAATTGTACCTTTAAGGTACAAGACTGCAGATGGTTAAAGCAGAAAAGTATCTCCATGTACAGTAGCAGGGAAAAAAAAAAAAAAAGCTGAAATCCTGAAAAGCTCAAGAGGCCCAAAGGAATCTTTTGTCTAACTTGTCACTGAACATAACAACTGGGGATCAGCTCAGCAGCATTTAGCCCTTAGAGATGGTGTCTATTGCGAGTATGGCTCCAGTGCATTTCCTTTTCCTGGTAATTAAGATACTGTTGTTTAAAGGTGTGACTTCAAAGTTGTGTCTGGGCCCCCATTCCTCTGGCTTATTAGCACATTTCCTGGAATAGTGATAGCTTCAAGGTTTTGCTGAGCTCTGTTTGTTTGTGAGTCCAAATGAAAACAATGGGAGAGTTGAAACAACTTCTGAGACCTGTGAAGAGCTGTCTTATTTGGGGAGTTAATTGGACTTCTGTCAGCCTGGCTTTAGGTGAAAGATTCCCAGGCCATTCCATGGTTTCTGGACAAATGTCTTCTGATTGTGACTATTATGGATATGTGGTGTTAATTAACAGACTCACAATTTCAAGCTATGTTATGGGGTTTTAGGGGGATGTCTGTAATACACAAAAAATACAATAACTGATGTGGCTCTGGCAGTACTTCTATTCCTCTGAGTCTCAGGTTTCATGGTTTACTTCGGGTCCTTTTGGTTTCCAGACCTAGGTACTGCTAGATTGCCACAGGAAAATATGAACACGTTTGCTCCATATTACTCTGTAGAGTAGAGGTAGAAACTCCTAAAATGCAGCATTTAATCTGTGAAAATCCAACTCTGAATGTGAATCATCTTATATAGGAATTTCTGTCTAAGTTTTAGTGTGGCAAGTTTTAGAGTGTCTCCCAAAGTGATCCTTCTCCCTCTGCTGAGTGTCAGCAATAGCAGAATAGCAATTCAATTGCAAAGACTGTTTTGGAGTATTTGAAAGGCTTGTATGCTAGAAACTGAATAAAAATTGCTTATGCCACAGAGGATTAAATGCCTTCTGAGAACATGGAATTCCACACCTGAAACATGATTCTGTTCTTGCTCAGATGCCTTAAAATGGTAAGTCCATATCTTTGGTTTATAGGTGTTTGCTGCAGAGTCCAGCTTTGCTGATGTGAAAGCAAGGAGCTAATGCTGTCAATTGGTCCCATTTAATTGCATTACTTATGTCTCATACGTAGATTGTGAATAATACTTCTTAATTTGAGGCTCATAATGTACAAAGGGATGCTGTGAATAATCAAAAACTTTTTTAGGAAGGAGTTTTTCCCTCTCGCCATGTAGAATGTAGAGAATTAGAGAAATTCTGTTTTTCCCTGCCTCATAAATTCAGCAGTTCAGAGGAAAAAATATATCAGCTGGATATCGTATAGGAGATTGAACAAGTAAGTGGTAGGGTAAAAAAGACTGAGCAGTAGGAAAAAGTCACACAATTGTATAGGGAATGAAGAAACTGCATTAAAAATTCTACAAATCTAAAAATCTGCAAATCTAAAATCCTAAAACTTTAGAACAATAAGAACTGATAACTTCTCCATTTACTGACAAAGTTATTTGTCACAGATACTGACCCCAGCTGATGGACATTAGGTAGGCAGTAAATGTGACAAATCATGTTACACATCATTAATTTAGATTATTTCTTTTCCATTCGCTAATGGTTATTTGGAGCTGGCAAATACAGTGGCACTGTAGATACTGTAATGTTGACAAGAAACAAACTTCTTAAGTGATACTGGGATGAATCCATTTGGGCAACTGTTGCAGAGACTTCTACTGTAGAAACTCCACTTTTTCTTGGAAGATTGTCTGACCATTTGAGTGTTAACATTCCTTCGTACACGGTGTCCAGTGCTGTTCTGTGACTTACATTTTCCAGCAAGGCCAATAATTCATGTTGATTTTTGCTTGGAGTTGATTCTTGATATCAAGGTCTTAGAGGTGAAAGCTCATTTCTTTTTGAATGTCTGTGAAGATGTTGAGTTGAATCTCTAATACTGCTTCAGTAATGTTTTTGGAGAAAAAAATACCAAAAAAACCCCTCAGAGTTGTCAAGGCCTTTATGGATCCATTTATCAGGAATTAAGATCAAGTCTACCAAGTTAATGAATCAAGATGCTGAATTATGCAACATAGGAGCTTTTGGACAAGAACTACACATTTTGGAGTTGTTTGGCTCATGGAGGAATGAGTATCCGAAACGGCCAAGGTTTTGAATCCAAATTCTCAATGTATACAATTTTTGTCCTAGGAGTTCTTTATTTAGTATAATCTTTATTTTTTTTTTTTTCCTTTTCTATTATAGGCAGGCTGTCTAATTTCCAGGATGTAACTTGGAAATTAAATATCCTTTGTTGCAGTAAAATTTTTAAACATTATGGTGACTATGTTTTAATACTTTGACTCCTGATTTTAAATACTGCTTTTTAAAAGGTAAAAATTGCCTCTAAGGAAATACAGAAGTAACGTCTTGATTTGGTAACAGAGCTGAGAAACAGCACTTCCTCATTGTGCCTTTCACAAGTTGAATATTTATTTATTTATTCATTTAGTTAGTTAATTAAAAGCAAGATTTGTTACTTCTGGGAGCTTACTGTATAGATTAATGATCTTATGGTATATATTAGTGTAATTGTAGGATTATCCTCTGTGCAATATTTGGCTGGGATTTGAGGTGAGAAACACTCTGGCCACTGAGAGTGACCACATTTGGCCAGTGGATGGCTCGTCTTTCACACTGGAACACCACTGCAGGGCCTCTTATTTTACTTTTCCCTAGCCAGCTCTTTCTGTTCCTTTGAGTTAGCTCTCTGTTTGTCCCTAGCTTTGACACAATATTTGTATTCTCTGCAAGTAAATTTATTGCATCCATGCATAAAGCACCATCTCAGTCTATTATTTTAATAATTGTCACACATCAGCCCTGAAGCAAAATACTACTGCTGGTTTCACAGCCTTTTAGTTACTGGAGAAGGACTTGGGATATTCAAATGGCTACATCTCATTTAATCAGTTTTTAGCCTTATATTATAAACTTGTCCAAACACAGAAGTGTGAAGGAAGCAGGTAGCACCACTTTCTCTACAACAACCTGTGTCCTAGCAGGTTTAGAGGGCTTTTCAACCCTACACCAATGATAAGCACCTCACTCAGATCCTCCTTTACAAAGGTGAGTACGGCTGAATACCTCTGGAGAACAAGAAAGAAAAGATGGGACTAAAGCTGTTCGTGTCATGTTACTTCAGCCACTGAAGAGACTCATGGTAACTGCTCTATCTATTTGGGGAAAACCCCTTGCAGAGGTTCTAAAGAGACCATGATCAGCCATAGGGTGATATGTTAAATGCATTACCAAAACCACCCATGGAAACCTGAAACACTAGAGAGGCAATCGCTAGAGACAGAAAATGCAGATGGCACAGCCACAGTATTGATTTGTTTTTCCTGGGATTACAAACTCATTCTTCACTTAAAATTAGTGGTCAGCAGAGGCTGAATCACCCTGATTTTCTCTCTCCTAAAAGTCTGTGTGCTCATGAGTAGGCCAGATGTGCTGGTGAACTGTGGTCCCTTCCCTCCCACACTCTTCTGGTGGGCTCTCAGAGAGGTGGGCATCCATCCTCTTGCTAAAGACAGAATTTCCCCCCCATCATGGCACAGCACAGAGGAATCTGTTGCTAAAATAACATGCCTTTTGGGGTGTTTCTGCATGAAGGTGAGGCCTGTTGTGGCCAAAAAAAAGCATTAGCATCTCTGGTTCAGGTTGGTTGGTGGCTGAAGCAGCTTTCTTGATCTGCACAGAAGCACTCCTAACTGATCAACAGAGAACAAAAGAAAAAAAAAAAAGAAAAAAAAAAAGGTGACATTGAAAAAAGCTGTCTTTCATCATGACCAATCTGGCAAACATTTCCTTATTACAGGGGAAATAAGAATTTTTTTATTACATGCCATGGTATTTATGTATGAGCTCCTGGAGTGGAGGTTAGTGAAGTTGGTCAGACCATAGGAAATGCTTGTGGAGATTTGGTGTATGATCACCAATCAATATGTAAACTGAGTCAAGATTGGAAGGGTCTGTTAACTTTAGCAGGCTGCTCATCTAATGTTAAGTATTAGAAAGAAAATTAGTAATAACATTGTTATTATTGGCATCCTAGCTTGTATTTGGGGCTTGCAGCACTGAAAATTATTAGCTTGTCTGATAGACATCATAGATAATAACACTGAGCTCTCTTACAGTGATGAACTGCAGATCCATAGATTGATAAAGTAGAATACAGACAGATGCTTGCTGCTGGAACAGATGTGCCGGTCTTAATCTATTACTGCTTGTCTGCTGATGATTACTGCCTGAAGAGAGGTGGAAGACCACTGAGTGCTCCTCATCTGCTTTGGTGTAAGCTCAGATATCTTGCCTTAAGCTCAGCTGACTTGTCTGTGAAATAGATGGGGGTCTCAGGCAGTTAGTTCACTCTAGTTTTGTAAGTTTTGTAAGGAGTGATAACATTTCAGAAGAGAGAAATGGATGTGATAGCTTTCAGTGTAACTTGAAAAGGAGCAAAATGCACCTTGAAAAAGTTTCCCACCAGATCTAGATTGAGAAGATAGGAGGGGACATAGCTGTTTATGTTTGTACATGGAAAACCACCATTGACTTAAACTTTGTACATCTTCTCAGTTCATAAGTCTTTTTTTAAGTCATTTTAATCAACCTTTAGAGTTCCTAGAGCCTGGAGCTGGTTGAAAACACACTGTATTTTCAACATGCTAGCTTTTGCTAGCAGCATTTACCAAGTATGCAGATCTGTTTAGCAGCTTCCTCTATCTGTGCTGCAGCTCCAGAAGTAGAGAAGCAGCATCTTGGCAACTAAGAAAATAATGAAGTTAAACAAAACCAATGATTTAAATGTATTCCCTAGAGTTCAAACAGAGAATGTTTCTTTAACACAGATCTGATTTTTGAGCTGGGAGCAGGGCATATATTTCAAGAGATGCCAGAAATACCTGCTTATGGGGGGCTGTGTGATACTGTGGCCAGTGTTTGCGAGAAAAAAATGTAAGCACTTTAAAGATAAAATATATTGTGATGCCTTAAAAAGCCCAGGGTGTTTAACTTGTAATGTTGCATGTTTAAGTTAATGGAGGTAAGAAAACATTGCTAATTGTAGTGATAAATCAGCGTAACTGACCATCTTTACATAAAGTTCATGTTTCTTCAGTTGTGCTGTTTGAATACACCCAATGATTTAAAAAACAATAAACACATCAACATTTTGCAAACAAGATCAGACTATTTCTTAAGTAGTCCTTGAACACACTGTTTCAGCTGTAAAAATAGCTCAGAATTACTTCTGCAGATTTCTTGCTTTAAGGTTAGGGGCGTTATGTTCTTGTATTGTGTAGATTGCCTGCATGAGTTGCTGCAAAGTTCATTATGCTGCTAAGGCTGTCAGTGGTATTTATGGATATTCATG
Source organism: Parus major (assembly GCF_001522545.3). NCBI lineage: Eukaryota > Metazoa > Chordata > Aves > Passeriformes > Paridae > Parus > Parus major. The sequence continues at coordinate 18,497,261 of NC_031771.1, forward strand.
TGCAGTGAACCCTTGAACCCTGAGCAAGTCATCTGAGCGTTGCTTGTAGTTATAGTTGTGTTTATGCTTAACATTGGTAGCAGTATTTAATTGCTCCCTAGGAAAAATAATTGCAATTTGAACTCAGTTGTGTAGTAGACAAGGGATTGCAAAAATGCCAGGCCCACAGGAAGGATTGTCCTTCTTATACAAGTATTAATTACTAGACTTCTGTTTTCAACTCCTGTTTCCAGAGTTTGGAAATGAATGTGGAACAAGTATATTATTCAAACTGTGCCATGTCCCACTCCCATTAAAATCAGTAATGGCAAAAATTGCGTTATGGAATTAATCCTATTTCAAAAATATTTTCCAGGCATTTTTCATGTCAGCTGCAAATGGGAGAAAGGGTGATGATGCCATTTTGCAATAGAGAAGAGTGGCGCTCTCGCCTTAGACTCATCTGAAGAATTTCTAATTCAAAGTATTGCAGTGTTATCCCTGCTAAAGTTTCAGTTCTCATAACCCAATATCAGATGGGAAAATCCTGTGTAATGCCTGGAATGCCAGCAGGACTCTGATGGTCCTGAGGCGGGTGGAGCTCTACATGTCCTCAGAGCTGCATTTTAGCACTCTCCTGCCAGTGTGAAGGGAGTTTGTATTTCTGTAACTCTAGTGGGGATTCCTTTGGCTTGACACAATCCTGGGAATGTCTTTCAAACCATGTACATACACGGAACAGATGGCTTTCATGGGAAGCAGGAACTACTGTTCAACATGTAAGAATTGTTGTTTTTTTTCCATGTCTTGGTAGCTTTCTAACTTGAAATAGTCCTCGCACAGATACTGTGTAATGGGAACAGTATCTTGATTCTCTCTTCCATTTTCCTTATTTTCATTTCCTTATCAAGCTCAAGGAAAAACATTTTTCACATATTTGAAGGGTAGAGATGGGGCTTTCTTGAGTTTTAAATTCAGTTACTACCGAATTTTAGCATTTGTTGTGAAAGCTGAATTACTGAAGCTAAGCCTTAGTGGGGGATTTAACAATACAGCGTACTGTTCCTGTCCTCTCAGGCATCAGGGCCATCTGACCAAAACTCAGGAATGTAGTTATTGACAGATATGTAGCTGCATATGGAAAATAATCTTTAGAATGTAATGCATTTTGCTTGCAATTTGACTGAATATGAACATTATATAGTACTGTATAGCAACATCAGTGAGCGATATGTTGTGACACAATATAATATGAAGTGAACCACATAAGATAATTAAAGATCATGGTGAATTTAATTTTCATGCACTTAGGAGATTGTCACCATAAATGGACAGTTAATAAATTTGCTGCCCCCTGCAAACACTGAGTCACTAAATGGCTCTACTTTCTTAATAACCATGAGTTTGTATTTCATATCTTGTGGCCTTATAGAACATGAGCCTTTTTGGGGTACAGAATAGCAACAAATAGACCTACTTTTGCTTTTGTTATGAGTGGGCACACTCCTCTGCACTCATGAGTCTGGCAGAGTTTCTCATAGATTTTGTTAATATTTCTCTAACTTGCTAAAATAAGTAAGACCAAGCAACCAGATAATAAAAAAGAAGAAAACTTTTAAAATTTGGCATGTAGGTATCTTTTTTACTAAGAAAGTATTTGACCTTGAAAACATTTCCCAGTTACTACCAAGACAAAGAACAGAAGCTGTAGGTTAATATTCAGCTGCCTGCACAATAATAAATTACAACCTAACATTAGAGAGAAAAAAATAAGTGTAGTCTATTGTAATTCTTTAATTGAAAATGTATCATCATGGAATTGTTACTTGGATACCACTCAAATTCTTATGGAAATGTGTTTCCTTTCATTAGCAGGTCAATTTATTTGATATTATGGAATTGCAGGTTAATTTTAGTTTACTATCCTCGTGTCATATTGATACTGTCCAGCTACATGTTTTAAATAAGCACATGACTTCTAGTGTCTAGTTTTTATTTTCTATCTGAATATTTGCAAGTGCTGGGATGAACATATTATCTACAGCCAGGGAACTAAGTTAGCACATTATAAGGAGGTGCAGCCCGGGAATATATCAAAAATAGATCAGCCAAAATGAATGAAAAACATGGTAAAACTGAATCTAGATATGAGGAACTTACTCTCTTAGACCTGAATGAATATAATAGGAATTGAGACCATAAAACTGTAACATCTGTCTGAATCACTTCTCTTAAAGATAGCGGGGAATGGTTGAAGAAAAGCAGCTGCTGTCGTGTAAGATTTGGGAGTCTCCCATTAATTTCTAGCTTTCATTTTAGAGTGTGAGAATTACCACAGCCTGGTGATGGTTTAAGGTCATCGGGAGATAGTGATGATAAAAGGGTTGCATCAGCACATGATGTTGCGGAATCATCTTGGCCAAACAAAAATTATAGGCATTACACTTCAGCCTCTCTCCTGGATAGATGCTTTGGTGGAGGTAGCTAGAGTTGCACTGGAGGCAGAAAAAAAGAATTTGCAATGTGTTTGCATGTTTGTTCTATGGATGGAGCTGGAGCCTGCATCCATGGGGTCAGGATCCCTGTAGCAGGGAAGATGGTGGCAAGAGCTGCAGACTTTCAGTGCATGGGGATTTGCAACCAATTCTCATGCAATTAAGGTGTTGCGATTATCTAGAAAGTCCTAATGAGTGCACATCAGACATCAGAAGTGTCCTCAAGGGTCAATACACAGGTTGTGTTGTTAATATTTTCTCCCTTCCACGCTGAGATGAAGGGACAATTTTCAGTTAAAAAAACCTGTGAGCTGCAGTAGCAACTCAGACTGCAAACAGCCTATGCTGTGTGCTCTTAAGGGAGCAGGTTTTTGCAAGACAAATTCTGTATAACCCTTAAAAACTGCACTTAACGCTTATTCAGAATACTAGCAGGGCAATCATAAAAAGTGACGCATTTATGGCTTAAATAAGATGAACTGTGCTTTGATCCTGAAAAGTTCTGGTCATAGTGCTCTGATGCTCAGCCTCATTTTTCCTGACAGCTTGAGATATCCAGCATTCCCCCCTCAGTCCTTGCCGTTTCTCCTGTGACCCTCAGCAAGGGAGCACCAGTCACTGCTGCTTTGGGTGTGGAACGTGCCCACTAGGGGCCTGGTTTGTGATTACCAGCTAATTTTACATAGGCCACCCTAGAAGCTGTTGGAGAAATAAATCACTGCAGAGCTGTCCTGGATTCGAGCCACTGAAAGGCCTATAAAAATATTTGTTACCCAGATACCTGAGCTGGCCAGCCTTTTCTACAGAACTTAAACTGTCTTGCACTTTTCCCGTTGCTCGTTTTGGGTGGTTTTAGTCAGGCAGGTTGAAAAAGTGTTTTTTGGCAGCTGGAGCAGGAAATTTGCATTTGCCATTTAAGTGCATGTAAATAGGGAAAAATCCTATTAAACTGCTGAGACCTTGTGCAGTGAAATGAAAACTGACCATTTTGATACAAGTAGTTGATGCTACAGAGATTTCTCTAATGCAGCCTAAAAGTTGTTCCTGTCTGGTCTTGGAGCAGTTTAGGACATCTCAGCTTTTTGTGTCTCACTAACATCTGCTTAGCACCCAAGGCTTCTCTGGGGAGGTCCCTTTCCTTGGAAGTGCCTTCAGAACACCCACAGCACGGCTTGTAGGATCTGATAGAAGGCATATTTAAACAGTCAGGCCTCTTTTTGTCTTGCTTTTGTTTCACACTGTCCATTCTCCCTGGGGAGGTTTGTCTCCCAATCTTGGGAATGGCACTGATGTCTGGGTGGCCAACTTGGTCGTGGAGCTTCTCCCTGAGAACACAGCTCCTTTGCAATGAGTACTTCCCAGGGTAGCAGAGAGAGGAACTCTGGACATTTAAATAGAATGATCTACAGGTAGAGGAGCTTGCTTAGCACATGATTTGTTTTACATGCAAAAGGTATCAGGGATTACACTTCTAATGCGGTTTCTCAGCTGCAGAGAAAAACAGCAAAGAGCTGCTGCATCTCTGGATTTGTTCCAGCCCCTTGGCTGGGGCTAAGCTTTGGTTCCCTTGCACCCTCCTCTGTGAGGAGGGGTTTGGGTGACTTTTTTTTATTTTTTTTTTTCCCCCCAGTGATTTCTTAAGCAGCCAATCCTTGTTCCAATCACCCTGGTGAAGGAAATCCTGTATGAACTGGAAAGTGTTCGAAAGGATTTAATGAGATTATCATCAACTGTTACCTCACAAAAAAAATCTTAAGCCCCCAAACAGCTGTGCTCTGTAACTGGGGACAGGTGAAGGAACAGGAAGGTCTAAAGAAGCTGTCTACTTACTTAAACAGGTGGAGCCAAAGGGTTTTTTTTAATGTCTTAATGTGCAATTTAGCTTAAAAAAACCCAACCAAACAAGGAAACAATATGCTCCTCTAAAAGGAGAGATACTGTAGAAGTCTAGTGTCTTCAAATTTAGATTTATTTTTGATAATACTGCAAAAGTAAGTGGTACTGAAATTACTATTTGAAAATTCAGTTGACAGGTGGACAATGCACGCTCCGATTTGCCTTCAAGCTCATCATACCAGTCAGAAGTGCCTCAGGTCGTGTTGTATCCACATCACAGTAGGGATTGCTTTGAGGTTTGACTTGTGTTGTAATACATAGAATTCAGTAGCAATGGAGTGAAATGTGGTTGGTTTTAGGCATTTTTTCTTTCTGGGTTTTGTTTTTTTGTTTTGTTTTGTTTTGGGTATTTTTTTTCTTATCACGCACTTGCGATAAATCTGTAAATACAGCTAAGACTTACGTTGCTGCCAAGTCCTGCTTTCTGCGCTCTTGAAGACATTGAAGTCACAAAATACATTTACTTTCCATGTGTTTGGTTGGCTTCTGTGGTCTTTGTGTACCTGTAATGACAGGAAAGTTATGAATAGTGGCTGTATATTATGGAGGTAACCTCCCTGGAGAGTTGGGTACCTAAAACCAGTATGCCACTGTGGTTCCTCACAGTGACCTGCTTTGCAGTTAGAGCAATGTAACTGTAAACACAGGAACAAGTTTTGCTCAGAAAGAAAAGTTATTTCAACTGGAAATTGGTAGTGAGTAAAGACATATGTATGGGGGGGTGGGAAATACCTTCAATCAGCATTAGAGTAGTGTTATTTTGGTAGATGCCTATCTTGGAAGTATAGGATACTTTTAAAATCCATCACACATGCTTTTGGGCTGGGAAAGGGGTTAAAAAATCTATGCCTTTGTCCATTTATTGCTTGGGAGAATAGCTTGAAGGCTGAAATCCAAACTGTGCTGAAAGGAACTTCTGAAATATGAAATTATGTACTGATAAGACACTGTACCAAGAGACTCTAGCACAACTTAATTGCTGAGAACACTACATGGCATGTATTTTTATGCAGTCATTAGTATAACTTTTCTCAGTTATAAAAGCCCTGAAAAAATAGTGTGAAATGATTAAAATAATTTTTTGAGGGTAATTACATCTTTCTTCATGCACTCCTCCCCTCTGTATCCAGTCATCCCAGCAAACCATGCTAGCTCTGTTTGGCTTCCTCTTCTGTCCTCTTGTAGCCTCATTGTTTGGCATATTGAGGGAAAGGAGAAACGGAGATTTGGGAGGCACTCTGCTCCTGCCACCATGAAGACAGTAATAAGCTACTTCTGAAAGTGGGTTTGGGTATGGTAGCCTTTGGAGGAAAGAGTGACTTCAGGGAAAGTAAAAGTAATAAAAAGTATTTAAATTAGTTTAAATCAGAAAGAATTGAGCTAAACTGTGAAAGATTTTTCTAAACTTGATACAAACATGCAGGTTAAAATAGTTTTGGCAAGTGCACATTGTCAAATACAAAATCCTGCTATATTTCCAGAATGTTGAAATAAATCTGAGTAAAAAGTATCATTCTTTTTGTCTTGAACAAGTCAAAGTAATCTTCATTCTGCAGTGAGAAAAGTGAAAAAGACATTTGACTCCAAACAAGAGATAGAGCTGATTTCTGAAAGCATCTGTCAGTGAGTGTCACATCCCTCCAAGAATGTTGCATTTGCATCAGGACACCTCAGCTAATAAAAAGGTACAGAATGAATAGGTGGGTGATAAAATATGAGACAAACCATCTCCATGAGGAACAAGTAACTTAAAATTTGGGGGATGGTTAGAGAGGACTTCAATAAGAGGAGACAGAAAACGGAAAATAAAATAATACATATAAATAGAAGAAGCAAATTGAATTCTTCCATTTAACCTTTTACATAATAAAAGACAGGAGACATCCCAATGAAATTAAAAAGCAGTGCATTTAAAAATTAATAAAAAGCAAATACCTTTTATTGGAGACAGGGATATGGACAAACTGAGCTATTGCTCTGATCTGATGTGTCAGCGCAGAGATTGCTAAATTATGTGACCTTTTGAGGAATTCTTTAGCTTCTGTAGCTGGGTACAGTTCTGTTTTGCCACAGACTGTGACATCAGGACATCAAGCCAGCCCTGGCTCAGCAGCTGGGTGAGTGCAGATGCTGTAGCAGTGTAGTTGTGATAGATACATTGCTGTGAGGTGGCTGTGTGGCTCCCACTTCGTGAGGACAACTTCCAGTTGGAGAATCATGTGCAGGTTCTCACTGCAAGATCAGGCAGCATATGACAAAACCCTATAAACACCAGTTTCTGGTTTATTGGGTCAAACACATGTCCAAGCTCCATTAACTTTACTTTTGTGATGTTGGTTCCTTACCTGAATACAGTCAGCCTAGCAAGGAGCTTCAGTAAAGCTAAAGGTACAATCTTCCCTCACACATTTAGATTTTCAGCCAGCTTGTCAGAGAAATGGGCTTTTATTCATATAATAGAATAACCCATACTATAATGGTAATTAATTTGGAACCAACAAATTAACATCTATGTGTATGTGTCTGTGTGTATGCTTATACTGATAGAAGAAGAATAATTTCTTTTCATCAAACGATTATAAGTATTAAAGTTTAAATTTTAAAGGCTGGTTTTTAAACAAGGGGGGAAGAAAGCCATGGACTCAATCATATTAGTGTGGGTAGGCCTTCTTACTATGAAGATTGTTTTTTTTTTTAACTTTGTTATCCTAATGCTGTGTAGCCAAAATCTTTCAAAGGAACACATCAGTTAAGACTGAACACAGCTTTAAAGACTGGAGACTTGGACCTAAACCTCAGCCCTTAGTTAGCATACCATATCCTGATCCCCACATGTGATGAGATGTATGGTTTGCTGCTTGTGTTTTAAGAAGAATCTGGTGCAACACATGATGCACAGCCACAGAAGGTCCTCACTAGGAAATGTGCCTCCCAAAGGCAGGGAGTGTCTTTGCTACTGCTGTGAATGGCTTCAATTAAATCCCAGTGAAACTGGTAGTGGATTTCTCCATGCTATCATCTTGGGTATCATGCCTGAAAAACACATCCTTCTCAATATACTTTTCCTGTGGTTTAATCCAGAGATCTTTTCACCTCTCTTGGTAGTATTCTGCTGCTTTTTCTCAAGGGTCAGTCACTCTTGATATATAACTAAGAAATAAATGGCCCTAAATGGGAAGGAAAAAACCTCAACCAAGCATCTCTGGATAAGCAGAAGAACCTGCCCATGATAAGATGCATCATGCTGTGAACTGATCTCCTAAACGGCAGCAACAAAACCTCCATCATTAAAAGCATCTAAAACTGAAAAGAGAAAACACACTGAACTCTTCATGACATCCCGTCCAAGGCTTTGGTTGATGAGTAATTGCATTTTTTACTTATTTCTTACTTACTTCTTATTTACTTCGAGCCACATGAGAAGAATGCCTTAGGTTACTGTTTCTGCTGGAGTAGCCAGCTGTAGAAGAAAGTAAGTTTACAGGGCCTAAACAGTTTTTGAGTTAAAAAGCATGATTTAGCAAAGCAAATCATACTTTGAGAGTAGCAATTTCATGTAGTCTACATATATGGGGAATAAAAGGTATTTTAGGGCTAGGTATGATGGCTTATTTGGGCAGTTTCCATGAAAGTCTGCAGACTGTAGAGTCAATTTTATGTGTAAGGATGATGCTGTATGAGAATTTAGGCTTTACAAATTAAGATTAAGAATTTAGAATTTACAAATTTCAGAGAAGCACATGCATCACCTACTGTGTGCTTTTATTTCCTCCCAGCTCTCACAATTTCAAATGAACATGCAGACAAAAGCAGGTTTATAAAACCAGCTGTGGTTCTTGTGACATTGGGAAAGATGTGTCAGTCATTACAGAGGTGTCAGCCATTAAAACTGATGACATGTTTTAGTGATCAGTGATGGTTATATGATATTCTTTATAAAAGCAGATGTTAATTTGTGGTAATGAATATAAGTATTTGTGTGGTGAGCAACAGAGTTCTTAAGGAAGTGATTTGATTTAAGGTATATTTTGAAAATACTCTGGTTTTTGGGAATGATTTTTAGAACCTACTTTGGTTATGTAAATATGGGGCAGCTAAGAGACAGAAGAGTTTTGGTTGTTTGGCTTTTATTTAATGGGCCTGGCAAGCCTTTTGTTCACTTCCCCTCCTCCCGACAGTTTGCACACAGTCCACCCCAATTTGTTAAAGACGAATTGTTGCCCGTGGTAACTGCAGAGAATTTGTTGAAAAGAACACTTTTAGAAGACAATGGGCCCCAAATATACTGTGGCACAGCTTTAAACTTTATTAAGTCTGTCTTGAACTATCCTCTCCTCTCCCGAGTTAAGGGAAGAAAAGTTTGGCAGCCTCCACGCTGTGAGCATGATTGATGCCCAGAACATCTGAGGGACTTTTGTGTCCACATGCTCTCCATGAGTGCATAATGTGTGAATACTCAAATAAGGTCAGCCCTTATCAGATGTAATCTAGGCCTGAAAGCAGATCAACAGTGACAGTCATACCCCAAAAGTGAGAACACAAATCATCCTTGCGTGCTTTGGACAAGTTACGGGATTTTCTCCCTTGCTCCCGCTTTCCAAACGGGGTGTGTGTATTTCAGAGGGGAAGGGAAACTTTGGCAGATCTCTGGGGACCAAAAAAAAACAACAAAAAAAGAGACAAAACCGAGAGGAATACGTGCCTGAAATACTAGATGGTCCCCTCAGCTGGGCCACAGGGGCAAGGGGGCTGTGTAGGGTGGCTGTCTCTGCACAAGGGCTGGAGTGTGTGGCTCCTCTCAGGCTGCTGGGGGAACATCCCCACTGGCAGAGCGAGGCAAGAGGGAAGAAAATAGGGAAAAAGAGGTTCAATTCACATCTCCAGTATGTTTTAAGAGTCCTTTTAGAGATTTCTAAACATGTCACAGCTTTTGTTGTGTGCCTGTCCCTGGGTTTGAATTCCTTAATTTTTCGAAGTGGAGTGAAAGCATCTTTTTTATTCTTTTTGAGTTTGTGCTCCCTGGAGGGAGACACTATGTTTCACCACAAAGTGAAAAAAAAAAAAAAAAGTTATATAATAATGCCTTAAAGAATTAATTTCTGCCAGCTTTCCTAGAGAAAGCAGATGCAAGTGGGTTTCATCTGAAGGAAGAACCTCCCATTTGTGGATATTACTATAGTTTAAGTACTGGATTGCTTTTTATCAAGGAAAACAAAGACAGCAGCAATGAAATGTTGTTAATTTAGACTTTTTTGATTTGTGCTTCTGCTTAGAAAAGGATTTTAATGGGCAAAGAGCTTTTACAGAACACAAAACATATAGGGAAATAGCATAATTAGCAGGAAGAAATAAAAGATGCCATTACATCATTGACAACATTAACAACTATGGAGACAATGATGTCATCCTCTAAGATGGGAAATTTTTTTCCCACACTTATGATGACTTGAAAAATTCCTTTTCGTTTTAGAAATACAATGTCCCTATCAGGACAATAATTTGCAATAGTTTTGCTTGCTTATGCACTCTTTATATGGAAATGTGTAATACTGGTGTATTCCCTGGGATTGAGTAGAAGATCCATGAACACTGACAGCTTACCTACAAACTTGTAATTACAGCACATTATTGCTTGCTTCATTGGTTTATTTTGCTTGGTGCTTTAACAGTAACAGGAGTGTCCAGCTCCTCACTGAAAAGGCACAATAGAAAAGATCCCTTAGTTGCAGCTCACACCTTGAATTCTGAACAGAAACATGGAAGACTCCTTTCTTCCCTTCACTGTGCTGTCACCTCTTTGCTCTGCCGAATGGGGCGGCAGTTTTCATGGTAAGGTATGAAATTCTGGAATATAAGACAGGAGATGAAACCTCTTCTGTCATCAAGTTCATGACATTGGTGTCCTGAGCAACCATGTTACATGTTTCTCCTCCACCTTGTTTCTCTTCAAAAAGTGATCAAGATGTGTGTTAAAGTAATTAATGCTTATTTTTTTGGTCACCGTCCCAAAGAAGAATATCACCTAATATCCACATAGCTAGTATGAATTTAGGCAAAGAACCACCTAATTTACAGAGATACATCATTGACTGAGTCTAAAAGACTCCTCCTGTCACCCACACCCTAACAAACACCTGTTGGGCACTGATTTTAAACACGTGCTTCAGTCTGCATAAGGAACTCCTCTCCTTGATGCATTGATTCTGCTGACATCCTAAAAGCATCTCGGTTGGATTCCCCATATTTTCAATGGCAGTCTTTCAGATTCAGACATTTGCTGCTTTGAATTCATCTGAGTCCTTTAAGGTCTCACAGCTGAGGCTTGTGATGCCCATCCCAAGTGTCCAAAACAGTGATTATCTTCCATTTTGCAGTCAAAAAGGTTATAGGAGTGACGTCCTATGTTTGACATAGGAAGAATGGTCTGCTCTGTAGTGTTCAATATGTGGCAATTTGGGATTTTTAATTTTACTTACAAGTATATTAAATGGTGTCAGCAGATGACGAAGCATTACTTTAACATGTTTTTGTATGGGACTTTGGGAAAGAAATGCCTAGAATGCTTTTTGAAGACCACGTGTAGATTAAATAGGAATTTTAAAATCAAGGTAATTTTTCCCTTGAAAGATGATCTGTATAGAACAAATCTGTAATTAGGACTCCTTTTAGAAAATAAATTTTTTAGACACTACTGTGCTATTTCTTGCCATATGTTGCAATGAAAATGTGAGAAAGACTGAAAAATTATATTGACAGAATGATTTTATTCACACAAACTATGCATTCCATTCATGTGCATAGAATTGAAAATCTGTGTTGCAATTGCATTGTTAGTTGGTGCAGTAATCAAGCAGGTAATAAGAGTTTGAAACAAGAGGATGAGGAAAAAAAGGTATTCCACTAATCACTAGAAAGATCAGAGCAGTGCTTGTCACATTTATGATACCTGGTCAAGGTCTGGTTTATGAATGCTGTGGCCAAATTACTCTCAGTGACATAAAAGTGAATTTTATTCTGTTATTACTAACTGTTGTTTGATAGTAGCTAGGTGGCCACTTCAAAGATTTCCATTTTGCTAAGCATCATCACAGATGCTGATCTTTCCTAGAAAGCTTCAGGGCGATTACTTCTTTGAAGCAAAATACCACTTGAAGCGTGCTAGTGGAATTTGCCCACTGAGATGCCAGGCTTCTATAAGCTACAGCAGTCCAGTACCAGTGCCAAACTGACCAAACATTGTCACAAGTGACCTGATGCCTCACAAACCCTATAAATAAAATAAAGAAAAAATATAAAAAAATACCTAGCTTACCCCTGTTTTTTGTTTGTTTGTTTTTTTTTTTTGGTGGTAGTTGGCAGCCTCTTTTAATTATGATACATCAGTTTGTACATTTTCCTATTATATTGCTGTGTTTTAAGGTGTTTTAAGGGTCTCATCTCACCTGTGTTTTGCTCAAGAACAAAGACCACATACTTCTGCTGCTTGATGGCATTAAGAGTTGCTTAAAACACTTGTTCCTGTCATAAAGGGCAGATGTGTAGATGGTTCAAAAACTGTGTGGGTGTGGCACTAGGGGATGTGGTTTACTGGTGAATATGGTTGATTATCTTAGAGGTCTCTTCAAACGTAAATTGATTCTGTGAGTTTGCATCCATTGATGACCTGCTGATGTAGAGGTCCATAAACCCCAGCCACACACGAGGCGGCTTTGTTTTAGTGCGCCCGGCGGAGGAGCGACGCAACTGCTGAGCAAGTGTGACCATGAGGAGGGGTAAGGTTAAATCCCTGTGCGCGGCTGATTCACTAACAGGCTTATAGGGAAATCCTGCCCTTCGCAAATATTGAAGCGGCTCATTTAGTCCCTGAATAATGACACCAGCTCACAAGGTGTCTGGAGCAGCTGTCCGGTGACAAGTTGCTGGGCAGGAGCGGAGGTCCCGGTTCCTCCTCGCCCCTGGCTGCTGCTGGCAGCGCTTCCTGCACGGGCAGGGTCGCGCTCCGGAGCGCTCCGCGGCTCTTCCCGGGGGGCACAGGAAGAGTTTGATGTGCAGAGCCCTAAAGCGCTTGGCGGGACGGCTCGGGCTTCCTTGCGGGGCTGGGGCTGTCTCTCCCGGCAGCGGCTCCCCCGCACCGCGGCCGCCGCCCGGGCTGCGCTTTGTGTCCGCCCGGGGGGGCTGCCCGCCCTGCCCTGCCTGGAGGAGCCGGCCGGGGTCCGGAGCGGGACCGGGGGCAAGAGGTAGGAGGCAGGCGGGGGCAGGAGCTGGCCGGGGGCAGGAGCAGGAGCCGGGGGCGGGGGCGCGGCCAGGAGGCGGCCGGGGCCGGCGGGCGGAGCGGGGCCGGAGCCGCGGCTCTCGCTGGGAGCTGGCGGCGCCGGCTGCACGGCCGAGGTGAGCGGGGACGGACGCGCGGACCGAGGGGCAGCGGGAGGCGGGAAGGAAGGATTTTGGCTCCGGGCTGCCGTTCCGGCCCCGCTGGGTGCGGCCGTGCGGGTGATGCTCCGGAGGCGCACGGCGTGCGGGGACAGCCGGAGAGATGGGGCGGCGGGAGCTGCTGCCCTCGCTGCTGTTCCCTTTCCCAAATCGCAGCTTGGGACTGCTTGCACCGCTCGAAAGGAAAAAGTTTTAAAGAAGCTGTGTTGTGCTTCTGCCCTCAGAAATCTTGAGCGTTTCAGGCTTACGCTTTTTTGTCTGCTTACCCCTTTTAACAGCGAGGGCTTTTTTTATTTAAGATTTTATTCTAGCTATAGACTTAGTAAACGTCGTTTTGGTTTCGTAGGAAGACTTAATTTGTTCTTGTTTAACTCCTATCAGGAACGCGTCATGCTAATTGTAAATGAAATTGCCGTATTTATGTACCAAGATGCTAAAATTTGACATGGCTAATAAGAAAAGGAGGCGCTAATTAGCAGTTAACAGAGATTGCAGTCAGGCAGAATTGTGATTGACAGAATCATAGTAGCTTTATTAATTTTAAAGATGAAAATGAGGAGTTTATTAGAGGATTTTAAACATTCTTACAAACCTGCATTTGAAAACAAGTTCTGAGTGCAGTAAATGAGCTGACATGGTTTTGGGAGGTTTTTTGTGAGTTTATAAATGTGTTTACTGTAGCACTTTATTCATGTACTGATGTTCTTTGGAAGAACTATGAAATTACATTCACTGAAGACTTGTTTTTCTGTTAAACTTGGTGTCTCTTGAAAAGTGGTAAATAATTTAATGAAACAGTCCTGGATGTTTTGGTTTGGATGTTTTCATCATGAAGCATTTAGCTAACAAGCTGATAATCACATCTGAAAGGAGAAAAAAAATATGCGTACCAAGGAAGTTTTTTTCTTTTTCCCCATAAATTAGTCAGTTCTGTTAACTAACCAGGTGAACTCTCTGTGACTTCACCTACAGCCCTTCAGCATCAACCAGGAGTTTCCCTGATGCCTGAGAAGGTTTTACTCTGGCTTCCTTAGTAAGATACACTAAAGTCAAGGAGCAGATGCAACAGGAGTGCCACTCGTGCAGTCCATTTGTCCTGGAAGCTTTCATGTGGTGGGAAGTGGGTGCAGTGTCCATGGGAACAGCTGGGCTTGGGGAGAGCAGGGTAGATGGCAGAGCAGGATTTTGAGCAGCAGCTGGTCTGCAGGAGTCCTAACCAAGTGTGGCAGTGCGTGCAGTTCAGATTCAGGCCTTCAGTCCTTGATCAGTCATTTTCTCCTTGAATCGCAAAACTACTGTACTAGTGTTTTTTATCTAATATTTGACTTTGTTTTCAGGCATCACTACAGAAGCTGTTAATGAGGCTTAGGAGTGAGAACGCCACACAGTTTAGCGTGGGATGAACAAATTTGATGGACTTTGGGTGAAATTGAAAATTGAAAAAGTTTGAAACCATTAACTGGTACTTCCTAAGTGATACTTGTGTGACATGGAGGCTCTAGACAAACTGCAAGTCACACCTGACTGACCAGTCCTGGATATCTTTTGCAGGGGCCCTCAGTATTGTGGCAGCACCCTCTGCTGCCGAAGTGGAGAGTGCAGCTGGAGCTGCATCAACTTCCCTGAAACCAGGAGTCAGAAATGTACCTGAGCCTTGTTAGGTTCTCTGGTCCCTTTTAAAATTTTGATGGGTGGATGCTTTGACACTTTCCTTTCTGTGTGATCCCTTGAAGTCAAAGTGGGTCCTAGAGCATCCTCAGAGTTACTTATACCAAAACAATGTGCTCCTAAGGATACTGAGAATCTTGGTGCAGTGACCTTCAGGGAAATAGTATGTACTCTAATGTAGGAGCATCTGCAAGGGGATTACACAAATCTGTGGAAGAAATGCAGTAGGCTGCTGAAAGATGTGCACAGAAAACTTAGATTGCCCAGAGGAGACCAAGATTTTTCCCTTTCTGCAGAATTTCGGGTACAAATATGAGCATGCAAAACTTATGTGAAAAGATCCTCAGATACAGTGTCTTATCAACAGTGTAATTATGAGTGTCAGTAGGAGATTCACAGTAATTTGAAACCTAGCTGCTTATGAGTTCATTGTTTGCATTTGAAATACATTCCCAACTTCCTGGCAGTTGGGGGTCAAATCATTTCTTGGTTTTTGAGCACTTGTACAAACTTCTGTAGGAAATGCAGCTAGTGCCTTGTTCAGCACAGGGCTTTTTCCCTCCCAAGGACTGTGTATTTCTTGTTTGCAGCACTGCTTAGAGGGTGAGAGGCTTGTGCTGGGGAATCTTTGACAGGGAGTGCCCAGTGATCTCCCAGAGGTGCTCACAGCAGCTCTAGCCCCAAATCTTTCAGCAAATACAGACAAAGTGATAGCAGTTGAAGCTGAGTGCTTGAGGATAGTTTTAGGAGCTAAATCAGGGGGAAAAAAGTCTTGGTAAGCTATGCATTGTATAATTATATTTATGTATTTGTTTATTTCTTTTTTAATTAAAAAAAGAAAAAAAATCACAGTAGCGCTTTGCTACCTCCTAATCTTTGGTTTATGGGTCAGTTTTAAAGCAGAAATTGTTATGAAAAGAGAATTGAAAATGAAATTAAGAGGTCTTTTAAGTAATTCAGACCATGCTTCAGGCTGAGAACAGAATTTTCTAAAGCTTTATTAATTCTAGCTTAAATTTGCTTAGTTAGCCACATTTATTCTTTATCACCTCAAAGCTTCTGTTTCCTTGTAGGATGAGTGTCCTGTGAGGATATGAATTACTCACCTGTGGAATTTGCCTTTTCCCTTTGCATATAGATGGGGAGATCCTCATGGTTCAACATGGTAGCTAAAATCAGATATAGTTAGATTAATGTAATGACTGATTTGCACTAGATGCCAAGAGTTTAGTTAATCCCTCTGATACACAAATATATTTTTACCGACATTTGGATTCCCTTCAGTGATGAGGAGACCACTTGTTTCCAGGAAATAATTTCCAATGTGTCTTTATTTTGACCTCTAGAAAAATTAGTCATAAGTGTACCCTGGTTGACTTTGTGCAAGCTCAAGCCATATTCTATTTGTCTGGTTTTGAGTTAATTTTGCTGAACTTTGCTGTGCATTTTTCAGTCTCATTGTGTTACTCAAAATGCAGAGCTCAGACCTGAGTATTTCTTCATTTGTGCAATTGCTTTTGTATGTGCATTGTTATAGTGGCTGTATATTGGGTTGTACTGTCTTAATAGCACCCCAGCTTCTCCCAAACATTTCTCCAACTTCTTAAGAACATTTTTGAATGCTAGCCTTATCCTCCAGTTCACATTTGCTTATGTCTTAATGTCTACAAGGCCTATGTTTTATCCTAGAGGGAACTGAAATGTTTTTGACATGGTTTGTTCGTGACCAGTGTTGCCTGTTGCTCATGTCTGTCTCTTGGAGTATTTTTGGCTGAATTTAATCTTCTCTAAACTTGAGATCAAAGTGTAAGGAAGAAAAGCAGAGCAGTTCACTCAGACTGAACTGTAGCTCTTGTGTTCAGGCTTTTGGGCTGAGCACTATTTTCTGCTTCAATCCTGCGTTGCAGACTTATTGAGGGTAACTTTTCAGGCTGGAATTCAGACTTAAGGAGATTCTTTCTGAAGGAAGTTTTCAAAAATCAGATCAGAAAATGTAATGTTTGTTTGCAGACTGAATCCTAAATAATGTAGGCCAAAATGGTTATAAAAAATGAATAGTTAGAAAAAAATGCTTACTTGAGCTCAATGATGCAGCCTAAAGGGTTGTGCTGTCAAGGAAACTGGTGACAAAAGCTCTTCTTACCAAACCTGCCTCTTTGTTTTAAAAACTCTTTTTTATCCCATAACCTGAGAAAGTTTTTTTTTTTTAGAAAAAAAAGTTTCATAAGAGGCTGAGCTTTGGGGTAAAACTGGTTTTGGCCTAAATCCTTTGCATCTGTCTCTGCATAGCTGCATCAGTCCTGTACATGGAATGGAGTGTAAGCCATTACTTACTGTAAAAATGGATGTTTATGAAAATCCTGAGATTTTCCTGCCCATCTCACCCATGTTGGATGGAGGAAGGATATAGGTTTGGCAGATTTTTCTATCTTCCCATACCACACTGGTGGCATCCAGTGGTGCTGCAAATGAGCATCTTTTGAATAGTCAGAAAGTGGACTGTGTTGCAGCTTTGTCCTGAAGTGATGTGTGGAAATCACAGATAAGTTTTTCTGAATGAAAGAGTGTAGCTTGTGAAAAATAGAGTGGAGAAAGTATGAGAAAACTGAGCATGACCCAGCTGTATCTTCAAGGGGAAATTTATGCCTCTTGGTGTACCCTAGCTTCACACTGTGGAGTGACACATTAGCCTTTATGATTAATGGATCCAAAGCCACAGAGACTCTGAGCAGAGGTAATTGTCAGTTGTTTTTGCAATCTGGTAAACATATAAAGGTGAAGCAACGAAATTTTTGGTATAATTATTTGTCAGACAGTTCACTGCTTAAGGGATTTAGCAGGCAATTCTGTACTTTGGTGTAATGCAAAAGAATTTTCATGTTCACCTGCTGGTCTGGCTGTTGTCTGGAGAAGTGCCAGGCCTCCATATCCACCTCTAGCATTTGTTGCTCCTTGATGCATTTTAACATTTGGAGAATTAAAGGTAAAAACTGTGGGAATTAGGAGGTAGGACCTGACATAGTTTGGCTTGTTGAAAGTTGAAGGATGACCTGGGAAGCATGAGGATAGGTAACTTTTGGGCTGCCTTACTTCAGAAGTAGCTGTGTGGTGTAGTTGTACAGCATGCATTTAAAGTAATCATTTTTCAACTGTAAACTGATCCTGGTTACCATACAGGAAAATCCACTTAAAGTTTGAACCCAGCTGTTAAATGCATAACCACGTCCGTGTTCACGAGGTTCAGACTGCAGCTGTTACATGGCATCCCCGGATATTAATCTCTCACTATTAATCAGCAGCGAAAATGGCTTATGGTGAGCATTACAGATGCTCAAAATCTCATCTCTTCAGCACCATACCTGGAGGGAAGGTAGCAAATACTTGGGTCTTTCCTTCTTTCATTCCCTCCCTCGTTGTTTTTCTAGGAGATACAGTTCAACTCAGGACATACAAGACGTACTTTGCAGCACTTGTTCTGAACTAGAGTCTATCACCCATCCTCACCTGCCTGCCCTTGACAGAGATACTGGCTTTGAAGGCCTGATGTGTTTTGCAGTGACAAGCACTTGTGTGATTTTCAGTGCCTTTTGTTCCAGATTCATCACTAGAAAGCAGAATACTTAAGTGGACTGAAACTAGATGTGTGCCATGTGTTAACCCAAATAGCCCTGAAGTGTTTAAAAGATCTGTGTGATTTTAAACTTAGATGGACTTTTTGAGACTCACAGGACTACTCTTTTCCTTGAGTAATTTGCAGAAGTGGAGACTTAATTCCTTTAAAATATGAACAGGGCTAATGTGTTAATTTAGTTGTCCAGACTAAGGACAGTCTTGTCTTTTTACTAACCCCTATTTTCAGCTCTTCTGTTTTTTGGCATTTGACACTGGACACTACTGATGTTTATGATGTTTGTCTGTGGAGTTGCTGTGATATTGCAGTGGTACTGGTCATCTTTCAGCAGATTTTAGGCTGTTGCTTCAGACACAATATATTCTAGTAAGAAGTCAAAACGTGCACACTAAGCAAGTGTATTGTTCTTCCTGTGCTGAAATGTGGCTTTGCATTGGCTTGGCAGTGTAAAAGGTACTCGAGCCACAGCATATAAACATTCCATGAAAAGGAAATAGGATATTCATTGCTTCTCTTTTGAAAGAGAGTTTGGGAAATGTTGCTTGCTGAGCTTCTTCAAATAAACTCCTGATCTCCTTTGGGACAGCTCTGCTGTCCTGGCTCATCCGGTGGCCCTGTAATGCACTCAGGAGGTGTTTAAGGAGCAAAAGGGTGATGGGAAGTGTTAGATTTGTCTCTGTTCCTGCTTTGCTGAAGTTAATGACCTTCTGCTTTCTGTTTTAAAAGCATTCAGTTAGCTGCAAAGAGAAGTGCAGCCCCTTTATTGCTAATCCACAGTATAAATATTAGCCTTTTGTACTAGTTTTGCTTTGCTAAGAAGAACACATCTGTATGTATTTAGTCATAGTTCTGTATTTGAAAGGATATTTCTATCAAACAGGATTTTGAAATAATAGAGTGCCAAATGATCACAAAGATTAACTTCTAAATAAATTTTTCTGGGTTTCTGAATTCCCCAAGGGAGAGAAAAGAGCACCTTGAAAGGGAATGCTACCCTTTGCAAGACAATTGTTTGCCAGTGGATGAAATTTAGGAACGGAAAAGCTGGTCATGTTCTGTAATACAGAGCTTCTTATAGCAATAACAGATCTACTGAGATGGACAAGACCAAGACCATGGGGAACCAGAGATGTTAGGCGTCTTTGGAGATTTTGTGCAAGACATTTAACATTGTAAAAATTGAGTTATTTTGTGTTTCTGTGGCTTCACTTAATTGTAAATGTTACCTTAATTTGTTCTTTCTATTCTCTTTTACCACAATCTTTTTTTTTCCTCCACTGCTCTTTTGAGGAAGCCAATACAAGTGTGACGTTTTGGGGAACAAATCGCCTGATGATGTGTCAGGATGTAGGAATTTGCTTAAGTGTCTGACAGCATTCCCTTGAGTGTGAAAGAGGGCATGTTTGTTTGTCCCAGCAGTATTTGGTGTCCAGTACACGCAGTGTTGTTACCCACAGTGCTCAGTGGGATTTGAGCTTTTTCCCAGCCTTCAAAATTCCGAACTTTTGGTGGATAAGGAGTAAAGCGTAGTAATTCATTTGAGCGTGTTGTTTATAAATGTTTGATCCGCTGGTGGCAGGGACAGTATCTGTCGTTCCTGTTTCTGGAATAAGTGGTGTGAATAAAAGCTGAGCAGTCTGCATGAAACATAAGCACCTCAGGAGCTCCATGAATACCACTACTATAAGCTAACCTAAGCCGATTGGGTGAAAAATGTGGTTTCCTGTCTTCACTCGAAAAAAAGTTCTTCAGGCTTACTGACATGCATACTGCAAATTTAATTTTCATAAATACTTCATCTCTTTCTTATGCTCAGTTTAATCTATCAAAGCCACACGGTGCAGGAGACATCTGGGATTGTGCTTAAGCAGCTGGGTTTCATTTGCAGGAGGTTTCCAGCAAATTTCTCTTTCTTCCGAACACAGAATATCTTGGTGACTGTGCAGAGTACTGGGAAAATCAGCATGAGTGACATAGCTGCAGAAACAGATGGGCTTAGTTTCTTCCTTTACCTGGATTAGGTACAATCCAAGGCTCTTCATGGGAGGCTTTGTTTTGTATCTGGTCAGCCTAAGCAATAAAAGAACTATTTTTTTCCCTAACTGTGGCACCTTGTATAGTGAGTGAACCTTTACAACAGCCAGCTACATTTTGCTTTAGTAGTAAAAAGCACAGAAATTCTAGTCTAAAATGCCTGAAATTGACATTCTAGTTCTGTATTGACATATGCTGTGATCAAGCAACTTATATAGTAAATTATTGATTAATTGAATACCTATTGTAAAATCTGAATGCATATTAATTATGCCAGTGTGACATTATACTAACCTCTTTTCTATTGTGACTAGGTAAAAAGTGAAAACTCAGTCTTTTGTTTAAATTGTTAAATGTATTCTGTTGGATTAAGGGCCACCAAGTAGATTTTGTTGAATGAATGATGGCTGCCTGTGGGAAGTCACCAGCTGAAAATACAGCTACAGATGAAGAAATAACATTTTCACCTTCCGAATCTGTCATTACTGGCTTCAGTTTTGCAAATAAATTTAGACTTCGGAAGCATTCTTTCAGATCACTTTTCAAAGAGCTGGAACATAAAATTTATTATTTCATAAAATTTATTATTTTTAAATGTAGTTTTCTGTATGTTCTCTTAACAGTTCAGTTGTTAGTAGCTGCCTGAAGATGTACTTTATTTATTATTTTTGTTGCCTTATAAATTGGAAAATAAGTAAATATATACCAGAAGTCATCAGTAAAAAGAGAGAAGGTAAAAGATTGTTGGAAGGTATTATTTATAAATTTTTTTATCTGATTCTGTCCACATCAGTTGTTATTAACATGTCTTCCCTTCAAAAAAGAAGCTAAGATAAAAATTACAGCAGTAGCTGTAAAGAAGAAAATCTGAGAAGTTTTTTGCTGCAAATAGGAATAGCCCAGCTGCAGTAGGCATTTTAGCTGGACAGTGAGGATTAAACTGTCTAGGGAGCATCTTGTTCATGTGGGAAAATTTGGGCATGGAATTGCTGCTCTCTGTGAAATAGAGATGTTGGTATGTGTAATGCTTTCTCCGTGGTAGTGGCTGTATTATGTGTACAGAAATTCACATTTCTCTTAGATTACAGTTCCCATGCAAACCCAGGCACTGCAGTGTAGTGATATTCTGGCATTTTTCCTGGTCAGTTCTCTATAAAATGGGGTTCTCCAAAAAGTTTGTGATTGAGTCAGTATCTTTAGCATTAGCCAGTGATAGCTGACACTCTGATTGTGGGTGGTTATTAACAGTACTCTGCAGTGCTTTGGTTTTTGAAGGGTTTTAAGGCTTGTCTTAGGCTGACTCTTCTCTGTGGCAGAGGGAGATGCTGTGCTTTCTACAGCCTGAGAGAAGGATTCAGTCTGGAATATCTGCTGTCATTGTACTTCGTTAATTTTTTTGTATTAAGCACTCCATTATAACTTTGACATAAATCCCTTAGAAATTCTTCTTTTTGGGGCCAAAAAAAAAGCCCTAGACACTTTCTACATCTATGGTCATGTGTCAGTCGTGTACATGTTTTGTGTAATAATGAAATAGTAACATCAAAAAAAGTAGAACAAATATCCTAAAATTTGTGTGATAATCTAACCTTTTTAACCAAGCTTCTTTCTCTTGGAACATGTTTGTGCAGTCAGCTAGCATCCTGCCTCCAAAGAGCACTAAAATAAACCTAATGTTACAGCCTTCCTTTTGTAACAAATATCTTAAGGTTATTTTAGGTAACATAGGGAGATAAAGCTTAAATGATGTGAAAAAAAGGGAAAATAAATTCTGTCTCTAAACCACAATGGTTTTAACAGGTGAAAAAGATTTTGTTGTTCTCCCACTTCTGTAAGCAATGTGTTGGCAGAGTCCTCTGTGTGTTTAGAGAGCAAGGAGGGAATTCACTCTGGAGCTTTACAGCTTTGGGTAACAGCACCTGCTGACAGCAAACTCTGCCACCTGTGTGCTTTCATGTCCTGGCACTAAGATGACATTGCTGCTTCTGGGAAGCACCTTCCTGCTTTCAGTGGGCTGTTCTTAGATGGGTGCTACACTGGGGAAAGGCTGCAGCCCTGCCATGGACATGTGGGAAGTGCAGGACAAGTAGCAAAGATGAGAATAGCTGAAAAAATTCTCATGAATGGTGCACTGCTCCTGCTTCTCTCCAAGCAAATGGCTTGTGCTAGTGGACAAGCACCTTCCACACTTGGACTGAAGAGCTGGAGGAGTGCTGTGGTCCTGTGGTTAAGTTTACACTTACACTGGGTTAAGTTTAACACTTATCTCTACATCAGAAGGATTTTTCAGAGCTAAGTAAAGGTGTTGGTTTAAATCTTTGTTACATTTTTATATAGATCTAAAAGAAGTGTAGAAATCTGTGCTTCTGAAACTGTTGGCTAGAATGACAAGATTTTTCTTACTGTGTGACAGCATTAATGATTTTTATATTTTCAATGTTTATTGGCATATATTTCTTCTATTTATACAATAAATAGACAATATAAGGGGAAAATTCAGTTTTGAGTAGTGTGAAAAAGAGCTATTAAATTCATCACTGTAAGCATTTGGTATAACTACCATTGCTCCTGCTCCAGTTTCTCTTGTCTGTTTAATATTTTAGTGGTGGTAACCCACCCTTTACAGAAGGAAACAATGCAACTCAGTTTTATGAAAAAAATTTGGTTTAGTTCACTAATGATCTTTCAGAGATCATTACAAAGCTTTGTGGAATAATCCCACCTAGATGCTCATTTGATTTGTGGATCCAGATCCACAGAAGTTCTGCAGTCAAACCACGTTTGGCTTACCTCAGTGGGAAGTCACAGTGATACCCTTGTAAATCTGGTCTGTTCTTCTGTTTTACCTTCTCTCCTGCAAAATGGAAATAATAATGCAGTCTGACTCCACAGGGCTGTTTATGAGAGACATTAATTGGGAGTAGCTGTCTCTGCAGGTGACAAGGCCATAGAAATGTTTGTAGAAGCATTATAAACAGTAACAGACTGCTGCTGTTTGATATGCTGGACCGAATGGCTTCCAAAATCTGAGTGGCAGCCCACTTAGGCCGTGAGGTACTGCCAGGTTACATTCCCACTGTTCTTGGGGCAGCTTAATCTTAAATAATGGAGAATAAATTTTCCTTGCAGAAGGGCAGATAGTTTTGTCACCAACTCTCAGACAGGGTCTTCAGTTGTGAAGGCACCCGTGTTTTGGCCTCCTTGCAAGAAACATAGGAGGTGGCAGAGGAAGGGTGTGTGTTCTAACATCAGCACTCCAAAACTGAATCTCTTAATCTGGGCTGCTGCCCGATCTGGACCAAATAACTCAACCAAGTCCTTGATGCACTCAAAGTAATAACATTTTAGGGAGAGAAAAGTGGCATTTAGAAAAAGAATTATAGATCTTAAATGATGTCAGCTGTTAAGTTGTATATACCAAGTAAGTCATGCTGCACAAGCCCAAAACAGATGAAAATACCCTTACCAAAATGCCTGTGTTTATGTTGTACATGCAGCCTTTGACTCCTGTCCATGTGCATTGCTGTGCAGTCTTCAGTTGCATGATAACAGATTAGCTTTTCCATTGGACCCCTGATTTCTTCAGTATAAAGGATGAGCAATCTTCACCTAATGAGTCTCTATTTGTTATTTTATTTGGTGTGATCATCACCTTATTTGCCATGTGCTATTCAAACCATGCTGAGACTGTGATTATTCACTTCCTCACTTTTTTTTTCCCTGAGAAACACATCATTATAGTAGCATTACTTCAGTTTAGTTTTACAAATCACCAAGGTTAGACAAAGGCATACCTGTCCCCCCATTCAGCAGGTGGAACATTGAGACAGAGGATGGTTCAGGCTAGAACGGGACACCCAGGCTGCGGTTTCACATTTGGGTAAAATCAGCCTAATTTAGCATGTGAGCAGCAGAGTACAACTCCATACTGTTGATTCCTCTCTCTGTTTGTCCCTGGGCCTTAGGCAGCTGCATGGTGGAGCAGATCACTGATGTGACAGCAAAATCACCAAGATAGCAGGAAACTGAATTTTCGGTTAGACTGTCTCTTTCAAAGGAGGTGTGTTCTGACATCCCCCTTGTGACATCATTGTTTTTGCTACATGCTTGGTTTTGAGGCACTCTGGGCTCCATCCCGTGGCATGCACTTACTTGAGGTGAAAGCACCTTTCTGCCATCAGTGATACTTGTGAGTGCTGACTGTGCTGGGTGGTCAGAAATGAGGTTTTCAGGTTGAGCGCACAGAGGAGTGGAGCAAAGAACTGGGGACCTCTTGAGAAAAGAGTGGCTTAGTGATTTGTTCTGGCTTCACCCCCAAGTACTGTTGGGGGAAACAGGTCACAGCAAAGCAAAGCAAAGTGGCATTGCTTGCAGATCATTCCTTCTCTTTTTCTTATTTTAGTAGGTTTTTTTTCTACTCATGGTTATTTACCTCACCTAATTTTAAGTTTCTGGCAATAATTAAAAAAGGGTTCTACACACAGCGATAAATATCCTTTATTAAACTTGCAGAAGTAACACTAATTCAGCCATCTCCTCAGTAGGTAGGTGGGTAGGTGAGTTGATGATTTTTTTTTAGTGTGCTTCTACCATATTGTGGTTTTATGGGTTATTGTTTAGACTTTGAAAAAAATCAAGTGGAAAACAGAACTCCTGTCATGTAGCACACCCCCCATTGTGCCAAAGCATGATGCAGCACAATGACCATGCATATCCATGTCACAAAACTTTTCCCTTGAGTGAACAAAGTGGCACAAATAATAGGTTGCAAATCTCCACATGTCCAGCACTTGGAAGGGACAGGATGTTTTGCTAGGGCCTTGCAGAAAGTTTTTTCCACAGAGAAGTTACAAGATTCAACAAATCAAAGTGCAGTTCTAAGCTGTAGAGAAACATCCAGTACTTCTTGTTTTCACCCAACTCAGTTTTCCCCAGCACATTCCCCTCCTTATGCGAGTTTATATAGTCCCCAGATTTCCCAGCTCACTTCTGCTGCTTACCACTTATGTGTGCAATGCTTTTTCTCGGCTTTGCAGTCCAGCTTGGTCTATCTCTCAACCCATTCAGTTTGCTCATCAGTTCCCAAATACTGGGAAGAACAACACCATCCACTGTGCTGTTGCACAGCCTGCCATAGCCTCTCACAGGCAGGAAGCAAGGCTGCTGGAAAAGTCCTGTTGAGCTGGCATATTCCTTTGGAGGTGACATTGTCAGGAAATTCAACTCCTCAGATCCCTGGGGTCTGAATTAGTACAGCCAGGGGGGATTACTGATTTATTATTGGGCCAGGCTAGGTCAGATCTTTGAAGGAGCTGCAACAAATGCACTCCTTATTCAAACTCTTCTGCTCATGAGTAGAGATTTTGTTTAAGAAAAGCTTCATGGAATGTACTGTAATGCTTCAAATTAGATTTACTGCAAGCCTGCCATTATAAAATATTAGAGAATGGTTTTGTTTGGAAGGGATCTTAAAGATCATCTAGTTCCAACTGCTGCCTCTGCTGTGGGCAGGGACACCTTTCACTAGATCAGGTGGTTAAAACCCACCCAACCTGGCCTTGAACACTTCCAGGCCTGGGCATCCACAGATGCTCTGGCAGCTTGTTTCTAGTGCCTCACCACCTGTTGCTTCCCAATACTTTTGAAAGTCTCTAGGTTTGTGTGCCACTGATAAAAGTGAAGGTCTTGGGAGGAAAAAAAAAATAAAAATCTATGAATACTTCAAACCATTTTTCCTTTGGACTCATATTGTCAGTGTTTTAGGAGTAATGGAAATCTCATGGCAATGTGTGCATCCAAGATTGGAATTTCAGTTTAAAGGAGTTTTTTTCTGATTTTTTGGAAATATTTCCAGTAGTGCTTAGTATAGCACTGGGATGGCTTATGCTTTGTAGCCTTTGGCATGTGATTCACCGCTCAGGTTACTTTGGTACCACTCATTTCAACAGGAGGGAGGAACTTGGAGTCTCAAAGGATCAGGTTGTTCTTTGGATGTTTCTTGTATTCCTGTAATGCCTAATGCCGCCTGGCAAAGATTTTTTACTTTGATACATGTCAAAATGAAAAGGGATGTTTCTGCTGCTGTTAACAGTCAGCTGTTGGGGATGTTAGCTTGGCTGTTTGGGGAGGGTGTTTGCTCTTCTCTGCCACTTTCATCTCTTGATTCCAAGGAATTTTTTACTTAGAAAAAACGTAGCCTTTCCCTGTTGGCAGCTGAGATAATAAGGATTAAATTCTCTAAACAAAGCTCAGTACCCTTGTGAGGTCTCCCTTTTCAGAAGGTCTCCAAAGCCATAGGAATCAAAAGGCAGGTTTCAGGCAGAGCATTCCTTCGAAACACCTGCTGGATGGAGCTGAACACAGTATCCTTGAAGTGCATTGTGCTCTAGCAGGGCATCCTCTTCAGAAATTTCCCCTGAAATTCACTGGACACAGACCATAAGGAAATACAAGACACTTCTGCAACACTGCGAGCACTTGGTGTCTGTTTCCTTAACCCCCCCGAGAAGAA
Organism: Parus major; assembly: GCF_001522545.3. NCBI lineage: Eukaryota > Metazoa > Chordata > Aves > Passeriformes > Paridae > Parus > Parus major. Next base: position 18,523,905 of record NC_031771.1, read on the forward strand.
TGAAGGAACTCTTTGCAAACAGCATTTCCCCCCCCCGTTTTTAAACATTCTTTCTCCTGTTAGGGATGTAAGGAAAATGTTATTCCTGTTAATAAAGAACTGGTATTATAAAAGCCTGGCAGCTTGAGTCCAACTGAGTTGGCTGGTGGCTCTTCATCTCCTCTCTTGTGCGTGGCCCTTGTTGGCTTGACTATATATCATCTTCTTTCTTGCAACACTGCAAACACTACTTTTCACCTTCCCCTATAAATTAACAATTCAGTTGCATATACATGGTAATACTCTGCTAAATGCAAAGTTCTCCAGCTGTGCACAAAGAACATAAAGCTTTGGAAAGCAAAATTTACTGCTCTGACAACCAAAACCCCAGCTGGCAGAAGCTGCTGTTCACAAGAGATCTCATGCATTGAACAGGGGAAGACATGGTAAATTGTGTTATTTGTTACAGCTTCAGTTTGACTCATTAGAAAATTAAGGCAGTTTATAAAGTAGCTTTATATTTCAAAATATTGATTAGCCTTTTGGAAAAGAAAGAAAAAGGGTTGTGTAAATGAAACTGAACATCTTCCTAGGGAAATAGCATTAAACAATTAAAGGTCTGGAGGCAAATGTGATATGGATTTTCTTATTTGAAAGAGATGTTTTCTTGCCTGCATTAAAAATAATCTCAGAGGAGATTAGGAAACGTGGGTACAGTCAGAGAGCAATTTTTAATGCTGCTTTGTTCTTTTGAGATTAAGCTGTAATGATGAGAGAAACACACTGCAATGTTCAAAGGGTAATAAAAATATGTTTTAATTTAACTTAAGGCTTGCTGCAACTTCTGAGTCTCCAGAGTGAAGAAAAACCAAAATACTGCAGTCTTCTTATTTCCAAAGATTCAGCGTCTCTTCAAAACAATTTTCCCCTGAGATCCTTAGCAATTCTTTAGCTGTTGTTTTCCTTTTCCCTTTTTTTTTTGTTTGTTTTTTTTTTTTTTTAACTCCTCTTTGGAGAAAACAGTCTGGGACAGAGGGCTTGGAACTAGATGACGTTTAAGATCTTTAAGGTCCTTTACAATTCAAAGCATTTTACAATTCTAGGATTTCAGACTGTCACCAGGAGTGATCTAACAGCTGATCTAACCTCTGTTCCTATTCTGATGTGAATATGATGATGGGAACAGTATTGTTGGAATCTTGGAATTCCAGTGATGGAATTATCTTGATAAGAACTCTGTGGAGGGATAGGTCTTTTGGCTTGGTGAGCAATTAACAGTAATACAGAGTCTCAGTAATACCATAATATATGTTTTATAAATGTTACACTGAAACATTTTGGGTTTAGGTTATTTTCTTTATTGTTCATTAGGCCTAGTTAGAATTTTCAATGTTATGAAATTAAAAAATGGAATTACATTAAAAGAATTTTTCTGTATTAAAAATTAAGAGATATAGATTCAGTTTTTGAATGCAAAGAACTGCAAGGAACTTTGAATTGTCTAGGCTGTCCCTCCACCTGAAGGCACCGTACCTAAACTGTTTCTGACACCTATTTGTCTAATAATTTTTTTAAACCCTTGGAAGAAATCTTTATTCTTGCACCTCTGTAAATAATCTGTTTCCATTCACTGTAAAGGTTTCAAAGGAAACTTGACCTTCTGGATGTCTGAGATCTCAGTGTTCAAATTTCAGCCTTTTTTTCTCACCTTACACAAGTGCACGTGGAGCAGGGGTACATTTCATCTATCTTTGCAGAGGCTTTATACTCATATCAGAGCTGTTACCGTGTTGCCTTTGTCTCTAGACAGAACAAATCTCATAATTGTAATCTGACCTCATAATTAATTGTTTTCAAATTGGTGAATGTACTTTTTCTGACTTTCTGGATTTGTTTTTCACAAGTTTTTCTCCCCTGGAGGTGATGCTGCCCAAAGCACAACACTGCTCTTAATGTGAATTTCCTGCCCTGAGCAGACTTGTTTATCCTTTCTTACACAGAACAGTCTGTTGATATCTCCTGATATTGTAACTGCTTTCTCATAATTTTTTACACTGATGACTCACATGAAGTCAGTGACCTCCTGTCTGATGCTGCAGATTATTGACTAGCTGGTTGTTCTCAGTGTCGTATTTGTGCACCAAATTATGACCATTCATTATTTGGACTTGTCCTTCCTGAATTTGTGTTGTGTCAGAAATGTCTCATATGGATTTGTCATCAGTGCACGTTGTTCCTGTTGCTAATAATCGCTACTATTTTTACAGATGGTTTGGGAGCAGGTCGAAATGACAGAATATAATAATATTGGCAGCAGCACATGAAAATACATCCTCAGTGCTGCCAGGGGAGGGAGCTGGAGTTGGCAGGTGGGTGTGGGGATGGTGAGCAACTGTTCCACTGCTTCTTCTGCTAGGGAATTAGGAAAACATTGTATGGGAGGCTGGGACCACTGCTGCTCTTGCTCTGCCCCCATTCCCATGTGAGCAGTTCCAGCAAGGCTGGATTTCTGTAGCTCACATGTAGGCAGGCTTTCATGCAAGGGGGCCAGTGACTGACTCCTGCCCCCAGCAATGGACTGCTTCAGTCCCAAAGAAGTTTCCTGCAGACCTTTGTTGCTGAAAGAGCAGTCTCCTTGGGGGGTAACATGAGTTTTTTTGAAAAATGCAGGTTGTGCTTGGCCGGGGAAGGAAGAGCATTGGTTGACAAGGAGTTTTGGCGGTTCATCCAAACCTCAACTTTCATTTAAGCTGCTCAAAACGTGGAACAGGCATTAACTGCTGCACTGATGCCTCCCCGACCTCATGGTGAGTGTGAAGTGATGCATTATTTGCCGTCTTATTCACAGCTAGTTCAATTGCTGGAGGTGGGAGCTCGAACTGTAAAACCCTTGAAAGACACCTTTGCACCAAGGCACGTCCATTCTGAATATTTGATAAGATTATTTTTCATTTATCTGTGAACTATCCAGTGCTCAGCTGTGGGCAGAGAACAACTCCGCGTGGAGAGGCTGATGTCAAGCCCCCGCAGCAGCGGTTGCTGCTCTTTGCTGCGCATTCCTGCAGTCAGGTGCTGCTGCCACATCCCTGTTGTGCTCAGGGAGGTGCTTCCCCACTGGAATGGAGGGAGCCTGGCTATCTCACAGGATACAGAGGGAGATCAGTGCTGTGGCTGCTTCTTGTCATCTGCAATTCCACATGTCAGTATTCTCGCTAAGCTTTTCAAATAACACCAAGAATATACGATTGACATCTGAAACAACACATTTCTTCTTAGCAGTGAAGACTAGACCCAGAGTAACTTATTGTAAAGTTCTGTTTCCACCAGACAGCAATCTATATTGAAGCTTATTAAAGTCATGTGTTCAATTTTTTCATAATTGCCCCCATTCAAACTGTGGCAGGCAGCCAATAAAGCACTAAGTGGAAGTTTCTGTCAGTCCACCTGTCTTTCTGTAGCTAACGAAGTGTGCCGGTTTGTGTCTTGTAGACGTTGCACAATTCATTGTCAGAGAAACTTGTTATATATAGACTTAAAATAAATTAGTTTGAGACAAGGCCAAAGCCATTCAGCTCTACTTCTTTGTATAGCAAGTCATGTATTTATTATACAGCGTGACACATTAATACTTTGTTTGGGTGGAGAGCTTATTCTTAAACAAGAACAGGCAATTCTGGTTCTTGGCCATATCGATCTGTTAAATGTCCTAATTAAAAAGGATGACATCCTGTGTAGCATGGGTTTTATCAAGGGCACCCACCAATCTGGATTATGGGCTCTGCTACTTTCATTGATGGGTTAGCTGGAAGCTCTTCAGGGGAAGAGCAAGAGTTGCCATGTTTTCAGGCCTTTGTCCTCTGCTAAAGCCCAATTTTCAGCAGAGGTTTCCTTTTGCTACACTTCAGACCATGAGAGAACATCAGCAATTGCCTCCCATTGCCCTCATTGGAGAAGTGGGAAATTAATTTTACAGTCTTCCAGGAAATAAAGTCTTGTAGGAAATAAAAGGAGGTTTTAAGTTTACCACTCCTGATCTCTACGAACAACAGGTATGCAGTTTATCAAAACTGTAATTAATTCACAGTTGGAAGAGCCTCCAGGATAGAAACTTGACTGCAGGAGGAGTAACAGTAACAAAGCAAAGGGGGAAAAAAAAAATCTCCTGTTTTCTATCAGAGCAATTAATCTTGAAAATTTCTTCGCCTGTGAGGAGATTGGCAAAGACAGCTGTTGCTTCATCCTGGAAAACGAGCCAAAAAAGGTCTGCATAAAAAGATCTTGCAGTGATTTCATTATAAGCAGTAAGTTTAGCAGCAGCTTTCTGGATTTTCCTTTATTCTGCTGTAAGATTCAGGTGTGCTGGCACATATTCATAGAAGGAAATGAGCAAGCCAGCAACTTGGCTTTCTGGCCACTAGCAGTGAAATGCTTCTGGATGAGCTAAGGCAATTGTTCAGTTGAGTGATCTCAGAGTAAGGCTGACACCTTCATTTTGGTGATATCCAAGCTGTCAGCACATGTTTTCCTTGTCCAGCCAGTTTGTGAGCAGCAGAGTACAGTGTCTGGTCAAGCCTGAGGGGGAATAAAACGTAGCCACCCTTGGATAAACTTTAGGCTGCCCCTGATTGCTGTTATAGAGATCTCTTTTATAAACTGCTCTCCTCTAGGAGTTTTTCTGATTTCCCTGTTCACCTTCCTCAGAAAGGTTATGTTAACACAAGCTTCTCCCTGTAGACTCTTGCCTCTTTTAGGCCTTTTGGATGAGAACCTTTAGTAAATCTCAACTTTTTTAAGAATTCGTATAGAAGGATGCAGTTAACCTTCCTTTTTTGTATTTCTAGCTCTGTTTTTGTTGCTGGGACACTTGGGAAAGAGAAGGGAGGAAAGGAAGGAAGTTGAAGAGGTTGCCAATGGTTAAATTTTTGCAGTGGGTTAATTCTTGCTAAGACAGGGTGTATGGCACATGTCAGGTGACTGGGCATATGACTTGTCCTCTGCCTGATGGGTTTTCTGGTTCTAGCTGTTTTTGTAGGCTGGATTAACTTCTGTGACCTGTTTTTTTCAGGGTGAACATAGATGTGATTCAGACAATGTTGGACCTAATCAGGATTAGCTCCTTTGTTATTTTGCCTACGAGGATGACTGAGGTGACAGTTTAGTGTTTGATAGATAGGACAAAGCACTGCAGGGTAAATTTACACACAGTTAAATCCACCTGCTTTTCCCAGCAGTGCAGAAACTTTTATTCCAGTCTGCAGTGTGCACATTCAGGCAGCATGCAGAAGAGAATGAGATGCACTATCCCATCTTTTCCCTTGCAGAGACATTCATGCTCCTGTGCAATATCTGGGTCTCAATATATGCACGTAAATTGCATTGGATGGTTGGAAAAAGCATCCTAATATCTTGATGACCTATTAAATAATTTGGAGACTCTTCTGAAATGAAGCACTAACATTTCTTCAGTCTGTTCAGAACCTGGAGAATGGTCTTCTCTACAAAACAGTGTAAAAGAGCCTTAGCAATGTACCTCATTTTAACTGAACAAGCATTATTTGTCTTGGGTTTTTCACACAGCTGTACTATTGCGTTCTTTCATCACAATAATGCTTCCTAAGATCACTCTGTTTTGGTTTTTTTTTTTTTTACCTTCTGAAGGAAATGCCAGAGCTTAATTTTCAGCACATCCCATAATATTTCTTACTGTTTTCTGAATATGTCTGCTTGCGAATGTGTCCGTCAGCATCTGTCCAGTGTATAAGAAACAGCACTGGACTTGGAGGCTGCACTTCTGTCAGCACATAGAAGACTGAGATGAGAACTGGAGACTCACTTTTAAAAAATACAGTGGAGACATGCACAGCAGTTTAAAGCCCAAGTGGCTGGACTCAGAAGTCTCTCACCCCAAATTATCATTTGTTCAAACATTTTTAAAATCATGGAATGGTAGATAGTATTTATCAAATAGTAGGTGGTATCAAATAGTAGATAGTATTTATCATTTTATTGCAAAATCCCAGCAAAGGGCAGCATTCTGTCCTCATACAAAAGTATCCCCAGTGTATTGTGCAAAAAGAAAAGGCAGTGTTTTGGCTGAGAGGATTTCACCTTTCTCTTTTTGCTATTAATGAATAAAGGTGAACTTCTGGGAGACAGGAAGGTGATAATGGAGAATGAATTTGAATAGCTGTTTTGCCTCTGATCTGTAGAGCATCCAAGTAAATCCTGCTGCCAAACACTTGAAACTAGCCCCCAACAGAAAAAAAAAAAAAGTCCATTTTTTCTGCACCTCCACTGCTGTTTTTCACACAGTTGGCAGCAAGATGGCTGAAGTACAGACACACACCCAGTGTGAGGAAGTTTCATTTATAGTGCTATTTCAATGAGAATTTTACTTACAAACACCAGTTTTCAGGTTATAACTTCCATTTAAAGTTACATAAATGAAGGTTAATATCTGAGCTGGTGGATAAAGAGGGATTTTCTTTGTAGGTGGTTTTTGGTAAAGTTTAACCCTCATTCTAGTGAGATTTTCTTCAGCCTTCTCGTATTATTCTGTGGGGAACATTTGTGCAGTCTTATCCTAGCAGGATATACTAATGTAAGGTACGGATCTCTGTGGAGAAAGGAGACTGCTGCATGAGTTGGTCCCATTTTCAGGGACGAATATTTATGAAAAATAGTACACCAATCAGAGTAAACCTGTAGATTCCCTTTGCAGCACTACTCACTGCAGTCAGTAGCAAGTACTTAAGATTTGCCCCATAGATTTTGCATGCTCTCTCTCTGCCTAAATATTTGTTCTGTACTAACAGCAAAATGTCCTACGGAATGTTGCTCATGACTGACATTTTGAACACTAACTGTTGAAAGACAGGGGAAAAAAAAGCTGGGCATCTGATACATTCTGATCTTGAAAAGGTATTTAATACCCTGAAAACGTTACTCAGAAATGAATTTCTGTTGGTTTAAGTAATGACCCTGCCATGTGGGCTGCAAGCAGAGGAGACGGAAAAGGCGTGACGAGTGGTTGTTAACAGTAGTGTGCTATGTGAAGCATGCTGAAGTTACCCTTAAAAGTCCAAACTGGAGATGAGGCTTGCTGTCAGAACTGGAGAGCTTGTCTTAAAGCTGCCCTGTAGCTTAGCAGAGACTTACACATCAGGACTGCTATTTTATCAGTGCTGAATTTGTCTAATATTTGATGCTGAAGCTTACAGTTGTTTTACTAGCAAATGTAGCTGGTAGCCACATTGTAGAGAGAGCCATGCAAGGTTTGAAAGGCATTTTTAAACCTTCTCCTTCAATACTAAACTCAAGCAGCCCTTTGCTAATAGAAGTGAAGCTGTGGTGGAAGTGAGAATGAGCTGCCCTAAGAAGTTTGTGTGTATGAAACAGTGAACGCTGCAACACAGCAGTGGGAGAGGAGACACAATCCTTAGCCTGCCTTGTTTCTACATCCCACTTGTGTTCTATGTTAATTATTTCCTTCTCTCTTTCTCGCTGTCTCTTAATAAATAAATGGAAAGAAGTACAAGCAAGCCTGCACACTGCAGAATGTTTTGAAAAGCTTGCATGATGTGCTCTGAGGTTTGCTACTGAAGGAGAGCTACCAGTCAATTCCCTTCCTCTCAAAATGCCACTTTTCTGTGATTCCGTGGGAAATATGTGGTCTGTCCTACATGATACTTTGTATCCGGCAGGGCTGGCCCCAGCTGTGGCTAAAACCCTTGTTTCACCTCTGGGATTTAATTATCAGTGTGAAACTGCAGCCTCCGTACATTAAAAAAAAATATAAAAATTAAAACCAACAACAACAACAAACAAACCCAAAACCAGAGTGTGGTTTGCATTAAGCCTTATTAAAACCCAGAATTACTTCTAAATGAATCACTGATATCTTTGTGAGACCAAACAAGTCTGAGGTAAATTTGTGGAACGCGTATTTCTGCTGCCTACTGTGACAAAGTCTTGAATACTGAGAGGATGGTGGAATGCTGACTTGTTTTAGCAAGGACCCAGCAGATCACTTTATTTTCACATCTAAATAGGGATTTTGTGAATTTTTTATCATAATTTTACATATTTGACTCTCTCAATATGTCACATGACTTCCTGTAAATTTTCTAAGTGCTGACTCTCCAGCAATTCTACTTTTGGGAGAAAATACACTTTAGTTGGCTTTGTCTTACATTTCTTTTTAGTCTAATGTGTGACTGTAGTATCCTATCAAAATGTGTAGATAGCATAGGAAATTCCCAATATTTTTTCCATCATTATTTTGAATTTTTCTCCTAGAAAACTGGAAAGTGATATGATGGATAGAGCTGATGGAAAAGTTAAGACAATTAAAAAGCATAAGAAAATAAAGACTGGCAAAAAAATGTTTGTGTTTGGGCCCAAAGTACTCACGAATTTGAGTTACACTTGAGTAATAGTTTCAACTAAAGTGCAGGATTTTTGAAATTGTGTAAGTACAAGTTGTTCTCAGTAAAATAAAAATACTTTTCTTTCAAAATAACATTTCCATGTAAACATTGACCTGGCTCTAAGCAACAAACCCCAAAATACAATGATTTCAAGAAGGAGTAAATAATCTAAAAAATAAACTAAATCGTGTTGTCTGAACAATATGCATTCAAAATTACATTTTCAGGTTGGCTGGAACTGGAGGAAGCTTCAATAACTTACTTAAGCTTATTTGCAGCTTTTATTTTTAGTAGTCTCCAAAAGTGAAAATCCCTTTCACAATCATTCTGAAGGTTTGGCGCCCCTGTTCTATTAAAAACAAAGAAAAACAAGCCAGATCACCCACATTTTAACTGGGAGATTTTCAAGGTTGCTTCATGCTTCAATCTGAACTTCTCTGTAGGAGTATCTTCTCCTCTCACTCATATGGCAGCATTATTGGCGACACCGGGTTCTTCAGGGATAACGCACTTGCTGTGCTGCTTTTTGAAGCTATTTTCGAGTTAAACAAAGCATCTCCCCTGCCAGAAATGCAGATCACTCAGTGGCTTTCCTCAAACAGAAACTCACAGGCGCCTCCTTCCAGGAGCGCCCTGCAGGAGCGGGAAACACTTGCCGTATAAACAAACATGGCCCAGGGAGGCTGGCCTGCTGGCTTGCAAAAATAACGTACGCGGCGGCAGGGTAAATAGTTTACATCTCCTTCAGCCTCTGGGTTGTGTCACAGAGCTGCTGGTTGAAAGGAGAAAATCTACTGCAGCCTGAAATGCACGTCTTTGGAATGGGAAGAAGGAGAAGTTGTGCTTTAGATAGCTTTTTGTGGAGAAAAAACACCTTAACCGGCGTCCTGCGGACCGCAGCTGGCAAAAGAGCATCACAGTTTTGTTTTGGCAAGAGACATCAAAACAGTACACAGAGTTGAAGTGTTTCAGACATTGTGTCCTATTTTTCCTCACAAGGCACATGCAGGAAAATATTTGCTTCTAATTCATATCTTTAATGAACACAAAGTGCAAAAAATGAAACGTGTGCAAACCATGGGGGTGTGGTGTGTAACCTTTCCTTTACTGCCTAAACGTAAGCTGTCTGCCTGTAGGTAAAGAAGAGCGAAAGATGCTTTAGAAATGTTTAGGTATTTTGGGAAAATGGATCCAGAAAATGATTTTTTATCATTGTGTCTGTGTCACATGGGAGGAAACTTTGGTGACAAGGTTTTGATGGCTTAAATGAGAGGACACCTGCTCCAATTCCACCAGCTGCCAGTTAGTCTTTCTTTACAGCTTAAATCAGACATAAACCAGATTATTTAGGTTTCAATTTTCATCATTTGTTTTTCTTTAACAATAATCTCTACACTGTAGGGAACTCCTACAACATGTGATTTGGGACTAGAAGATGGAGAGGTCCCTCAACCGATGGGTTACAAAATCAGGAGTGGGGAAACACCTGCACATCCCTGCTGGCAGAGGAATTTTGACAGGGTGTTTCTTTTGGCAAGAGCTGCTCCCTAGCTGATGTTAGTGTGGAAGTGGAGTCCTTTGCTGATACCCTAATTGCTGCAGGGTGGGTTGAGAAGTTCATAAGCAGGGCTAGTAGCTTGAGCACATTGCCCTCCATCTCTTCTCCTTGGATGAACCCCTGGACACCTTTGGTTGAGACAAAGCTGAGTTGTCAGTCTGTTAAAATCTTACAGCGGGCTTTATTGAGGAGGAGTTGGGTCCCACCTGCCAGACAGCCCTGTGATATCATCTGGAGGATTTTGGTGATCCTCTGCTGAGGGAGGTGGGAGTGAGTACTGAGCTGATTTTCTCCTAGAAAAGGGTGGAAGTGACAGAGACACTGGTGGGATGATCTGTGTCTGCTGTAGGGCAAATAAAACAGCAATTATAAACATACAGGAAAACAGTGAAATTCTTCAGGGATAGGGAGAGGATATTTCTAATGGAAATTTTCTAGTGCCTCTGTTCTTTAACACATTCTTCCCCATTCCCTCCACTTCTATAAGATTTTTGGTTATTTTTCAGTGGGGTGCTTTTTTTTTTTTTCTTAATTCCCTTGTCCACATATTTTAATTCGAAATATCTCTAAAAGAAGTGTACAAAAAATAAGTAGAAATAATTTTTTTACTGAACTTTCTTGAATTTTTCTAAGTCATACAGCGTATTGATGGAATAATATGATTATGTTGGTTTCTTGTAAGCATGATTGAAAAGCATGGGTTTTTTCACCTTTAATTTGGCAGTATTTGGAACCATTCTAATACAATGATCTGTATAAAGTACATCTGTTCCTTGCTAGAAGTGTGCTGAGCCTCGTTTTGCCATGATTGTTACAGGCAGAAACTGAATTTACCTTTGGCAGAAACAAATACTCTTGAGAGTGCTAAGAAGGAGAAACTTTGCAGGGAAAGGAAAAAGTGGTCTTAAAACACTCGATTAATGTTATTGCTGAATCTGAAACCATTTTATACTAGTGAGGGGAACCAGAAATACAATGCTATAATACTGTTCTTCCTAATCATCTCTTTCTGAATGGGTGTGAGGTTTTTAAGTCAAGGGTTTTGACTTCTTCCCAAGGTTCCCTAATATTTCATGGGTTACAGAACAATGAATGTGAAATCCAGAAGGGACCCTGTAAATCTATTACAGTACACGCTGGTCTTAATTTCACCTTCATTTTTAACGTCATAGCTCTACTTATTTTCTGTGGGAACTAAGATACAGGCAAGAAACAGGGAAATTACTTCACTACATACATTTTTTAATTGACTTTTTCTAACTGACAGAGAAGGAAAGAGGAATTCTCTGCAGGTGATATCTTGCCTTGTAATGCTAAACCCATTGTAGGTGATGGCAGAACTAAAAATGCTTGCAGTAAAGCATGGGATTTTATTCTGAAACTTTAGGATTTTGAAAGGGCTGAAAATTTTGGATTGCGCCATGTACTAAAGCTGTACAGACAGTTTGCAGAAATCACTGATTCCTTCCTGAAACGCAGCAAGCTTTGGATTTGAGTCTGCTCAATTTGATAACTCACATTGTTGGTGCTGTTGAGAATAAAACCGAAGTAGTAGGGTTGTTTCTATCCTGAGTGTATCACCTACTGAAACTGCAGCCAGCAGGATGTAGAATAAATTACAAAGTTCTAATTCAGTTGGTTTTGTATTCAAATCTTCCTATTTTTTCCCTTTCTTTAAATGTAGCTTCTTAGGTTTGTTGATTTCTTACAGTGATATTCATATAAGAAATTCTATTGCTGAATAAGAAAAATATGTAATACAAGAAAAAGTTGGGGTTTATTTCTCTCAGAGTGTATTTTAGACTTTTCTGAAAATAAATTTATTGACTTTATTCTTTCATGTAGCTATTAAAGGGTTCATTAGTGGAGACATTGTGTTTAGCCTACCAACACTTCCTCCATTTTTTGGCTTGGTGTGAGCATCACATTTTTCTCATGTATGGAGTCAAGCTTTTAAACTCCAGTTCTAAGCCAGCTTCCAAGACGAAGATAGCAGGGAGTACCCATGACAGTTCCTCCCCAGTAATATCCCTCTGACTTCCCTTGGTAAAGCAGAGCTGCTGGAATGCGTGTCTTGTGGCTCTGAGCCTGAGGAGGCTCCTGCAGCCGTGCCTCACTATCAATTTGGCAGACATTAGTCATAGCTGCAGCTGAATTTCCGATTGGTATTCCTGGGTTGGTGCCATGCGTGTTCCACGTCACTTCTGTCGGTGGACAAAGTAGGTGTTTCCAGTGTGGGGACCTACAGTGTTCTAAAGAAAGGTTCTTTGGGTAAGAACCTTAGTTAACTGTGGTGTATTTTATAGAAGAAAATAACTAAATCTGACATATTTTCTGATGTCATGTATATTTAAGTGTTTACACTGATTTTCTGCTCAGTGTGTTACTAAATCTTTGAAATGTGTTCCTTGAGCATGTTGGTAACTTAAGGAGAAAAACGTGAATTCTGTGTTGTAGTAAATCAAGTGCCTTTTTTGGATGGGTTTTCCTGCTGTCTGGACATGCAGATAAATCTGGTTCTTTAACTCACAGCGATTGATCTTCCATCTACCAGCTTCAGTCCAAGGGGAAGCTACTTTGAAAAGGAAAGCGGTGTAGAAATATAAAACATTACATGTAGAAAAGTGTGAATATCTGTAGTAATCACATTCATCTTTAAAAATGGTTTTTACCCTTTTCCTTCTTCATCTGACTGGAGTTCAGTGATAACAGTTGTTTCATCTGGTATGGTCCCCATCCAGGAAAGGACTTCAGCAAATCATTCCTCTATTGAAAAGGTGTGTAGGGAATTGATTTAGCATTGGTGCACTAAAAGAACAGCAATAAGAAATACAAGCTGAGAGGGAGTAATTTCAGACAACTTTATGGGTAAATAATGATTTCTGTGCTTACTTACAGAATATCCAAATACTTTTCCTTATTTCTTAGTTAAGGTTGATCAAACCAATAGTCAGGATGTGAAGCATGGAAACAACCTCTTTTTTGTCAGACTTGACCACCAATAGATTCTTTAAGAATTCTGCTATTTTGTGGAAGAAAGCTGGCTTTTTATATTCTTTTGCCCTATATTTGGTATCTATTTCCTTTCATATTCTTGTTGCACAATTCATGTACTGAGGTATGTTAACAATATTTGTAGTGAGTTACAGTGCATTACACTAATGAAGAAGTTTAATTTTACATCTCTACCTAGCTGTAAAATACACTGTTTTATACAAATGAAAAACTGAAAGCTTGGGAAAATATTTTTCTTTCTCTCTGAAACTACACAGCATCTCAGCTTGAAACACATATTTGTTGTAGGCCGCTTGTTCTTATGCCTTGGAGAATTTTTAGAGAGATTGACTGGAGCTAAAATAAATGAAACTGAGCTAGATGGCAATTTTAATCTCTTTTAAATAGATTAAAAGAAGAAAAGGGAAAGAAAAAAATAATTTCAATATTTTAAATTCATATTGGTGAGCATAGCCACCTTCTTTTAAGTGAAGTCCCTACAAGACCCACACTGTTGTATTTTGCTGGCATTTGATGAAAATTCTTTTTGATTTTTTGCTGAAGTCAGGGTTTTATTCAAATTTAATGGGTTAATTGAAAAAAGAAATATATTAAAAAAGGAGAAAAATTAAGTATTTAAAACACTATGAAGGAATTGGGTTGAGGAAAAATGAGAAAGAGAAATGATTTGAAGAACAGGATAATAACATATGGGAAACATTATTTTATCGTCATTATTTTATGTTTATGTGCCTTATTTTATAATCAGATATGTGTGAACAAAATGTTACACCATGGCCTTTTGTTCGTGCTGCACATAAGAAAAATGGTTATAAGGACCACAGCTTTCATACTTACATTGCTTATATTGATATTATCATATTGAATAGTAGCACTATTTTCAATTTTCAAATTATTTCATTTCCACAGTGATTTGTTCAGTGGAACTAGGTCTGTGTTTCCTCAGTTTAGAGCCCTAACAGGTTAATTATTTAGTGATGTATGTTGCATTTAGATAGAATATGTATGTATCTTACACACATAATATAGAAACAATATATTTGCTTGTTTATATTTCTTTCGCAATATCACAGGTAGATGGAATTAAAGTGGTAGAAAGACCATGGACGCATGGCTTGCCTTCCCACAGTGCTTTTGCCTGCATTTTCTATTCCTGGTGTCCATATTTCTGGCAATCTCTCGTGGGTGTTTGTACTTTGAACAGCAGGCAAAAGAATCACTGGAAAACACAGCACTGTTTGGTCTGCTGTTTTCCTCTGAACTAGCAACTCATAGTACAACTAGTTTTATCATTTCAGGATTGTTATTAGAATGTGTGGTTAGGATAGGCAGAAATCCTCTGGCTGTGTTTCTGTTCTGTATTGTGTTATCCTCTGCTGTATTTCAAGTCTCAGGCCATTCAGGATAATCTGGATGGAGCTGGGGAAGAAGGAATGTCTGCAGATGGCATTCTTCTGTCAGCCTTGTAGCAGAAATTCTCATCTGCAAAATAGAAATGGTTTTAAAACAACATAGTTTTCCACATCAGTGCCTTGCAGATGGGCAGGGTTCATCATGGAGCATCTGGGATAAAGTGCCACAGGTATTCAGAACTTTGGAAAGAGGACCCACTTTTGTTTTCAGCATGTCATAACCTCACTCTTAGGTTTTGTTCCTTCCCAGGGCACTTGAATGCAGACCAGCTCTTTTTTTGGCTCCACAATGAAGTTAGCTGATGGCACATTCAAATATTTTAATTATTGTAGTGGCAAAGGCTGTTCATGTTAACAGAACCTATGTGATTTGTCGCTGAAGGCAAAAGGATTTTTCTAGGGAAGGTTAAAAGGCCATTTAAGAATTGTGAAGAATTGCAGGTTCTGAAAAGCACCTGCTTTAGAAATACTGTCTTCTTAATTCACTTGGGCTAGCTTGATTGCTGGGAGGAGTCACTCATACAAATCTATCAAATCCTGTGGGGAGAGTGATCTCTTTTTTTTTTACTGGAACAGACACACTTTCTCTCTCTTAATCCATGTCATGGTCTTTAGGACATTACTATCATATGATGAAACTGGATATTTTTATTGAATCTATTGTGTAGTGCCAGTGGACCTGAGTAGGAGAAATGATACTGGAGAGAACACAAAAGGAGGTTTTTTTCCTCTGTAGATGGGCGTAGGAGAGTTCAATATTACCAGAAAAACTGCTTTGAACAATGGTGATAAAGAAGAGGTTTAATGAGGCTGGGGCTGCATGCGGAAAATTAGTCCGTATTAGGGTATTATTCCTTCAGGGAGCGTTTATAATGCCGGCAGGAATGTGGGAAGGGGGGTGGATCAGATTCCGGCACAACCTTGCAAGCTTTCAGCTGCCGATGCTTGGTGCACCTGCGTGTTCCCCGTCTGACCTCAGAGCTGGCTCGAAAATCTCTGGCATCTGGAAGTGTGAGGAAAGATCAGGTTTATAATTTTTGTGCTGGGGGGGAATCCATATTTTTATTTTTTTTTTATGCTTAGAATGCTTCATGTTTTCTATATTTTTAAAGGATAAACTATTTTGTGGGTATACTTTTTAGTGGTTTGAGGTTAGTTTTTCTCCTTTTAATATTTTTAAGCTAGTATCTTAAAGATCTTATAGTCATATGTCCAAATAGATGAATAATATTCAGTTAAAAAAATCTGGTTAGTTGGCAAGACTTGAGAAATTAATTTCATACTCTTTTGCTTATCTCAGGAAGAATGTTCTCCTTTAGCAAGTGCAGATACGAACGTGACAGCTTAGGCATTTATCTCACTTGTGGAGGTCTGGAATAGCATCTCATTTTCAAATTTTAGCGATGTGGAGATAAAATGTAAATACTGCTGTATGAAAATTGCCACTTCATAACCTCGTACACCATCACTGGTGGCTGTGGTAGGAACTTGCAAATTGTAAGTGCATCTAATTTACATTGCTTGGATTTAACTGTTTTGTAATTACACTTTGATTTGTATTTTTTTATCAGATGTGGTGGGGTGGTTAAGCTGTGCTGCTTATGAACTTCCATGCGAGTTATTTCGTGGTATAAAGTTGTGCTTATTAAATGCACGGATTTTCTCTTTCAGAGTTTAAAAGTTGTTCGATTTGGCATCTGTAGCTTATTTCTTGCAGTCTACTTAATTGAATAGCTTCTCTGTTTATCTTAAAATGCAGATAAATGGCTTTCAGCGCAGTGTTTATAGCTTAATAGTTCCTGAAATGAGAGTCAACATTATCTCCTAGACTCTACTAGTCATAACTAATGATCCCTCTGCTTACACTGTTGGGCAAGCTAGGAGACACTGAACTCTGCAAAGAGCAAGGGCCCTGTGCAGTGGGAGGATAGTTTGTATGTGATGGCGCCTGCTAGACAAGGCTTTCATGGCTCAGTAGTGTTAATTGGGAGCCAAAATTTGTCCTTGGTCACCTCTAACCTCCAACCTCCTCTTACTGAACTGTTCTAGGAATATGGATACAAACCTGAGGGGGTGTTGACAGCACACAGTATTCTCACTTCTCTCATCATTTAAGGTGGATAATATCAGATTGCTCTTATATTTGCTTCAGCTTTGCCCACCAGAGCACATTTTGCAACACAAAGTTCTTGCAGATATTTGGTCTATTTTAATGTTCCAAACGTCACTGGCAGGCAGCCTAACAAAGGCATTGTGTTGCGGTCTGGAAGAGGATGAGAAAATAATCAGACAGCTGGCAATTACTTTATTTTGTTCTAGGCCTTTTTATGTGACATTTAAATTAGTTAATGAAAGAAAGATTATTTTTTATATTTTCCTGACCTTTGGCTTAGTTGTGAATGAAGAGTGGTAGGCTTTCCATTGTAATAGGGGTGTCAGAAAATAAGTGCATGCTCTGGAAAGTGAGAAGGGAAAGAAGGAAAAGTGAAGTAGATTTCCCACTCATCAGTAATGCTCTGTTGTTATTACCTTGGGAACAAAAGTTCCTTCCTGATCCATCAAATTTAAATAATATGGGAAGTAGCAATGTCTCATGGTGTTAAGGGTTAATATTCTTCTACATTCTGTTAAATTGTCAATATGACCTTTTCCTGAGTTTTTTAACTTGCAAGTAGAGTATTCATTTGAAATCACAGATGTAGGTGTTGTGAAGTGGATATCACCCTTGAAGTATTTCAGCCAGCACAGTGTTCTGGTTTCAAACAGGCAGTCTAGCAGGAAGCTTTCGCTGGGTTTAGGTGAAGTTCAGCTAGCGTTCAGATATAGCTCAGATATACAAAACAGTCTGTGTCCCTAATTCCTATGTCTCCACAGCCATCTAGTCCACTGTTTTGAGAGCTAATTAAATGTAAACATTTAGGTGTGTGACTGGTTGTAAAAAGAAATGTGTATGAAAGCTGTTCCTGCTTAAAGACGCTTATATCAGTCTTGTTTATTCTCCAGCCTCTGTATTTTTCATTGTTTTTCTGTGTTTTCACGTTATGTTCGAAGTGGGTTTTGAGCTTTTTGTTGGCAGAACAGCGGGCTGGTACAGAGCACAGTCTGGATAACACCACATGCACTGTGGCAAAGGCCACAGTGTACAATGAAAGCAAATTCAAAACACTCTTTGGAGCTCTGAAGATGATTTTGTTGGACATTGCCATGAATGAGCTCCAGGAGACACAAGGCAGAATGAGCAGGATGCCCTCAGAGAGTTAAAGAGAAGAATGTGGTTGCTGCCAGGAGCACCAAGCAGTTTCTACCAGGACCACGATTCAACATTGTGTTGGCAGAAATTTAGAGATCATCTATCTTTTTCACTTGGTACATGTGGTCTTGGTTACAGGTAGTTCTCTGAACTAGGGATGAATCAGGAACAGACCAGGAGGAGGAAAAATTTAGCCATTGCCTCTGCTAGTATCAAATAGCTTTAAAAAAAAACTGGTGTAAGGCTCCAAAAAAGGAATTAGGTATTTGAAAAAGAAAAAACAAAACAACACAAAAAAGCAACAAACCCAAAACCACCAAATTTTTTGAAAGAGGAAATTTGAGACAGCTTTTTTATTTTGATGCTATGTTGTAAAAAGTCTTGTTTCTTACTTTTTACTCTGTGATCTAGTCAGATATCTAGATATCCTACTTGTTTCAGTCAGCGTCTTGATGAGTTACCTCTTCTATAAGAAAAGAGTTGAAAGTTCATATAGTTCCAGATTGGTTATGAACATTTCTTCATAGGAATAAAGCTCCTATTTCTTTGGAAATAATCCCATTGGTAAACAGCAGCTGCAGTAAACCTTCCACCAAAAAATTTGATATGTCATTTTAAGTGTGCAGATATCTCTTTTTTTCATCACCAAACGTGGAATTAGATTTGGGAATGATGGAGCAGAAATTGAAGTATCATTTTGTAGAGAAGAGCATTTCAGTACAAATGCTGTGAGCGCATTGTGACTGCAATGTCTGATATTTGCAGTTTAATATCAGAAGGAAATATTTGTAAAAGCATCTGTTGGTTATCAGTAATGCTCTGTTACATGTATGTGTTATACACACAGATATTCTGTTACATAGTTACATGTAGGTGGTAGATGGAAATGATAGATGTTATATGAAGGAAGTGCAGTACATTATGACCACATTATCTGGAATAAATCCCCGTTACAAGATTAAGTTAACTAAATTATTTCAAATATCTGAAATAATAATCTGTGTGGTTTTGCTTTTAAATAATACAGGTTTGTTTTATATAAATACGTGTGGGTCATAATTACAGGGAATTTTTAACAGGGGTTAGTCAAATTGCACAGCAAATATCAGGATCATAAAATGCTCTCAATGGCTATGTACTCTACCTTGAAATGAAAATCTTGCTGTTGTTCCATGATAGGACCAAATTTTGATGCTGTTAGATGCAATTTATCAAGCTTCCTGGGTTTTTTTTGTTTTTTTTTTTTTTATTTAGTTTTGGGTTTGGATTTGTTTTTTTCTGGGTTTTTTTGTTTGTTTATGTTTGTGGGGTTTTTGTTGGTTTTTTTTTTGGCTGTTTTTTCTTGGTTTTGGTTTTCTGGGTTTTTTTGTGATGTGCTATCATAAATATGTATCTTAGCAGCAACATCACCACCTCTTTTCTGGCTCTTTCTCTGAAAAAAAAAAATCCCAAATTGCTGGTTGCCTGCCATTTCTTTTCATTGTCTGTTCTCAGTTGGCATTTTTTGTACCATAAGAAGCCTAAAACCCCATCTGAACCTTCTTGTGATTGCTCTCATTGGCAAATACGTATTGAATTGGGTAAATGAGGGC
This sequence comes from Parus major, assembly GCF_001522545.3. NCBI lineage: Eukaryota > Metazoa > Chordata > Aves > Passeriformes > Paridae > Parus > Parus major. The sequence continues at coordinate 18,543,140 of NC_031771.1, forward strand.
CAGGCCACTGTGGTATATCCTGTATCACAAGTAGCCACTTTAAAGGGAGGTGAGGAGCAGAAGGCTCCAACTTCAGTGTGCATTTTATATACTGACCTTGGGAGGCGTTGCCAGCCATCTGGAAAGAGTTAGAAATTCTGCATTGCTCAGGGTCTTTGTTTTATTTGTAATTCCAAGATTTTCTTTTTCTTTCACCTTTTTACTGTCACATCCTATGTAGCCTGAATACCCCTTTGCGCCTGGTTGAAATAATATTGTTTGCCAGCTTACAATCAAAGCGAGCACAGAGGGAAACAGCTGAGCCGTATTAAGCAGAGGCAGTCTGGACTACATTTCTTTTCTGCTGAATAACACGCCACAGGTGCAGGATTAGCCTGGCCTACGGTGCTGTGTTTGCTTAGCAGAGCCACCCTCTGCCTCCTCACATGACTCTCATCCTCGGGGAATCTGGCAGCGATGTAGCAAGCGCACGGAAACTCGGTGTAAGTAGAAGGCTTTAGCTTTTCAACTCACAAAGCTCTTGTGCTTCCCCCCTCATCTTTCTTTCCCTTTTTCTTTTTTCCTCCTTTTTTTTTTTTTTTTTTTTTTTTTTCTCCTTTTCTTTTTATTTTTTTTGAGCATGGTTTGAGCAGAACACTTAAGAGACTGGGAGAAAAAAACCCAGTCAAGTTCAGCAGGTTCTTCAGAAAGGTCAGAGAGGGACTGAAGAAAAAGCAGTGTTGCTGGTATGCTGGCAAGATGTGGGGCAGCAGGGAGCCAGCTGCTTGTGGTGCACAGGGTCTTGTGTTTGCAGCTTTGGTTCCTGCAGGGACACACACACATACTCTGGAGATCTCCTATTCATTCTCTTGGACTGGGGGTCAGAGATTGTACAGTTACAGGAGCACTTTGGTTGAGATTTAAGGAGAAAGGAGGTAGATATACAGAGAAAATACTGCAGGTAAAACAAAAGAATTCCTGTTTTCCTTTCTGGTGAGGATTGAGGAAAAAGAAATTTTTAGAAGAACTAGTACTTGGAAATCAGCCTGATCTTGAACTTAAAAAAGAGTGTTTCACTTTTTCTCCTTTATATTAACCTTTGGATTTGAAGTTAATTTAAAAATAAATGTTTTGGCAGTAATAGGCTAATTTTGGTGCCAGGTTTGCATTGTGGGCATGAATTTCAGAGCTGGGACTGGTTTTAGCCTTACTCATCCTTCTGTCTGACTTTAGCGATATATAGTGCTTGTGTACGTCAGCAATGCTTGCTGAAATGCTGCATCTGTTCTATACATTTCAAATACTAGTTAATTGGAAAAATAGCCAAATAATAAAAACAAATGTACTTTTTCTCCTACTCATTGCTGTTCATATCTGGCTGGATACTGAAAGAAAAAACAAAAAAAGGTTTTACATTCGATAAAACTGTAGAGAAATCTGCAGAGAATGAAAGAAAGGAGGTCATGCATCTTCTGAAAACTTCTGGTCAAGGAGAAGAGCACATGGGATGTAAGCTTGCCAAGGGTGTTTGCAGTGCACATTTCTTAGGTTTTGAGGTTGTGTATGAAGTGTAGTTGTGAAGATACATCTCTATGGCATTGGGGAAAAAAACAAAGCAAGCGAACGCAGTGGGGCTGGGGGCTGCTTCCTCCTCTTGCAGAGGCTCGAGTGGGTGGGTGGGAGTGGAAACCTGTTGGTGGGCCCTGGTTGATAGATTGGTTGTTGTGTCACTGGCATGGGTGGCACACACTCCCTTCCTGCCCAGACATGAGCTCTGGAGCATTCAGAGAAGGAAATTCTTTTTAGGCTGCTCAAACACTTCTGGAAAACCGTAGCGCTTATGTCTGTGGTCAAAATTCATTATTGTTGCTCCATGCGTGCAGTTAATTTTGGTTTGCAGTAGAGATGCTTTCCTCCCCCTCTAAATGGATTTGTTTGTTTTCTGTCAAAGTGAGCAAGTCAATGATGCTTTCTGTTGCGTTCAGCCACGTTTGCAGAAGATAAGGTTTGTGCCTCAGCCCTCGTTCGTGAACACAAAGATCTTCTTCATCGCTTATGGTTTCCACACATGTAGTTCAAATGCCTGTGCAGCGTGTGTGGGGAGGCCAACAGTAGCAGCAGTCAGTTCAATGCAGTCCCTGCCTTGGCAGCTTAACAGGGCAGGAATTTATACTGTCACTTGTTCAGTTGCTTAAAACTCTGCTTGGCCTGGTGACCTGTCAGGGTGGCATTTGCCTTCAGGCAGAAGAATTCGTGGAGATCCTTGAGCACTTCATTCAGCAGCAGTTACTGAGAGTGCCATAAACACGTGGGATTTTGGGAAGCAGATGGCATTAATCCATGAAAAATTATCAAAATACTAGTTATTTTTTCAGACACCAAATAATCTGTCCTTCTGGAAGACAGACAGGCACTTGAGGAAAAGTTGGAAGGGGAATTGGTTGAAAGCATCATCATCCCCATGATTTGGGAAGCATGATAAGTTAATAAACTGAGTTTAAAGAAAGTTTATATATATAGCCACAGAATTTGGGAAAAAAAATAAAAATATAGCATGCTTATACCATAACATCGGTATGACTGTTCTGGTTTTGTGAATATCTACACTAATTAAATTCATTCTTACAAGAAGAGAAAAAGGGAACGACACCAATGTAGCAGAAATTAGAAAGGAGTTGGTAATTTATAGAGTAGGTTGCTCTTTAGGCTGAGCTGGGGTTGTGTCACATTTACTCCTGAACAGACAAACCCAGTCAGTCAGAAGGGCACTGGCACCTCTGAATAGTGTTGGCACTGGTTTCTGCAAGCATGGCATGTGCACATGCTAATTATATTTTAATATCCAGGTGCAGTCTTTGATCTTGAGGTGAGAATGGCTCGCTGGTATTTTTATCTTCCAGGCACTATTTTTGTCTCAGCTGCATGGTGCTCTTGTGTTTCTTCTCTTTCGGAAAGGCAGCAGAAGCGACAGTGATTTATTAAACATATCTAAATGAGCCATGAGGTCAAAGCTGTCTCTTGCTGTTTCTTTTAAATTCCATTGTCTGAATGCCTCAATCTCAGTATCATCTGAAATGATAATAAGTACAAATCTGCAGCTTGCCCAGTGCAATCTTTGCTGCTTTCCTAAAGATCAGATAGCACAGCATAGATTAGTAGCAGTGGTATCACATTGCATTGCTTCCCATCTGTGTATTTTTCCCCTGTTGCTGCTGTTCAGGAGAGTTTTCAAGATCACTTATAGTGACTTTTGCATAATCTCCTGATGATCACATTTGGTGTTTGCTGCTTGGAACTGCAAGTATATGTGGTGATTTGCAGCTTGGAAACAGAAACAACTACTGTAGGATGTTAACAATAATCTTCCTATGTTGTTTTTTTTTTAAATGGAGAGTGTGGCATAGACTCTGCTGTTTGTTAATATCCAGATTGTCTTTTTGACATATTTGTGCCCTAATTTTTATCCCCTGTTTTGAGCATAATTTGACTTTAGTGAATCTGTGTTGACTACTCCTGATCAGATTTCTGTCATTCATGTTGACAGAGATGGCCTCCAGAATGAGGTGCCCCATCATTCTCCTTTCACAGAATATTCTGACTTAGAAGGGATCCTCAAGGATCATCAAGTCCAGCTCTTGAGTGAATGGCCCATATGGGACCAAACCCACCGCCTCGGTGTTATTAGCACCATGCTCTATCCATGTGAGCTGATCTCAGGCATTGAAGTCAGGCTGAATGGCCAGTAAGTCCCTGGCTCCTCCCTCCTGCCCTGTTTGAAAACTGGGGTGGCATTTGCTTTCTTCCAGTTCTCATGCCCCTCTGTGGATTGCCACAACCTTTCAAAGATGGTCATGAGTAGACTCATTCTGGTGTGTGCCAGCTCCCTCACCACTCATAGATGCATCCCGTTAGTGCCTACGGACTTGTGAATATCCAATTTGCCTAGGTGCTCTCTGATCCAATCCTCCTGGACAAAGGGAACTTCTTCCTTCACGCCTTCCTTCTGGGTCAGAAGTTCCTGAGGGGTGGTGTTGACACTGATGACAGATGCAAAGGTGGCCTTCAATATCTCTGTTTTCTCTGTGTCCAGAAGAATTAGTCATTTTCACATTGGCCTTTGGCTCTCACCACAGTACTTATGAGGTAATTGCCTTTAATTGTTTCAGATTGATAGCTCCAACACATTTACCTTTGCTGTGTAAAATACAGCTCTTGAAAAGGGATTAAAAATAAAGAATCATGTTGGTATCTTAATGAGAATTATATGGAGTACTGCTCATTCATCTTTGCAAATATTAAAGACAAACTTATATTTTAAAAGCTTTTATTTTGTCATGGAGTATTTACACGTTGAACCAAAGGATCATAGAAGGTAGAATTAGGCAAGATGTTTGTCACATTTGGGGAATATTAATGGGGAATTACAGTGGATAGGAATAGACATTACTGAGTCCAAGATGACAGGATAAAACACTTTGCATGTACTTTCCTTTGGATATTTTAAAGTTATCTTTCTCTTTTACTTTTTTTATGTTGTGTTGGTACATTGTCACATGCTATGAAAAATGTGCCAACCAATTCCCATTTTCTTCCAAATGAAAAATGTGTCAAAGATTAACTGGGCATCAGAAATGAGAGGAAAACAGACAGCAAATTATATGTGCATTTTCCATGGGCTGTGTTACCAAAGAAACCTTTGTGTTTTTAAGTTGTGAGTAGTATGGAACGGGTGTTAGTTTGGAGGATCTTTTCTCAGAGGCTTTGTCACAGCTTGTTACATTACATGCTAAACTTTTTAGCTAATAATTCTGAAAAATAAAGACATTGTTTAAAGTGGTCCTGGATGCTTGTAGCTATATTTGTACTCAGTGACAATTCTTTTAATATGGACAGGAACAGTTTTTAAGAAAACTGCCTGACAGGTTGTTTAAAAGTACATTTTATTTTAAACCTTATTTGCATTATGAATAGAAACAAAACCACCTCAAATTTTGAAATATACAAATGAGAAGGAGCAATTTGTAGGTTCTCTGTATTTTGTTGTACAGGAAGTCGAGCATAGGTGGGAAATGGCACAAATCATACATAAGCCCTACAATGTTACATTTTTTGTAGTATGTCAGTTTATTACAGTGGATGTATATCAAGGTACAGCTATTTTCAAACATGGATTGATACCAATATCAGTTTGGGCTCCCTACTGCAATATAGTCACACACTGCAAAGCAAAGCGTGCTGTTTTCATTTTTTCTGGTGTATTAACGCCAGATTTTGTTTACTCTGGTTTTGGATCAAAAATATGAAGGTCTCAGCATCTGATATTTCCTTGAGTTTTATGGTAGCCTTGAATATACAGCAAAGGGAAACTGTCATGATCCAGTTTTCCCTCTCTGTTACATAATTATCACCAATAAAAAAGTGTTTTACTGTTACCTCTTGACTATTTTACACAGTAGATCAGGCTGAGTTAAGAGGTGTAATTTATTTCAAGTCTTTTAACTGTGCTGTGTTTTCATTGCTGACTATTTGCCAGAAAATATCCCATGGAAATTCTTTTATCTGGTAACTGTAAAGTACAGCGAGTTAGCAGTTACTTATTTCCCTTCCTCCTAAAACAATCATGTTGATGGTATGACCCTAGCCTGGTGGGAAGTCATCAAGCTGTGGTTTATGATATGGCATAGGAAACTCTAGCAGGACGTCACAAGATAGTTTTGTATTTTAATAAAAGTCTGTTTTGAGGAAAAGCGCATTATGTAGGTTAGTGCAGGGCATAAATGAAGTCATCTTGTGGTTTAAAATTTCCATCTTAACTATTTTATCAAGTTGACTGACTTTGTTCTCAGGTTTGCATTGTTTTCATTTGTTTTCAATTACTGTTCAGACACTTTTGTATGAATATCCTTAGGTTCCAGTCCAAAAGAGCAGTTGAAACAGTTGCTCCGTAGAGCTTCTTAGATGGGTGCCTTCTCTCAAGCAGTAAGCCTTGCTCCCAGTCAGAGTGTGCTGTGGCCAGATGTTGTTATTAGAATAGGAAAACATGAATGGATGGTATTGAACCAGTCTGAGGCTTCAAATGCCCTGCATAGAAAGAGGAGTAAGCACAAAACTCTGATACTTCTTTGTTGTTTTGTTTTTTTGTCCTTAGCATCTGTTTGAAAAGTCTGACTTTTACTCCTTAGGAGCCCCTGTAAGATCATGAGAGATTTGCTTTTTTCACTGCATAGACAGCACATAAATCTTACAGCTGTGGCACAGAAATTAATCTGTTAAGATAACTATTGCTAATTCTTCATCCTCCAGGAACAGGATGGCTTAAAATTCAAACCACAGAATACAGAGAAACAGAATAAAGAGCTTTTCACCTCCTACATTACCAGACTTGTTGAATCGGAGCAGTGCCCAAAAGTCATTACCATCCAATGGCTGTGGGCCAGTGTGAAATGAGTTACTGGGCTTTATCCAGATTCTAGTGGAGAAATTTCTGTCCAAATCACATAACTATGGCTACAGTTGGCAGAGGGTGAAGTACTTGTTGGCAGCCATGGCAGAGAGTTCGAGGTCTGAATGTACACCGAGAGACTGGCTCTCTAGATCAGATATTTTTTCTGCACCTACATGAGCCAATGTAAAGCTTAAATAGGTGATTTTCCTTTTGTGTGCGAGGCACCACTGCCTGCAGACCTGTCAAACCAACAAACAACAACACTGTTTAAAACCAAGTTAGAATTCATCCTCATAGTTACTTCATTCTCATTGTGGAGCAGGGATCTGTGATCACATCTCACACATTTAAAAAATTACAGCAGAACTCCCTGAAATGCCATGAAAGGGTTTGCCACCTGGCAAAGTATTTTGTTCTAAATCTTAGCGCTGATAGATGGAAGAGTATATCCAAGAAGGATTATTTGTTGACAGTGGAAGTTAGTAGGGACTTAAATTAGACATTAACATTATCCTCCTGTATGACCATGAGCGTGACTTTCATTTTACAGCACTTTATTTTCATTGTTTTCTTTATCCTGGATTCAGGATCTTTGTAGATCTTTCTTTCTGTAAAGGACCACAAAGCATGGGGGGAGAGACACACATATGGAAAAAACAAAGCAGCAGCATGCTGCACACAGTCCCCATTCTCAGGTAGAGGTTCATAAGAGGCCATCACATCACAGTTTTCAGTGGTTCCAGTCCTAGAAAGGAAAGTCTTTTCCAGGAGTAGCGCTCCAAAGAGTCATCAAAGCCCCGACAGCTGACTGCCATCCCTTGAGGTGGATGGTGCTTTATAGATGCTGGTGGAAAAAGAGAGTTAAGCTGAGAAACTCAGCTGAACTTGATGAATTTGTACCAGTCTGATGATGAACTTGAGGTGCACAGCTGCTTTGATGAATTCCCTAATGCAGTCAGTAAGTTTTTCAGCAGACTAAAACAACCTTATTTTTGATCCCACTGTTTTCCTGCAGTTCTCCCAAGCTACACTCAGTGCATCAGGGATGGGAAGCTGACCATGAGCAGACTGCAACAGAACAGGCTACAGTAAAGAAGCAGACAAGATTAAATAGCCTGAAATCTCTTTCTTTCAGGGCTCTAGGAGAGCTTTCAAAACCCTAGGGCTTCTAAACCCTAGACAGAGCCAGGTCTGTAGAGACAGGTGCTTGTTACAGAACAGCAGCAAATGCAAGAGAAACAAGCTGTTTACCATCCCAAACTGTGTTTTTCACACCTGAAATCAGGAGAAACTTGTTGCCAAGCTGGAAAGTTCTTCCCCCTTCTCTTGTGAGTTCCTTCCTACACATTTCCTTTTGGGGAAGGGACTGCTGGAAAACCTTTCTGTGCTGAAGTCAAACAGACATAGAAGTCAGGAGACCTTGTTGAAACTCAGCTCTGAGTGGGTGGAGAAGAGTTCCTACATGCTCCACGGTTATCTGCTTGGTGAGACACCAGAGGCAAAAGATCTGCCCATCAATTTAGCTAGCAGCCAGGAAATGAAGGCATGAAAGGAACAAGAGAATAGAGTGAGACGAGTTCTATATTTTAGAAGACAGAAAAGAGCTTGATTAAAGGTATCTTATTCCTGCCTATTTTAGTTTTATTCAATTTAATGTATTTGACACTGGACTGCAATGCTTTTGCACTAGTTTTGACCCTGGGCATTAGGTGTAAGCAAAATACTAGGCTACATTCCTAATTTCAACTCTTGGAAGGTGCAAATTTGAATGCCAGCCTACCTGTCCTAAACTTTCCCAAAACCAAACTACATCTCTACATAGTCACCTATGATGCTTTGATGGTACTTCAGATTTTTGATTCCAATTCAGCCACTTCCAGCTGTCTTATTATATCTGAGAGTGCAGCCAGGTCTAGGGGTGTAAGCTGTTGTTTATGTCAAGTTTTGCAGAAGCTGTTCATCATCACATCACTGATGAGTGATGGCCACAGATTGCGTTGGGGTGTGACCATCTTATGTGCTTGTTGGAAAAATGAATGATATGTGGTTGTATATATTATGAGGATGGTGTTTAGCTGCCTAAATTTAACATATTCAGGCACCATCAAATGTGTTATTAAACCTTTCCCCATTTTTTGTGCTAGGTGTAAGAAACTTTTGTGTTTTACGCTCCTTGTTGGGGAGAGATCCCTGCTAAAACTGTAGGTAGCTTGTAGAAAGAGCTGTAGAAGTGATGTACAGAGCCAACTATTACACTCATGAGCTAGAAATTCACTTGGTTGCCTCATGAGCTTGAAGTCTGAAAATCCTTGAGAGGAATATTAATAGTTGAACCTTCCCCATTCAATGGTAACAAAGTAATACTGATAAAAATTGCTGATTGAAAGAGAATTTAGGTAATCCCTAATCCTGTAACCCAGGGAGCAAACATCTGTTGATATTAATTTGTAATACACAGGCTTCCTAATCGTATTAGGAGAAACAAACAATGGTGCATTGTTTTTCCCATAATTTAAGCATCTACTTCATCTTAAGGCACAGCTTAAGGTACAGCTGCAAGTGCACAACACCACATACACACAATGTATCTTGAGTGAACTCACGCTTTTAGTTCTGATTTTGCCAAATGTTAGTGAAAACAGTATGGGACTGCCAGCCAGTCAGTATTGTGAATCCAGTTTGTATCTTGGGTACAAGGGTTATAAACTATGGTTTGTATGTGTTTTGTAACTGGTTGTCTGGTTTGACTTTAGAAAAAGCTGATCAAGAAGCCAGTTGATTTCAGTGGGACACAGAGATACTGGGCAAAAGTCAAGCTGTCTGAGTTCTGTGTTTCATAGGAGCATTAGTCTGGCATGGTGAATTATTCTCTTTCATGTGTATCACCCTAATATTATTAATATACCTCTTGTGCAAGGAATGTGCAAGGAGTGGAAGGGCTATAATGTTAAAAAGGCTAGCACTTCTCTAAATGCAGTGTTCTTACATGCAAAGCCCCACTTCTCCCAGAGCTAACAAGTGACAGCTTTTTTCTGGCTTTACTGGGGATAAGCTTGCATTGTCTCACGTTACACTGCAGAAAACTAAAGCTTGTGTGCCACTTGTTGTTCCCAGTGCGTATCTGTGCCTATCCTGTGCTACCAGAGCTGGCACAGGAGAGGAGGGATATGCAGCTTGGAGGCATGATGTGCCCTGGCTGGTCCCATGCTCCCAGGAGCCCAGACTGGGCTTTTTCAGCCCTCCTAAGGGTGAGGACTGGTAGAACAGCCCCATGCTTCCTCTGGCCTTTCACTGCTTCAGAGTCGTGAAGCTTTACTCTCACCTCAGTTGTTGATTGCTGTCCAAGCCCTGAAGTGTAGCTACTTGTCCTCATCCCCTCTGCTTGTCTGCCCACCCTGTCTCTCCCTAGGGAGCGAAAAAAGATACTTTTTTTTTTTTGTCAGCTCTACAATATATCAGTCCTAATGATGGAGATTTTGGGAAAATTTTAGAGTAAAGGGCAGTCAAAATAATTGTAATATCAATTGTTTATAAAGACTCAACAGCAAACCAAGCCTGTTCTTCAGCTCCTCTTTTGGCAACAGCTGTTTGGTAATCTTTGGTAAGATTTCTTACAGGGAACCAAAAGGAGAGTGAGGAACAGCCCATTGAGGCTTTTCATGCTAATCTCATTTTTGTCTTTGAAGCTTAGAACTTTCACAAGGACTGAAAGCTGGTATTTATGAGTAGAGCTGGGGGAAGGAGGTTGCTTAAACAGCTCCTAGCCTATCACAAACATCTCCAGCTGTACTCCACCAGCTCCATGGAGATTCAGTACGCTGATATTTTTAGAAATAATCACCCCCATATATTTCAGCATTGTTCATCTGAAACCACATTCTTCTCTTTTACTTTGTTTATAGACTTTTCTTTTACAGAAATGAGCTCTTTCCCTTGTTTTCCAAGCAGTGCTTTTGCAATTCAGTGACAGAACGTGCTGTTGAATTTGAAAGAACATCACTTTCTGTTAAGTCTTTGTTAAATTGTATGCCCATGTTCTGTTTTGCCTGGAGTATCATAAATCCCACTGATGTTTATGGGGTTCAGTGAATGTTGATCTGTGCTGAGGGCTGTAGAGATAAAGAAAGCTCAGAGGTGTAACCAAGGATTTGACCTATGTAATGCAATAGAAGAAAAGCTGTACTGTCAATATATAATAATAAAAGCACAATATATCTCTTGGCAGTGGCAGAACTCAAACATCAGTACCTTTGATCTAATACCACCGAGCTCCAATAAGCCTCAACCATGGTGACCATTTCAAGCTACAGAAAAACACTCTGTAGTAAACGCTCATCTCAAATAACTTCTGAAATTTTGATAGGTAGAAGTAGTTTAAAGCCTTCATTTCAAGTCTTGCAATGCAGCCTAAAACTGTTTCTCTTTCTCACCCTCTTACAGCCAGTTTTCTAGACAACATGCCCCTGCGAAGTTCTGGCAAGCTGAGCATGGAGACCAGAAAAGATGGTGAGAGTACGGCCCCTGCTCCTCCCCAGAAGAAGCTGTCCTGCCAGTGCCACCACCACTGCCCTGAGGACTCTGTCAACAACACCTGCAGGTTTGTGGGATAGACATCTGGTGATGATACATGGGCAAACATACTTGTGGTAGCTCAGCAATCCCAAATTGGGCGTGGCATTTTTTGTTTAAGCAGCAAGATGTAAATGAGTTGTTTTTCACTGTGTCTAAAAATCGGAAGTGATTTTTACCTAGATATCACCTGCATGGTGGTTGTGTTGTGTTTTGTTTTGTTAGGGAATACACATATTTATCATTTTACATATTTAATGCACTACATATGAAATATTCTGAAGGTTGAACTTTGTTTTTAAAGGTGCATGCAGTTAATGAGAGGAAACCTAGTGGCGATATATAGATATATTGAAATGTCAATAAATGCTTATAAATTTATAATCGTTCTCAATGGAATACTATTTTTAAGAACCCTGGTCTTTGTGTCTGCAGCAGCTGTATCTGTAGGTCCTTAAGGCTTTGAGGATTTTTGGGTTTTTTTTTTGTTTCCATGCTAAAAGGAAAACTGTCTTGAGATGAACTGTTGAGTATTTTTGTCTCCTAGCTGTAGCCTACTGTTTATTTTTGGGCTTAGAGTACTACAGATTTCTCATTTGTGTTGGATTCTGCTTCCTCAGGACCTTTTGGCTCCCTGGGGGAGAGGCAGGTCCAGATGTGCACAGTCTCCTTGAGGGCTCAGCTCTGGTCTGTGTTGCACTGGTGCTGGCTGAAGCAAGCAGAGGTGACTGAGGGTACCTGTGTGGCGACCAAGCTGCTGTTCCCCTACCCAAAAACAGCTCATGCTGGACACATACAGCGGCTGTTGAATGAAGGTTGAGTGAACCTCTGTCTTGCCTTGAGGTGCAGCTACAGTTTACTTTAGCTGCAGCAAAGTTGGGCTGAGCTCTTTGTGTTCCATATGAGGAATTTAAACTTCTCGGCTTGGCTAGAGCAGGCATGGTACTGGAGATACCTACTATCAGCCTGCTGGAGCTGTGGGAGTCAGGGAAGCATCAAAGCAGGGCACAGATGTGAGCCCAGCTGGAGGTGCAGTGCTGTTTGAGGTGAGGTTGTCTAACATTGTGTCCGCTCTTCTAGGCAGCTTATTTCAAATTTAAACAGGGAAGGCCTAAGGTTGCTGAAGGTATCGATTGCTTTGCTGGATTTTTGAGTGTGGTTTTGCAGCTTGACTTAATTTTTCTCAGCCTGCATTTTCCTACTAAAATGTCTAAAGTTTTGGTGATGTCTGTAAATACCATTTTCCCTTTCTAACCTCTTCCTACAGGCCCATGCTCCAGCCAGGAGTTAGACCTTACTGCTCTCACATGACAGTCAGTTTAAAAAGCTATAAAACCCCACTCTGATACCAATTTGCAGTTTCCCTGCAGCGTGCATCAGCTGTTTCCTGTTCCTGCCAGCAAGAGCCACAGCTTTCATATGTGCTGTCTCACACACGCAGCAACAGCGAATTTGCAGATGACTTAAATCCGAGAATTAGGAAGCACAAAGGGATCAATGTTAAGGAAGCCATTGAACAAGGTTTGTCCCCCAGCTGGGGAGGCCTGCTGTTGCACATTGCTCTGTAGGCATCGTTGACATGAAGTATTTTTCATGGAACTGTGAGTAAATGTCGTGTTAGAATGGACTTGGGCATTTTCCCTCACTACAGTACTTCAAAGGAACTATTTTCAGAGCCTCCTTTACAGGGTCAAATGTCAAACTTTTTTTTGGGTGTTAATGCCCAAGGATAGGCAGTTAAGTGGGAATAAAACACAAAATTGTAACCCCTTCTGTCTTCATAATCCTTGGAGACTTCAGGCTTGAATGTTCTACTTTGCTGCCAGAATTATTTTTTTTTCCACTTTAGTCACCAAAATAATAATTGAAGCTAGAATTTATCCAACAAATATTAATCACCTTTCTGTCCAGTCAGGAGTTTCCTAGAACATTCAGGAGACTTGCTTTAGATCAACTCCTCTCTCCTGCCCTGTGCTGTCACCTGAGCAGTTCCCACCTTGCCACTTGCCCAGTGAGCAACAGCGTAAGTGCAAAATGGCTGAGGAGTTTGGAGTAATATAAAACAAAATAAATGAAGTTAAATGCACTGCCTTCATGGCTTGTCAGCAGTAATCCTGTTGATGGTAGTGGTCATTGCTGTGGCTCCCACTGCCTTGGTGTGAGAGCTGCAGTGAGGTGTGAAGGACTCAACACCCCTTGTTTTCCCTGCATCTGTTTAGCTGTTAGTGTAATGATTCCTTTTTTAAATTCCCTACTACATAGCTGGAATTATGAATTACAGAGACAAGAAGATCCTGAGCCTTCTGTTGGGAAAGAGTGCTTATTAGGCACTGGTTAGCTGGTTATTATGTATCTGGTTATTTGGCTAGATAGAGACTAAGGTTCAAAAGATTAGAGCACAACCAACCAGATTAGCAGGGATAATTAGTTTCTCCCGAGTTTCAGGATCATCCTACTAGTCAGGCAGTAGCTTTGGTATGTTTTTCCTGAGTGAATGACTGTTGGCACAATTTTAAAGCACTCAGGGAATCACTGAGCGTCACTGTAAAGGAAGTTTCCCCTTTTTGAAGTATGAGAGTATCGATTGCAGTGTTTTTCTGAAGAATAAATTGACTGCTTTAGATTAAAAGTTACTGCATTAATTTTCTGCTTGTTTCAGATATAGCCTCTAAAAGCCTTTTGCATTTTACATTTTAAAAAAGAATTTAAAAATCAAAATCAGAGTTGACGCTCTGTCAACCTGTTAAGCTTTTGGCTGTGCTTGGACCTTCAGAGTTTGGACCTGCCAGCCCAACAGGAATGAGCCAGTGTGTTCTGGGGCACCCAAGGGCCTGGCAAAGCTCTGACACCCAGGAAATTCACTGAGTACATCCACTGCCAGGGCTTGGGCTTTGGAGAGCATCAGCCACTGTCCTTATCAGGGTTCTTACTAAAGCAGTGAAGCATTTTATGAGCCCAGGAGCAAGTACCTCTGAAAGTTCAATGCAAAAGCATTTCCAGCTGTGTTTGAATTAAAACTCTAAGAGAAGGATTGCTATTCCTATTGCAATCACCATTAAAATTTTCTCATAAAAAGCAGTCTGTCATCTCACATCAAGATTTTTATCTGCTACCACAGGTATTCAGCTTTAAAGTATGTATCCAGCTCATAGTACTTGGGGTCTGAATGTTTATATAAAAATGGGGACATCTGGTGGCCATTTAAAATCCTCTCCATAATAGTACTTGTAGAAATTTAAAAGCCAGTATTTTTTAACCACATTTGTATCAAATCCTCCAACAGCATGCTGTGTTCCTATACAGAATTTCCCTTTCTTTATACTTCTGCAGTTTAAGTGCAACAATACTTCAGAGAGCTAAGGATAACACTGCAGCTTAAAAGGCAGAATACTTTTCTATTTAAGCAGAAAAGCTGTGCCTCTAATTAGGGTGTGCTCTTAAAAATGGGGCAGTCTGCGAGCACAGTGAGGTTTTGGAAGACCCATTACAGGGTGAGCTCGTCAAGGGAGGGTTAATGCCAAGGTGTAGCAAACGGGGGCCAGGCCAGGAGATCAGGCTGATATCCTCACTCACCAGGACCCCATTTCCCCATAAATATGTGAACACATATTCAGAGACAGCTCCTTCATTAGCCCTTCCCATGGCTGGAGACAGGCGCTCCTGTATCGCTGCTCAGGGGTCCTGTACAGGGGGAAAGAGGGGTCACAAGTGAGGCCACTCTGGGCATTTGAAAAATACTGGTGCACCCAAGGCCCTGACAGTTAAAACCTTTGGAGAAGGCTCACAATCCTCTGCTTGTAAAGGGTGTGTTAGACTGCTGCATGCTGAAACTTTATTCTTCTTTCCAAACATGGGTGCAATTCATAAAAGGCTTTCAGTAAAGGAGGTCTGAGCTGCTTTGAACGCAACCAGGACCTTGTTTTACTGTTCCATTTCAAGTTTTCTGTGTTCAAAGTCTAATCATAATTAATTGCATATTTTAAAACCTGGTGTTACCTCTAATTGGCTTTGACTGTAATGGGATTGCAGTAAAGGCAGAGGCCAGTTAGGTGCCTTGTCGCACTCTGTTTTCATGCACAAATAAATGCTGACAGTTTTAAAGATTGGGCTGATAAAGTTGAAGTTCCTATGTGTTGCCTACTAGATTGTATTTCTGCCCAACTGTATCTTCGGTTATCTAAAGCAATAAAATAATTAATTTGTTTTTTCAGCATTACCAAAGGTGATAACTCATTTGAGTGATGTTATTTTCATTCTCCTGTTCTCCAGATATGATTGAATTTTCTTTGTAATTTGGTATGTAGAAGAATAAAGACTGACAATGGCCACAGCACTGTGTTCAGACAACTTCTGCTTTAATCAGTTTTAATTTTTAGGGAAAAGCTGCACATTTTCTGATAAAGGAGCTATGGTGAGATCTTAAATATTAGCCTTTCAAATTTTTAATGTTTATAATTATTTTTAAATTTTCTCCTTTATACAGAAAATTTTTTGATCATTTTAAAAAGAGTGTGGAGATTTGCCATGTTGCTTTGGATGGAAGTGAAGAGATGCTCTTGCTCTTTCTGTTATCCAAATGAGGAGAATAAATAGGAGTGAGAAGAAGTAATAATAGTTCTGTGGACTCATTTGAAATCAAGTTAAAGATAAGGGGTGTTTTCATCAAGTTATGAAAGTTACATGTCTCTTTGTGAAAGGTACTGAATGAGGGAAAGATGTTGCTTTTCAAAGTTACGTATTGCCGTCCCTGGCCGTGTCTCACGCTCACAGAGCCAGGTGGGAAATCTCCAGCAGACAGGTTTTGGTAGCTGAGGAATCACATCTTCTGTGAGAAATGGCTGCTGGCCAGTGGGGACATCTGTGGGAGCAGATGCAAAGCTGCTGGCCTTGGTTCCTGTCTTGTGACATTTAGGAAAGGTCTGAGTTAAGATCCCTGCTTTCTTTGTGGTAATCTGTAATTGTAGCAGCACCTTCTAGATCAGCGTCTGTCCATGTTTTGCTATTAACTCCCTTTATTTTCCTGGCATTTGGCTTGGCTGTAAGAATTCACTCTTGGCAACTATGTGACATAGCAAATCTGTGCTTATTAGTGATCACATCCAAAGTGAATTTAATCACTCCTCTTGCTCTACTAAGATGGTGCTTCAGTGGAGGAGGTTACTGGATGTGTACCCAGATGTATCCAGTAAAAGCACATTGAATTCCTTCTTTACACACCATTTACAGAACCAAATTACCCCAAATTAGAATTCACATTGCAAATTTAAGAAAATAGCAGTTCTATAATACTTTTTTTTTTCAAGGAGGTGGAGAATAGGTTTTTCATACTGATTTGCAAGTATCAGTGATGTACAGATGTTTCTCTTTCTGTAGTCACCAAAATAAACATAAAATTTGAGACTGTGCATACATCTCTGACTTGTTTCTTACTGGCTGCATTAGTAAGAACAGTTTCATTTCTACCCTAGTCAGGTGTGAGGTGGGGTAATCAATAAAACAGCAGGGATGTGCCCTGCCCTTTCCTTGCAGTGTGTGGTCCATCTGACATCCTGTGAACCAGGAGAGCAGGGCAGGGGTGACGGGGGGAAGCAGGTATGAGATCCTTCTTTCTTTTCAGAAAAGTCCCTTCTCCCTCTCACCCAAACACCTCAGAAATCCTCAAAAAGATCATGAGTTCTTATATTGCATGAAAACTTTTTTGTTGTTTAGATTTTTCTTAGAGCTAGATAGAAGCAATACCAGTGTTTATTCTGCTCTCCAATGTTATTTTTTTTTCCTCTCACTTTTCCTTCATTATTCTAAAGTCTTTAAAGTGCTTGATTTATTCTTATTTTTGGAGCTTTATAATTTCTTTGTTTTTCTCTACCCAAACTAATTTTTTTCTTTTTAAATTTGGAGTAAAATTTTTAGAAGGAGTGCATGAGGAGCTTAATTTTCTGAATTTAATTTTCAGAAGTGAGCTAAGAACCAGAGTCCCATATGACAAGTCAGAGAAATAGAATTAAAACTGCTGACTTTCTGTTTCTTTTTTTCCCCTTTTGCAAACAATTTGACTTTTACTTCCCCTGCTTTTCTTTCATGAACCAAGAGTTTTGGGTTTTTTTGTGGGGGCCTATTAGCTGTCAAGTCCATTTTTGTGTTTCACTTGATAGCAATTTATTGTTTCGTTGCTCTGTCCCCTGGGTTAAACTTACTCATTACTTTGAATCAAAGGCACCATGCAAACAAATAAAATCTGATCTAATATGATATTGTACTCTAATGGATTCCTTACAGTCTCTCTTGGCAATCCTATTGTTCCTATCTTTTCAGCTCAAGCAATGACATCAAGGTGGTTGTTGCCCAGAAGGGTTACTGTCTCCTTCGCCTCACTCCTAAGTACAAAGTGGAAGAAGGGTAGAAATCATTGCTGGCTTCTCCCAGAAAGTAATTTGTAACATTACAGCAGTTGGTTACTTTTCATATCCAGAAGTCAGTAACCCATGATAGATTATTATTTGAAGTAATAAGTTTACCGTGGCTAGACCCTGCGCCCCTAATATAAAAATATGCCACAGAAAATGTTTGACGTGATCCTAGGCAGCATCTCTCAGTTGTGTAGCTAATACTTAGAAATTGTGTTTGTCTCTTAAGTGTGTAACTGTGGCTCTTGTTTCCTACATCTTCATTGCCTTTGCTGCTGGTGCTCTTTAGGCTCTCGCTTCATTCAAGTAAGGAGCAAATCATCTGAATTTTTGCTGTATTTAAGTTTTCTAATCTTTTTTTCTTTTTATTTCCTTGTTTTAACTGAGTTTGTTTCTTCTCTTCTGAAAAATACTCATTGAACATAATAGCCAGTGTTATTTTCCTGAGCAAATAACAGAATATTTTATTTTTCTGTGACTTAAATATCTTATATTAAAGAGTTTTTTCTTTATTTTTGGATCTTCTTCCTGAAAATCAGTCAGTTTTTGTTTCTTACACTTTATATATCTCCCTCAGAGTGCTGAGAACTTAATGTAGAGCAGTCTCAATAAAATGCAGCCACCCTTTCCATGCCCTCCACTCCCTCTTTCCATAGCGTTCAGGCATCTGACCTTCATCAAGGAAGGACATTTATCACCAGCACCATCTAGCCATCTGTTAGTATCCTTTCCCTCCCTGGTGCACATTCCTGTAAATGGAAGCATTTTGGATCACTTCAGCCTTATAACCCAAGTAAACGTCTACGAAAGGTGTTGATGATGACTCAAGGACTCATACACAGGAGTGCTGCAGTTCCAGTTAAAACAGGAATCACAGATCACTCGTGATAATATTTTACATTTAGTGTCTCAAAAGTGTTTCTTTCTTCAGGTCTGTGCAGTGGTGCAAATATCAGTGCCTTGTTCCTGCACCAGGGCAGACCTTGTGTAGCACTGAAGCTTGCATTGCATGGGTTTCCAGAGTCTCAGTGCACTAATGACCATGGGCAGAGAACTGGGGTGTTTGTTAGTTTGTTTAGGCTGTGAAATGTCACAAAGGTAAGTGCACAGCTCCGAGGCTCCTTTGTGTGTGCAGGAGCTGGTCCACAGCAGCCTCGGTGTGTCCATCTGCGAATGGCAGATTTGCCTGGCAGGGAGCAAAGTTTAAGACAACATTCAACAGAACATTTATTACTTCAGTGCCTTTTCCTGATTTTTTCTTTCCAATCCGCAGCACCGATGGCTACTGCTTCACCATCATAGAAGAAGATGAGTCTGGTGGACATTTAGTCACCAAGGGATGCCTTGGATTAGAGGGCTCAGACTTCCAGTGTCGGGTGAGGAAGCATTTTCTGCCACGGTGACACTTGCATCGTGACACTTTTTGATAGTTTTCAATTAATGTGCAGTCACCAGACATTGCTGTGTCCATGTTTCTCACTTCTGCTCATTTGGCAGATAGTTGATCTGCATTGATTACTGGGGGAAGTGCATTTGTATCCCCAAAATATGATACTATATCTACTCCTAATAACAACTCATGGGTTTTGGTTTTGGCACTGCTGCTGCTACTAACATGCCTGCTCAGAGGAAGTTTGGATTTATAGAACTGCAGTCTTAATGCCTCAAATGGCCATGCTAGCTAAAGTAAGGGTATTATTTGATGGACTGCAGCAACATCTGTGTTTTACATGCAGTTTTACATGGGTTTGGGATTTTTGGTGCCAGAAACTCCCTTCAAGTACACTGATCACCTGACAGAAAGTATCACTGCAGGAATGGAAGGGTCATGGAAAACGGAGCCAGGTGCCTCTAAGGTGGTTGCCTTTTCTCATGTTAATCTCAAATGTTTTCAGATGAGTACAGGAATTATCTAATCATTATGGTTAATGGAAGGTATTTTATCCAGCTTCCTGTGAGACGAGATGCTGCAGCTGAATTAGTCCACGCAGCAATTCCTGTATTATCCTGACTAACCTGTTTTGGATACCTGTACTAACTCTATTTTGGTCTAACTCATGGATGTATGTGACTCTCACATTTCTGACTTGCACTATTAGAGAAAGTCAGTCCCTTCTGTAGCATTAAGGCACCAACAGGACTAAGTTAGGTGTATCTTAATTAATTAATGTCTTAATTACCTGGTTGAAATATTGCTGGATATGCTGGTTGGCAGAAATCCTTACTCCACGCATCCTAGAAATCTGTAGCAGGTTGCAGTCCAGCTAGCAAGCACATCTTTCAAGTGCCAGAATGACAGTGGATATTTACAACACAGGTAATGACTTGCTTTCTATCTAAATTGCTTGTTGCAGGACACTCCTATTCCACACCAAAGAAGATCTATTGAATGTTGCACAGGCCAAGATTACTGTAATAGACACCTTCACCCTACGCTGCCACCGCTGAAGAATCGAGGTAAGGGGAAGAAAATCCAGTCCTAAGATGATCTTTTCCTGCTCTTTGTCCTTGTGCCTTAGGGAAAAACAGAGCACAGACTGAAGCACCCCTACCCAAAAGCATGTGATTAGATAGATAAATAGCATTAAAGAGTTTATATCCATTCTTGTAGGTTGTGTGTGGAGTGGTGCTGATGCTTGCTGTTATTTCTGTTGCACACATGCAGTGAACACGAGATGCATTAGAGTTGCATGATGCTGTCCTAGTGCAGACCTGCTGAGCTATCAGAGGTCATCTCAAAGACTTAGGCTGGTCATGGCAGAGGATGACTCTTGCTGTGTGTTTTTTTAGCCTGATAATAAAATGGATTCCTCTCTCCAGTCCCTGTGGCTGCATTATTGTCATTCATAACTCCACACACAAATTGGTCAGTTCAAGTTGACACAAGTCTGTATGTTTTTCTTATTTGCAAGACCTGATCATCCAGCACTAGGGCAATAGTGATTCACTAAAGTGTATTTTTTATGTGAAAAATGTAGCTGAAAATATAACATAGAGTAAGAACTCACACACTCTTTTTTAAAAAAAAACTATTTGAGAGCAAATGGACATGTATTAACTTAGTTAATGCTGAGGCAAGGTTTTAGCATTTTTGTTTGTTTGTTTAAACATCACATTCTGAAAGCTGGTAAAACTGTTTTTATCTGGGTGTTCAGAATACATTTTATACAAGTGCATTCCTAAGTAAGTGTAAATTCATCCATAGTAAACTCTTGGCTTCGGCAGGAATTGTGGTAGTCAGCGTGGAGTCAGTTCGGAGTTGCAGAAGAATTTGTGTTTGCGGCATTCTTTGTTGAAGATCCAGATCGGTGCACAGATGCACTCTCAATTTCACCAATGGCAGATACTTACACAAATGCATGCTCAGAGAAAGCCTTCAGTCATGTAAGCTGTTCCCTTCCGGCCTGTGAAATTCTGCACAGATGGGCTGCAGAGTCAGGCCTTCGGAGAGCAGTATGTAAATACTCCACTGTTTACTAGCAAGGCATTAAGACAGTGAAACCTCATAAAATTCTGACTTCCAGCAGAAGAGTTATGTACTACTTTGTCGGTTTATTTAATTTTAAAAACTTCTTTGGACTGAGAGAGAAGCTCCAAAAAAGCAGTCAATATTTGTTCACACTTACTTAATCTTTCATTAAATATCAGTTTGGAAAACACTGCCATGATTTCTTCTTGCTAGTGGCTGAGTTTATTCTACATTAGGACTACTTAAAAATACTGAATCGGTGCCTAACACTAGACATCCATCTTATTAAGATTTTAGTTATTTGGCAATGCTATCTGCTGCTTATACAGAAAGGAGTGAACCAAGCTTTTGGTAGTGGCAGAAGTTGTTTAGATTGATGTTGGGTTGGTTCTGTGTGTATATAGGGTAAATAGAGTATTGCTTGGGGACCATGGTGGCAAGACCCATTGAACAACAGGGAGAATATTTTTTAAATGAAAACTTTTAAGCTGGAGCCCAGCTGTTCCGTGTTGCAAAGTTGACTATTTAGCATGACAGACAAAAGGTGATGTAGTCACTCAGCATGCTCAGAAGATTTTTTTTTTTTTTAATTTTTTTTTTAAAATAAGCTCTCAAACTACCAGCATCCTGACTGTTTTGTGGAAATGCATTTCAGGAGCTGCTTCAATAAAAGTGGCTGAACAGGGCAGAAGTCATCACCTTTACTAAAGCCTTAAGTTAATATGTCATTCTTGGTGCCAGGCCTGTTTTAATTTGTCGCTGCTGTATCCTAGTATGAAACCTCAGAAAAAAAAAAAAAAAAGCCATAGTTTGAACCACAGACCCCCACTGCAAATAAGTACAAATACTGTGCAGAAATACATGCTACTGCCTGTGCCCAGTACTGTGGCTGTGATCATTGTTTCTACCGTGGAAGAATTTAGATTAGGCTGTGATTGTCTAAGTAATGTCAGAATTGTGTATCAAATTTAACATAAACTGTAAGTACAGAGAAAGAGAGGTGAGCTTAAAAACAAGCTTCTTGGAATTACCTTCTGGCCTTCAGGGTATGCTCCTCAGCATCTGAAAAACAAACAGAAATTTGGCTTCTTGCGTCTGAGGTGATAGCTCATGGGAAACAAAGTCTAGGGAGAGCTTGCAGCTGCAGGTCAGGGGCTGTTGAACTGAAAACTGACCCATGCACCAAGGTAACAGCTACAAAGGCAAGTGGCTTGTCTTCTCTCAGTTCCCTCAGTGCTTTTTGAGGCCTGGCATGTGCTGCAAGGCAAGATTTATGCCACACCCTATCCTTCTCCTCTCCCCCCTGGAAAGAAAGGAGGACCACATACATGAAAGTAAGAGCTAGAAAAATTAGCACTGGTCAAAGCAAGACTTGTTAAGTAAGATGGAAGAAGCAACAGCTAAGCCTGAGTTTTGAGCTCATCTTGGTCTAGAGCTAGCAGGATAAAATATCCCAGAGAAACCATTAAATCCTTGTGCCAGCTATACATCTGTCATATTAAGGAAATGAAAACCATAATTGGGTCTGATATAACACCTCTGCTTTAAACAATAAAAGATATTCCTGGAAATCCCAGCGAAAGCACAGGCTGAGACCAGTCAAAAGGAGAAATATGTCTTTACTGATTTAGAGCCTATATAAGCAGAAGTGGTGGTGCCACCATGTCTGGCTCCCTGCCTGTATAGCCAGTGATGAATGGGCAAGGGAATGATTGGAGGAATGATGGGGTTTGATGTGTGCACACAGTCTCCACGCCTCGGATTTCACTGCCGTTTTTACTTGGATAACTGTAGCATTCTGAACTGGAGGGACCTGGGGTGGGAGGAGAACCTCCTCTCTCTTTGATATGCTGACTTCTGAACCTTCTGGGTGGCATTTTCAATGCACTCCTCAGCATGGTCCCACTGATGACAGTGAGTGAAAGGAGTGGTGGAGGAGGGGGAAACTGCAGGAGAGTAACAGAGAGGCAGCTTGGTCTCTCCGAGCTCCCTGCTGACAGCAGCCTGCACCACTCTTTTCCTACAGCATGGAGCTGTTAATGTGGTGTTTGCTGGGCTTCACTCTTATCAGCCAGCCAAGGTATGTGAAGAGGCTTCCCAAACCTACTGGGTGTTTGTTTTGCACTTCCCACACCGTGCTCCCAGTAATCGTTCACTGCTGCCTCCGTGGAAGCTGCTGCTTATTCTCGTAACCCTGCTGCTTGGCACCTTGCAGCTCCAAGTAACACAGCAGTAGAAAGCACAGCACTGGACTTCTTAAAGGACAGAGTAGCTCCATCATGTAAACTGGCACTGAACAGGACCCACCACAGTGTTCACCTCAGAGCCCACAAGCAGGTCTCCAGACAGACTCAGAGCTGAGCTGCCCCATCCCTCCTCCTGGTCAAATAGTGCAGGGAAAGGGGAGGTTTGTCCTGCTGCTCTGTGGGGAACAGCCTGGACTGGAGGAGAAGGAGGAGAAATCCAGCCTGGCTTAGTGCAGCAGACCAAACAGACATTGCTGGTGTAAGGATGGGGGCTTGCATTTAATCTTGTGCTGTCCACACACACCCCAGCAGGTTCATGAAGTCCTCAAGTTAGCAAGCAAATGAAATCCTGCCAGAATGGTTTAAAAACGCAGGAAGTGTATGAAAGGTGGAACAATAGCCCACTTACCATCAGTATGGCCTCTCAAATAGGCAAATAAATAGAAAGGCATATGGAACTCAATCTCCCCTCCTGTGAGAGCCAGTTGCACACCTGTGCTGTGCACAGGGAGCCACTGCTGAGCTCGTGCCACTCTAGGCATGGGGGACACCAGCCACCACAAGAGGGTCAGCTCTGCACCTGGTCAAAGGCTTGTCAGCTGCTCCCAGTAAGGAGACCAGGACACTTTCCTTTGTCTTTCATGCTTTCCTTACATTTGCTTCACCCAATTGCATTTGGGTACCCAAAGAATTTTGCAGTGTTGAAGCCTGAAGTTCATCTGAGAACTGTACAGCACTGCCAAAATGCCTTCTGGCCTCTAGGAAAACCAAACTGCATTTATTTACTTTTCTGAATGGCAGAAGCCCATTAGAAACATTGAGCATAAGGTTTGGATCACTTAAACCCTAAAAATCATGGGAATTTGATTCAAGATTTCAGCATGTTTATCATCCCTCTCCAAATGCACATACTCCTGCACACACAGACAGCATGAACAACTTCATGGGCAATACTGTGTCTGCAAAAATGCACAGATTTCCATGGCTTTAACATCTAGCAGACACAACTATAAGATCTGAATTGTTCCCGCTCTGTATGACATCAGCTTTCATTTCTGCTAAGCACAGAAGCCCAGCTTCCATCATGTTCCACCTTTGTGAAGTGGAAGAGTCCTTGCTGTGGGTGGTTTATCTGGGTTTCTCCTAGGTACAGAATGCTGCTTGATGATCTCTGTGCTCCTCTTACTCATCTGATGGGCCTCGACATCTGAAACTGTTACAACCCACAGAATTTCAGAGGGAGGTGGTGGCTGCCAGGGGCTGCTTACAAAGCACAAACCAGAGCCCTCAGCCCTGCCCAGCTGCCATCAGCTTCACGAGAGCTCTGGATTCCCCAGCGGGCTCTCGGTTTCAACCCACAGCCCACTTGGAGTGGCAGGCCAGGGATAAATCTGCTGTGCCAGGCAGAAGGGTGGGTTCAAGTGTTTTCCTGATAGACATCGTGTCAGGGTCCCCTTTCAAAGGCATCAGCCATGTCCTGAATGTTTACATTGTCAGCGCTCCCAGAGCAGGTAATGGCAGGTTAAAACATGACCAGTGTGATCAGGTGGTGTGCTGGTAGGTAATCCTTGTTTGTAGTGGAAAAGGGAAGGAAAGAAATTCTTTGGGACAAAAAAAAAAAAAAAGAGATAAACTAGAATACTTTAAAATAAAAGAGTCTGAGAGTAAACTAAGCATCCCTTAGGAATCTCCTGGTCTCATTACCCTTGTAAATCTGAAACATAATAACATTGTTCCCTGGACCAGTCAATAAGGATGGATTTCTTGCATTCTTTGATGTGTCAGGCATTGGAGTGAAGGATGCAAGATGGCAAGGCTGGAAGAGCTTCCGAAAAATGGCCCTCATTTGCATTATCCCATTACTGGAAGGGTGGTTTGTGTATGCACATGCCAAAATACAATAATTTTGAGAGCTTGGGTGGCAGGGGAGGTTAAAAAGAATAGAGCTGGATGTCTTTGTTTTTCAGCAGAAAAGCATGCATGAAGGTCAGACTTGCTTGCCTGAGCTGAGAACACAAATTTGGAGATTAATATTACACTTTAAAGGAGCGTATGAGTCTCCCATACAAAGGTTGACTGAAACATTTTAATAGTTTTTTATGCAACAGCATTTTCAACAAGTTACTTGACATGTTTTGTTTTCAAAGTGTTTTGTGGAAGAGCTGCTGGAAGGCTAGTCTTGCCCACTAGCACAGGAAGGCCTTGCTGGCACACAGGGCTGCTACAGAGTTAATGAAGAAGGAAATTCCTGCTCAGGTGTTTAAAACAGGATCTAAGAGACAAATTTTTCTGTAATGATGGAAATCCACTTTCAAGGCCTCTCATGGCATGCCTTCTTGAGGTTAAATGGTCTTCCACATCTTCCCTTCTAGGATAAATGCAGTTTGGTGTTGGTTGGGGTTGGTTTGTTTGTTTGTTTTGCTGTATTTATTAACTACTCAACCGGATGCTACTTAATCTGAGTGTTTAAAAAAGGCAGTGATTTTTGCATGCTGTGGCTGATCACTCAGGTTAAGATGTAGAGCTACAGGTCTTGGTTGATTTTTCATTAAGAGACAAACAAGGAATTGCAAATCAAGACCATGTTTTGCCTGAAGGAGGACTGATAAGCCAAATAAGCTTTTGGAAGTGTCAGTTCTGTCCTGGTCAGTGAGGGTCAAAGAGGAAGCCCACAAAATGTCTGGGGAATCCTGGGGTATCCTGTACAGGAATTATGAGAAAAGAGTGGAAATGATCATTGTGCTCAGTGCGTTTCTGACATTGACTTCATACCATCTCCCTTTCTAAACTTTCCTCCTTTCTCATTTTTTAACCCCAGACTTTGCTGAAGGAAACATTCACTACAAGGCCCTGCTGATTTCTGCCACTGTTTGCAGCATCCTGCTGCTGCTTATCATCATATTCTGCTACCTCAGGTAAATAAGGAATATTTTGGCAGCTTGTTAATGTTTCTCCCAACATTCACCTTTTTATAGATTTAAAAATTTGAAAGAAATAGGAGTGACCTTAAAGAAAAGAAATGAGAAACTGTAATTTTATCATGAGAAAAAAAAAAGCATAGTTTATTAATGCTATTCACAGGTATACCTGTGTAATGTATTTAATACAGAATCTTTCACTCAACATCCTAAAATGCCATTCAGGTAGAAGCACAGATTATTCTTTACTGAGAAGGCCAAATTCTATAGGGAAATTTTTATAAGGGAAATATATCTAAGACTTTAAAATTTGTTTATGTGATAAAGAGCTTATCATAAAAAAGATGATGATACTGGAAGGTCAGTAAATGTGTTTAGAATGTTATCATAATCTACATGCATTACATTTTAATAATTTGGCACATTTTTTTACATATTCCCAGATTCCATGACTTTACCTCCTCTGGCTCCTAGAAAGGCACTGCAGACAGTAAAATAAAGTTACTTAATTGGTCAGTGTTTTAGACATATTTAAGTTTCTGAAAGGAAAACATTTGGTTGCTTTGCAAATTCACCCCAGACTGCATAGCCTTTGAGTGTTATACTTAGAATTTTAATGCTGAACACAGTTGCTAAAAATAAAATGAAAAATTTTGGCCCGTGAGTCCAGTGTATTCCTCAGGGAAGCAGAGAAAGCTGTTAGACTATAAATGAAGGAAATGGGAAGGACACGTGCATTATTCATTGCACGTGTGTTCATTGTATTCAAAACTCACTTGTTTTTTGTGTAAAACGTCAGATACAAACGCCAAGAGACGAGGCCCCACTACAGCATCGGGCTGGAGCAGGATGAGACCTACATTCCCCCTGGAGAGTCCCTGAAGGATTTGATCGAGCAGTCCCAGAGCTCAGGGAGCGGTTCTGGGCTCCCTCTCCTGGTAAGGAAGCAATACTATTTTAATGCACATTTCAAAGGCAAAAAAAATGTGTAGAGGTAGAAGAGGCACAAAAAATCCATTTACATATCCTCAGTTGTTGTTTTAGGTTTGTTTGGGTTTTTTTCTCTACCAGAAATGACAAGGATCTATACTGGAGAACAGCTGCTTTAGAAGCACAGGACTTTTTTTATGCGAACTAAGCCAAAAAAGGTTTTCTACTACTGCTTTTCTACCTCATTTAATTTCTTATTTTAGATACCATAGGGCAAGTACAAGCTAAGAGAGCTCATGGAAGTGCATCAGGATTTACTCCAGTGTTCAGGACAGCACCTGGCCCACTGATCTTGTTTTCTTCCTTTGTATGTGCAGCACACACACACGCACGCCAGTCTCAAACACTGATGCATCTTTTCTGAAGGGAACTGTAACTTGTCAAACTTGGAACCTTTTTATTTGTAGGCTTCACTTTGCATTCAGAAGTCAAGGGGGATTTTTTTTTTTTTTTGTATTATGACAATCTCAAAGGTTAAAGGTACAGGGATGAAGTTTGTGATTATTTCAAAACAGACTCCAGAATTACTAAGCCTGCTGAAACGGAAGAATGTTCTGTGGCAATAGTTCTGTTCACCGGGGGGTTTTGTTTCTGGGGATCATTACTAGTGGAAAAGAATTGGTAAAAATGCTAGGTTACTTATTTAAAATAAGTGCCTCTGAGAAATCAGAATAGATTTCATTTTCATTTTTCAGAATGGATACATCCCTCATAATAGGTCTTCCAAAGCTATTGGTTTGTAGTGATGCTACTACTGTAGGTGTTTTCCAGTTTCCAAGTACCATGTACTATCTGTCTGGTTTTTGCCTACACATATTTTTTAAACACCTTAAAGAGGACATTAAATGGAGAGTTTTATATTTCCTTAAAAATAAAGCAACAGGCTGGGTTTGTTCTCGGCTTTAAGAAAGCTTTGTCCTGTCCCATACCAGTGTCCTTCTAACACCCATGGAAAGGGAGAGATCTTGTGTGGAGTTTAGGACCATTCCTAATGAGTTTCCAGTTGATTTAATTGTGAGGGATTCTTCCGTTTTTTACTTTGGGGTTTGTTGGTTTTGTTTTTGGGGTTTTTTGTTTGTTTGTTTTTTGTTTTGTTTGTTTGTTTGGATTTTTTTTCCATAACACCTCCCACATCAAGGTCTTTGTCTTCACTTGTTCCAATGACAAAAAATATAATAATTTAGAGCAAATACAATGAACTTGGTTGTATTTCTCTGAGAGAATGTGTTTCCAGCAGCCCGTGTGGGTACCAGGTGCCCTGGGGCACCTCACAGCAGTGCATGGCTCAGTCCTTCATCTCATGATCCCACAAAGCTGGAGCAGTGCCAGTTGTGGCTGCTTGTTCTTTGTGCCTTCCTCTGTCCCAGTGAGCAGTTTGAAGGAGGGATCTGTGGTCTCAGAGGTGTCCCCAGGTCTGCTCATGTAGTGGATGGGAAAGCCAACTCCTGCTGCTGAGCTGCTGTGATGGCCAAGGTGACATCCCAGCTGGGGCATTGCTCAGCAGCTTCTTCCATGAGGCAGAAACCGTCCAGTCCTCTGTCAGGCCACTTCTTTCAAGCTTGGACACTTTGCAGCCACTAGACCAAGTGTTTTTCCTCTAGGAACTCTTACACCCCCCCCCAATCTCCCCTTGCTTACAAAAGATGCATATTTTTTTATAAAAAATCGCTTTTTTATTAGTAATGATTTTGAGTGGAAAAGAAGAAAATGGATCTTGTGCTTGGTAGTAGGTGTTTGTTGCATTTCCCAGATAGCTACAACCACTGTGAGTTCAGCAGAAATGCAGAGATAGCCCTGGGCCCATGCCTGAAACCAGTGTGTAGAAAGTGCCTGGCAGTAATGCTCTGGTCTTTGTTTAATTATAAGCAGGAGCTTATTTTTAACCTTGTTTCTTATGCAAAGACTGAAACATCCGGGGTTACAATTTCAGGAAAGTAAGATGCAAATTTAATGCAAAATGTCACCTTATGCTAACCAGTAATGTTTTTCCTCTGTGTAGAACGTTTATTCTAATGGGTACAAGTATTAAACCCAAAACAAGTATTAGCCAAGAATTTGTCAGTGTGATGACAATCAGCAGGCATTCTTTATCCTGACCTGTCTGTAGTACCTCTGACAGAAGAGTTTGCTGCAGGTCATATGCTGCAAAATGGTCTGTCTGAAGCGATTCCTGAACTACAATTTGTTTTTTACCTTCTCACACATTTTTTTCATAATTTCCCTCCCTTGAACTTTACTTTTCAAGGGACTGCATCCGAGCCATAGGTATGAATTCTCTGTTCAAAATATTAAATTTGAAAAAGGTTGGTCTGTCTAAATTTCCATCTGCAGTAGCTGAACACGTCTAGCTGAATGCCAGGAAAGTAGAAATAGTTGGTAATTGGATTGTTTCCACTCGGGGAGACGAAGGAAAAGGTCATGTAACCTTACCTGGCTGCTTACAGAGCTCAAGCAGCAAAATACACAGATCTAAAAAGAAGTAAGAAACCCCCAGTCCCCCTCAGTGTAAAAAAATAACTCACAGGAGCACATCATTCAGCATGCTTACAGTTCAATCAACAATTTTTATTAACCTATTTGTTTTAGAAATCATAATTGATTTATGATTCAAGAAGAAGCTGAATTCCTTAAAATAAAATAAATTGTTCATAGGAAACCATTTGACTGGTTCTAGCAAGAGGAAACCAGGTTAAGGCCTTTCTCATAGTATTCTGCCGCCTGAAAACCCATAACAGAAATGTGTTTTTCATTTTCTTAATGTAATCTAATAAGGAACTTTTCATCATTAAGTATTGTAATTGCATGTACTTTATGATGCCATTACATATATTTCCACAAATTAAGTTACTTGATGTAACTACATTATTGTTCAGGATGCATTTTTAAAATGGGCAAAATAGAAAGGAACAATGCTAAAATGACATTACGAAATGTTACAGCAAAATTCCAATGTAATAGAACTATTGTTCAATCACTATATGAGAGTATAAAAGATAAATCAATTAAAAAAATTAATGCTAATCTCTATTGTTGGCTTTCACTGATGTTAATCAAAAATAATGGCACTGAAGCTACCATCTAGAACATCTAATAATACAATGCAGGGCTGGAAAAATGGAATTCTGTTTAAATGGCAGAACAAGAAAACTGGGATATTTGAAATAGCTTTGCACAAATACCACTGTATGATTTGCTTCTTAAAATTGTCCAATATGAAAACCAGTGGTTTACTTAAAAAATGAATGATGATAGACCTGACCTAATAGATTTTGAGCACACATTCGTGCTGCAGTGGGGTTGTGGCAGTCCTGCTCAGCTTCCTGGAACTCTCAAGCATAACAAGGGAAACAAATGATTTAAACAATCAAGTTTTGCTCATTTCTGTCAGCCAAGATTGCAAAAATATTTTGGACTTGGTGAAATGAATATGATTTCATAGGGATTCAGTTAGAGCAGTCAGTCACTTGCTGTAGTAAAACACTGGAGCTTTGTATCTTGATGGAGGCAAAATGGAACAAGAGGTCATGAATTTGAGCTTGTCCAGTTTTTGCCAATTGGTGAAAAATGAAAATCTCCTTGCAGTGTTCTTTCAAAATCTTACCAAGTCCTACCAGGCAAACCTCATTAGTGGTGGATTGAACACTGTAGCACAAGAGGGTGACCTTGAATCTCCTGTTTTATTAGGGGTTGGCAGAGTCAGCCACCAACACCAGTGAGTTGTGTTGCAGCATCCACTGGCATTTTTATTTGTGAACTTCTAGAAAGACATGATCTGCAGACATGCTCGAATCTGATGAGATTATTAGTCTCCATTTGTCCAAGATTTTTTGTGGCTGTAAAAGCTTGGTAAATGTAGAGGCAGCCTGTCACGAAGAGCAGCTCTGCAGTGCTGCTGTGGACATTGATCTTGCAATACCCACGGTTTTAGCCTTAGCTCAGTACAGCTGCTGACAAAGCTGGCACAGGCGCTGGAAAGCTGTTCTTTCAAGTATTTTGGGGGGGAAATTGCTTTATATTAATAGCTAATTATGATTATTAAAATCAATGTAGGCACCTGTATTTTAACTCTGTAAGTAGTGGTTGAGTTTCCTAACACCAAATGTCTCTTTTGAAATAATTAGGCATGGCAATTTCAAAGAAGGTGATAGAAAGTATCATCCAAAAAAAAAAAAAAAAAAAGGGAATTTTGTAATTTTGATAATTTTGGAGCTCTAAGGCTTTTGACTCTTGCCAGCCCTAGCCTTGAGTCTCAGCAGTGTTGACTATGTAACAAACATCATTACTTAGCTTAATTAAAATTTTTCCACTCCATATTCCACTCTCTTCTGGGCTGGATGTGTGGAAGGAAGACACAGGAGGAGGGAGGTGAATGTGGAGATTCCCACTGAGCGAGGTGTAAGATCTGCCTTGGCATTTCACAGGTTCAAAGGACCATCGCAAAGCAGATTCAAATGGTGAAGCAGATTGGAAAAGGTCGCTATGGAGAAGTCTGGATGGGAAAGTGGCGTGGCGAAAAGGTAGCAGTGAAAGTGTTCTTTACTACAGAGGAGGCCAGCTGGTTCAGAGAAACAGAAATCTACCAGACTGTCCTGATGAGACATGAAAATATTCTTGGTGAGTGAAGTGAAAGAGAATTATTTGATAGTGAGCAGGTTTTTGAGATTAGCAATTTTGTATTTGCTGTTATCTGATGTCCTTTGCGATGTGCTTTGTTTCCTTCTGTGCTCTGCAATTAGCCACCCAGTGCTTTTCAAAGGAAAGTTGTTGAAAGGATTACTGAAACATAAATAAAAGTTAAAAAAATAATGGGGTTTGGGGGTTGTTATTCCAAACACAACATGTCTGTTTCAGCCATTAGTATATCCATTTCTGGGCTTTTGAGGGTACATTAAAGGCTAGAGGTGAGGCACAGTTGCATGGAAGTAAGATGAAAGGAATTAAATATGTTATTAAAACAAAACTACTGAAATGGATGACAGTCCAGAGTTCTAAGCAGTCAAAAAAAACCCCCATGAGAAATATTAATTTGAAAATATGTTTTTTTCTTTTTGAAGGGTTCATTGCTGCGGATATTAAAGGTACAGGCTCTTGGACCCAGCTGTATCTTATCACTGACTACCATGAGAACGGCTCACTCTATGATTATCTGAAATCTACTACCTTGGACACAAAAGCCATGCTCAAGCTGGCTTACTCCTCTGTCAGTGGCTTGTGCCACCTGCACACTGAGATCTTCAGTACTCAGGGCAAGCCTGCTATTGCCCACCGTGACCTAAAGAGTAAGAATATCCTGGTGAAAAAGAATGGCACCTGCTGTATAGCAGATTTGGGCTTGGCTGTAAAATTTATCAGGTGAGTGGAAGTGAGGGGGCTGAGGAGAAGTTAAAAAATCAGGTGCAAAAGTTTCCTTAGTTGGTGACTGAGTGTGCACGTGTGAGGAAGCGCCTGCAGCGTGTGTGCACACCTTGTGGGCTCTGCTCATCTGTGTGTGAGGTTACCTGTGTGGGGGAGAATGTCATGTCAACCCCTCATGCAGGTGTATAAACAGTCACTTTTTGATTAATTGAGCACATTAGCTGCATTTGCATAAAGGTTCAGATTTCATCACTCCATCCTCTATAGCTTCCCCAGGATTGCTGGCAGACAATGAAAGGATGTAGCACTGACAGGTAGAAGTCACATCACTGAGCTTGTCAGGGAAGCATTCAGCTTGTCTGATCCCATGAAAATTCACTCTCAACTTAGAAAAATACTAAGAATTTGCACGAGTTACTATCTGGGATTTATTGAAAAGGACCCCATTTGGGCTGTCTTTTGTTTCATTTCCTACAAATCAAATTGCCGAAGTACAGATTTGATTTTTGAAATGGCTTTTAAATTTGATTTTAAAAAAATGGTTGTGTGTTTAAACAACTTAGAAAGAGCAGACAAGTAGAACTTACTCACTCCTGGGATTCATAAGGAGACACTGCTCTCTGACAGCTCTGTTCAAAAGGAGCTTGAGCTCTCAGCGGTGGTCCTGGTGGTGGAGATGTGTTCCAAAGTTTCTGATTTTTCTGTACACAGAAATGTGTCCAGAATACATAGACTGAAGGTTTCCCTCTTGGAGGTCAGCTTTGAAATTGTGCGCTCCCAGGAGTATTGAGAAATTTAGGAATTCAGTATGAATGCTGAACTGAAATTATTCAGAGTGAAAGGAAAGGCAGTTCTTAGGTGTTCTTACCATTCACTTACCTGCCAGGTTCCTTGGTGAGGCATTTCCTTTATGAGCCTGACCTTTCTTTAGGAGACAAGAAAGGAAAATTTTCACTTTGAGGAACAGAGGCCTAGAAAGCAACAGCTTGAAAATACACTGTTAAAAAGTTTCAGGGAAGAAATTTCACCTTTGCAGGTGTACTTTGCCTGGCAAATACAGAGCAGCACACTGCTTAGCTGTGAATGAAGAAGAGCTAGGAATTACCAAGTGCTGTTACAAAAGAAGGTGAAATACAAATTTTTCACACTCCAGATGGAATTTACATTATGTACTTGGCTTGTTTTCATACCAAATCCTTCCTCAGACAGCATTTCTCATGCAACAACAGGGAACAGAAAATAGTTGGAAGGGGTATGCTCTGGTGAAGCTAATGATTCTAATAACGTTCTTTGTGTTCCCATTTCATTTGAAATATTGCAAGACAGTGCAGGTCACTGATTTATGTTGCATTCTTGGAGGTGTACAGTAGTGCCACCAGCATGTGTGTGATTTAATGACTGTGTAGGTGACTGGTTGTACCACAGACTCAGATTTTCTTCATATCAGTAGGTGAAAAAACAATTGCTGTACATGAAGAAAGCTACTGAAATATAATTATTCTGTGAACTTCTGTTGTATCCATCATATTTAAAATACATACATTTTGAAGGTGAGGAAAGGAAAATAAACCCGAACATATGCCACATATTAGACTTTTAACTATATTGAAACTGATGTAGCTGAATCTGAGTTAATAAGAAAAACAAGAATCTATTCACATAACTAATGGGAATTTTTTTCCTGTATGTCCTCTCTTCCTGGTCAATGTATGAAATGTAACACATTTGCTTAGATGCTTTTATGCATTTATCTCTCTGTGTCTGCGTATCTTGATGTGTAAAGGTTGGGAGGGATCAAACATAATGTTTGCAAAAATTAATAGATTCATCTTCCTTGCAGATCTGATTTGCTACAGCTAAGAGATACTGCCTCAGCTACTTAGTGTCCCCCCTTAATTGCTGAGACTGAAGCATTAGGTGGTGGAGTATGTTAAGAAAACAGCGTTTAATGAGGATTTGATTGTTATCACCAACATTAGAGCTCGGGCTAATGCTAATGAAATCTCACAAATGTTACAGCATCCCTGTTGAGTCTTATCTCCATTGTGCTTCTGCATTTGAATGCTTAACATAGCCTCAGGCAGGTCGTCCTTTAAAGGAGGGTTGCCTTCACACTAAGAGGCTTTTCTTGCAAGAATTGTTCCATTAAGATTATGCATTACTTTCGACCTTGTTTGATAGTGGATGTGGTGTGGATTTACTACTTCTTCCACCTAAATTGCTTTCTTTTCAAGTCACTTTACTGTATGTTTGATGCCCTTTTCTTTCCTTCTTTTTCTTTTAGTGATACAAATGAGGTAGACATCCCTCCAAATACCCGTGTAGGAACAAAACGTTATATGCCTCCTGAGGTGCTGGATGAAAGCTTGAATAGAAGTCACTTTCAGTCCTACATCATGGCTGATATGTACAGTTTTGGACTCATCCTTTGGGAGATAGCAAGGAGATGTGTTTCAGGAGGTAAAGAGCTGGGAGATCACTTTTAATTGTGTCAGTGAACCTTGAACCTTCCACTACACCTTCTTCTCTGGGTAATTGTTTTCACAGTAATAAGCAAATGTGGGTAAACCATACAGGTAACTCTCTTAATATCTGTTCTCTTGTTGAAACTTATTTTAAAGCATCAGTCATTGTTACTTCAGCAGCAGAGATTATCCTGTATTTAATGGCTTGTTTGAAGGTAGTGGATGCCTGCACTGAGGAAGCGTGGAACTCATTTGAGGACCTTTTCTAAAGGCATCACATTTCTGCTGGACTAGGGGTGTTCAGCTAATTTAGCAGAAAGAAAACAGTGATTTCTTAATTTAGTTAAGAGTTAAATGGAAGGAGGAGGACGAACAGTTTGGGGTTTGCTGTGCTACTCTTTGAAATAAATAATCTGTTTACGACACAAGTAGCAGAACACCGGAGGGAGGTGGCACTTGCGACATCACTGTCATACCAGTGATGTGCTTCATTTCCCTCTTCCTGCATGTAGAGCTCAGTGCAGTGCAGAGGAGATGGGTGTTGTTACCTCCCTTTTCCCACTGAGAAAGTTAAAAGCGCAGAAATGACTTGGTAGCAGTTCTGTGCCAGTTTGGTAGTAAGAGTAGAGCATGTCTCTCTTGGGTCTCTGCTACCTTCAGCATACCTTTAAAGGTCTTTAAATCCTGCAGGACTGTGCTGAATGCTCACCCTAGAGCATTCAGCTGAATGTTGTCGGTGAGCAGCAGAATCCCCGTGTTTAAAAGCTGGTGACATGTATTGCAATGTTGTCAGGTGAAATCTGTAATATTTTTGTCACTGTTACTATGCACAAAGAATGGTACCTTGCTGTGTTCTGAAGAGGCACAGAAATGCCCTTTAGTGTTTTCCACGTCCACTGATAAGAAGGAGACATAACTTTAGGTTAATTCTCTCTCAGATTACTCTGATACAGACCCTGTGCTAATAGCTCTTTCTGTGAGAACTTACTGGGAGATTGCTGGACTGGACAGCAGTGGTAGAAACTGTCTCACTTGGCAAGTCACTACACTTTGATTAAGTGTAATTAATTAAAATACCTAGCCAGTCTTTACACAGCAATGGTTACACTGGAATTTGTCTGTGGAATAAACTTGTAGCGCAGGCAAGTCCTTTTTAAGGGAAGTACATCCAACTGTTAGGCAGTATGGCCAATCTGTTACAAAATGAGAGGGGAAGAGGAGAGTGGAACATTTTTCCTGCAAGTGACAGGCAACTAATTGCTTCTTTCAGGAATAGTTGAGGAATACCAGCTTCCATACCACGACCTGGTGCCCAGCGACCCCTCGTACGAGGACATGCGGGAGATCGTGTGCATCAAGAGACTACGCCCCTCGTTTCCCAACAGATGGAGCAGTGATGAGGTACCTATCATCCCTCTTAACATGCAGTCTGTGCTTTTAATCAGAGCT
This sequence comes from Parus major, assembly GCF_001522545.3. Lineage (NCBI taxonomy): Eukaryota > Metazoa > Chordata > Aves > Passeriformes > Paridae > Parus > Parus major. Next base: position 18,579,429 of record NC_031771.1, read on the forward strand.
AGTGAGTGAGATTGGCCCAATTCTGCATCATTTTGAGGGAGGAGGCTATTTACCACTGGTGCTGCCATTTGGGAATAGCAGCGTGTAAATGAATATTCTGCGGGGAGATGAAAGATTTAGGTGTCATGAGATTTATGAATGTGAGGGGAAATAACCAACCTCCCTGGGCTGCTTGAAGACTTGTGCAACAGCCAGTGTGAGAAGATCTAACCAAAACTCACCTGCCTCATCCTCTCCCTAGCCAAATCCCTCTGAGCCTTCAGACTGGGGTTGGAAACACTGAAGGAAGGATTATCAGTTCCCAGAAGGGCTTTTGTGTGGTGATACTCGGTGTTTGGTCTCCTACCATATGTGTCAAAGACTGGGGAGGCTTATTCCAATAGCTGCTCTTGAACAATTAGTTAGCATCCTTGGTAATCCCCCCCCAGGCATTCCAGCAATAAATGGTCAGTTTGTTACTCCACAGTGTTTGTGTATTACCAAAAATGCATTTATAAAAATGTACGTTAATCTACATGAAACATGTTTGGCTGGTCTGGGCAGCGCTGGTGGTTATGTGTAACGCCTTTCAGGGTCTGCACTGCCCTTAGAAAGGACCTTTTTCCCTTCAGCTTTCCAGCATTGCCAACAACTGCAGTCTCCTCTTTCACTGACCCTGGTGGGATTTTCTCTCCCACTTCTCTCCACAGTGCCTACGGCAGATGGGGAAGCTGATGATGGAGTGCTGGGCTCACAGCCCTGCCTCCCGGCTCACAGCCCTGCGCGTCAAGAAAACACTTGCCAAAATGTCAGAGTCCCAGGACATTAAACTCTGACTCTGCCAGAGCCAACTCCAGCAGAGGCCCCTGGAAATGAACTTTCTTGTGCAGGCAGAAGTCCTGAAGATGTATCAAAAGTCTTTGCTAAGTACCTTGAATGGAGGAGTCATGCTGAAGAGCAGCTGTGAGTTCTGGAGGAGACCATCCGTTGCAAAAATCACCTGAATTTTGACATGCAAGATTGAAGAGGCTTGTCTGCCCTTGTTTACATGGGGAAATACAGTTTTAGTAACTGGTTTAAGATTATGCATGTTGCTTTCCATGAAAGCCACTTATTATTTTATTATTATTATTGTTATTATTATTGTTTTGATTGTTTAAAAAGATACTGCTTTAAATTTTATGAAAATAAAACTTGGGTTAGAAGTAAAAAAAAATATGTATATTGATACATTAAAAAAAAATTAGAGGAAACTGCTGAAAATGAAAGCAAACCAACTTTTTCATTTCCAAAAAGACTATTGCACTCAAGCATTTAGAAAAAAAAAAAAAATAAAAAAAAAGGTGAGTGGATCTGTGTAGCTCAGAGGAGCTGTAATGGCTGCCTTAAAAGCCACCTGTTTGTGGAGATAACTTTCCAAAGCCTGCATGTGCAAGTGATTCTCACAGTACAGAGGTGGAGCCCAGTTACATCCCTGCCATCCCCCTTGGTGTGGGTGGCCTGATTCCTGTGGGTGGTCTGTCCCAGGGAAGGTCATGCTTCGTTTAAGGTAGTTGGGAGCTATATGAATATGCTTTGGTGTGACTTGTTTATAGAAGATCTTCCATGTTTCCAGGAAATGTGATGAGGATAGTACCACAGTGATAAACAAGTGCCCTTTTCTTGTTTTGTTTTTTTTTTCCTTCCTTTTCCCCCACTGCAAAATAAAGTATTTTGTGTGTGAGTGGAAATGAAGTACACATTTGAATCTGCTGGGTAATTTGAAACTGCTAGAGCCCACAAACAACCACTGTTTAAGAGGAAACCCCTTGTGAGAAGGAATTATTAACTTGCTGTTTCATTTGTGTAAAAGTGAGAGGTCCATCTACAACCACAGCTTAGAAAAAAAAAAATAGCAAAATCTGTGTTCCCTTTTTTAAGGGAAAGTGAAAAACCTCACAAGTGCCCATTTCTGGGGTGGCAATCATTTCTCCTTGAGTGTGAGGAGACCTGGTGCCTTGAGGCTGTCGTAGAAAGTGACAGGGAGGGAGTGTGGGACACATTAGGTGGGTGGTGAGAGCTGGGAACCGTGGGCAGCAGTGGGCACCTGCCTTGTGCTGTAGTGAGAGACACCACAAACCAGGCAAGTGGCTCAAGCTTTATCTGCATTACTATTTTGGGTGGCCTTCCAGCAGCCTCCACACCTCTGGCACCTGCTGCACAGTAGTGCCAGGCTCAGCTGCCGGGCTGGGGCTGTGTAGCATTGTGGTTCCCAGCAAGAGGAGCTGTCAGGGGAGAAAGGCGATGGGAAATGTATTTTCTGCCCTTCCCTGTTCCTCCTTCCTGGGGCTGCAGCAGTTGTAGCAATGCTAATGCTACAGAAGGGGAAATGAGAGGTGAAATACACCCTGGGAAGTATTTCCTTTGGAAAGGTTCTGTTCTTTGTCAGATTACCAAAGCTGAGCTGCATGGGAGCTACTGGTTTACCCTTTTTTACCCTTCATCTGTTTTTTTAAAATTTTCCTGCCTGGCTCTCTTGTTTTACTAGATGGTGTTCAGCTTAATTTTGAAATAAGTCCTTACAAATGCTGCTTTGATTATGCAAAGCCTATTTTAGAACTGAACTAATTGCCATGCAGGATTTAGCCTCAGCACTTCTGAAATGTTTCTTTTTTTTTTTCCCCCTCTTTTTGGACAAAACTGATTTATTTGTGGTAGGTAGATGAATAATTGGGGTTTAGCTTAACAGCTCCCTTAAGGTATTTCTAGCTGGAAAAATTACCATTTTATACTTTCAAGCTAACAGAGAAAAATGCATGGTTCAAGAGAACCAGCAAGACCTCCATGATGATAGGTGTTAAAAAGCTTAATCAGAAGGGTTTTGTTCATTAGAGTGCTTTTTCTGCAGTGCAGTTTCCCTACCTGTACCCAAATTTACCAAGCAAAACAAAAAGAAAATCTCTGAGAGTTAATAATACACCAAATCCTGACCACAGGAGGGGCAACAATGGTTTCCCCATCCTTGAAAAATGTTTGCCAGGCTGAGAGCACAGTTTGCTCCTCTCCTTTGGCCCAACTTTGAGATTTGTGGGCCAAAATGGGCACAGTCCAGTCTCTCTTCACCTTTTTTGTCTTAGTGAGTGGAGCCATGGGTTTCTAGTCTCATTTCTACCCTGTGCAACTGAGATTTCTCAGCTCCAAAGAAGCGGATGGGACCTGCAGGTCCCAGGTCGCACAGCAGAGATGCTTCTTTCCTGCCTGTTCAGGTGTGTTTCATCTCTTCCCTCCTCAAATAGATTTTTTTTCTTTATTGGAATCAGCAGGGCTCTCTCCCCAGGAGTGTTGTGGAAGGTGCTTTGCCAGCTGGCAGCACCAGCGATGCAGTGAACACCCCTGGCATCTGCCATCAGCATGTGAAAGAGAAAGGGCCAGTCATGGTTTCCTGAGCAAATCTTACCTTTTTTTTTTGGTCCAGAAGAAAAGAATCTAAGATCCTGGTTGATAGATCACGTAAAGTGTGTATGTTAAATGTTCAAGTTTATGTGTTTTTATATATATATAAAAATATATATATATATTCAGTTGCGAGTCTGGAATAGCTCCAGTATGTGGATTAAGAGTAAACTATTATGGATGAAAAAGCACTAAATAAAACATAATATTTATTTATGAAAATGCATAAATGACAAATCACTGCAACGGTGCTGTATAGGAAAATAGATAAATATATATAAATATATATATATATACGAGGAGACACACACTGAGAAAGCAAACAGTCTGCAGTTGTGTAACTAGTGCCTGCCTATTTTCTCCCAAGACCAGATTTTGCCCTCAAATCTCCTATCCACTGTAATCTATTGTAAAGGGCTATTCCTAAGGCCAGAAAACAGCCTAAGGCAAGGGTAGAGGTCTTCTGTTCCAGCATTGTGACATTCGAGTTACTGCCTGCATGGGTGACTTGCTGTAACGCTCAGCGTGTCATTATTAAGGTTTCAGCACCTGCAGTGACCACAGGTTAGTCTGTTTGTTTGGCCAGGTGTGGCCTTTTAATGTCACTTCCATATTTTGGTGGTTTCAAAGGGCGCATTGATGAGGGCTTGGAAGTCAGTGGTAAAGATAATTGTGGCTTCAGTGCCCACGGGTCTAGAAATCCACTTTTCAAATGTAAATCGTTCAAGGAAGTGTAGTTTAGTTTCTTACTGGCATAGGTGAGATGGCATAGGTAAGTGGGAGAAGAAAAAAAAAAAGAGAGATGCCATCTAGCAACTGCTATCCTTTCTCTAGCACAAAGTTATTTCTATTAAAGAAAAGGCTGTCAATGTAGAGACTAAGAAACTAATTTGTGTTCTATTTTGAGAACCAGTGCCTTATTAAACCTGTAAATACTGTAATTAGAAAACCTGGGGAACAAACTGTGTTATGTTGTATTTGTTCAAATTGTATATGGTTGTTTTAACATTCCCCCCCAATAAAATTGTTTCCATCTCCCCATGACAGAAATTGCTATTTACTTTTAATGTGCTTGAAAAGCACCATCTTTTTGTTTCATTTCCCTGGCTAGATTATTTTGACTGTGCCTTGTTTTATTTATTTTATTTTTATAAGATTTTTTTTCCTCTGAGCAAACAAGTAAACAGCAATATGTTCCATATGTTTCCACTGGCATAAAAAAGCATCACTCCTTTCACAAGTCAGTGAAGAGAAAAATAGTAATTAAAATAGTGTTATCACTAATAGAGCAGTTGCTCGTGTTTTGTGGCTGATTATGTAAATCTATAGGAAGTCAGCATTAGCATAATTTTTTTTAGACCACCCCCCCTTCATTCTGCTACATCTTTATAGATATTTTTTACTATTTTTAATAGCACAAGAGGAACAGGAGTCATCTCTGCAGAGACTGAAGCTAGAATTCCCAGCCCCATGCATCAGGTGAAAATGTTTCAGCCTCAATACCCAGCATCAGCTGAAAATGGCATTGCTTAATGATGAGGCTTGGGGTATGTACCTCTACATCTAGTGAGGTATTTCTGTGAATTTCTACTTAAAGCTCGAGCACTGTTCTCATTCTGCAGTTCTGTGTTGCAGACCCAGCTCAGTGTTTCCTAATGTTTAATTGCCTTGCTGGTTATTTTCAGAGAAGTGTGTAAATAACAACAATTTCTCCTTGAGCTGCACAGCCCCTGCAAGCTTTGCCCCGCACAGTCTGTGCTCAGTGGCATTGCAGTTATTCTCCAGGCAGTATTCCTACAGCCCCCTTGGCTTGGCCACATTGAGGTGACAAAACCTTGTGCTTGCTGCACACTGCCCCTGGCATGCCACTGAGCCCCACAGTTCTTATGTGCAGAAACATTTCTTTGGGGGAGTTTTTTTGGGGTTTTTTGTTTTGTTTTTAAAAAAGAAACTAAATAAAAGACTCCACTTCTGAGATTCCAGGAATTAAACAACTGAACACAAGGCAGTGATGTACTTTTTTTTCCAGTTGCTTATAAATATAATTTATTACCTGTTTAAAAATTCTTTCTTACACTTTGTACATGTCAGGCTGACAGAATAAATGCAGGCATTTACAAACAGAGGGAAGGAGAAAAAAAGGGAGGGGGGTAAGAGGCACACTCAGAACTAGTAAACCACACCTCCACTGTACAGCAATACAAATAATGCAATGGCTAGCACTTCTCCTGTAGTAAGTCGGTCTTTAGAAAAGGAATTGCATAGAAGATACAGCAATAGGGAAACCAAAACCAAAAGAGTTCTCCAGATCTGAATAGCAAAGAAAACAAATCCCACGAACCCCGGCAGAGCTGTGACATGGGAAGAGAAGGGAGCAATGTGATACACCTGGGTCACACACACGTTTCTTTTCCTACAGGCCCTCCTTTGCTTTGGAAAGGTACTGAAGATACCCTCTTTTATTTTCTTATTTTTTTTTTTTCCTCTTCAACAGTAACAGAACATGTGTTAGCAAAAAGTCTACCACACAGATGTGTGAAAACAGTAATGCCACGACTTCTCTGTCTCAGCTGTGTCACACACCCTGGGTTATTGGCTCTCGGCTCGGGTGTTTTTGCAAGGTACCTTGAAAAATCTGCAGGGAGAAGAGTGTTTTGCCTCTCCTTCCTAATTTTGTTTACTTTCCAGACCGATTTTGCCTTTTCTTTGTATTGTGCTAGCTCCCACATTTACTGGCAAGTGGTAGCCAGAGCCAGCTGGCAGCAGCCAAAGAAGCTCTGGGGCCTGTGAAAGCTTTTCTCATCTTGGAGCTCTTGTCCCATCACTGCTCTGGGAGGACTCTCCCAATTACATCCCACTTCCTCACAGGCATCCCAAAGCTACTCACCTGCCATGACATGGGGTGCTTTGGGAGCAGAGGGCAGGCCCAGGGTGCAGCATACATAACAATTAATCTCTTTGTCAGCAATTGAGGAGCCTGAACCACTAATAAATACATGTAACCACCACCACAGAAATACCTATTTGGGATAGAGATTTATGGGAACTCTGGGTTATCGTTGCTTTTTTTGTACAGACAGTTTATCAGAGGACTTTCAGATAAGGGATTTTCAGATTTCAGGGAGCAGGGATCAAGTTTAAAGGACAAATAAGTAAATATGCTAAATGTTCCTTTTCAAGCAAGGAGCCTGACCTACCAAACTTGAGGCTTCATTCCTGTGGTTTTAGTTCAAGTCCAATTCCAGTAACTTGCCAGTTTTTACTCTGCTGGCTTTTGACATAGTGCTTATTTGACCTTGCAATGATGATACAACACTGAATTTTGACCTTTACCTTCCCATGCAAAAGTTGGTAAAATAAGAGGATGCCCATACCTAACATGAGAACTAAAAGCCTCCAGCAGGTAGTGTCCTTTGTTTTTTCCTCTTTGTATGTACACACACACACTTACTTTGCCTTTCTGTCCCATTTCAAAGGATGTCTGAGATATGTGCTTCAGCATTTAAAAATCTGCAGTGCAGCTCGTTTTATGGACTCAAGGTTTCACACACAAGCGAGGAATGGATTGCAGTGGTGACCCCAAAGTGAGTAACTCATTGGAGTCCTTGTGGGAGAAGGGCCAAAGGTTTGATTTCCATTCACAAACCACTTATGTCTTTGCACTACTTGATGCTGACCAAGCCAGCCTGCAAACAGTGAGTTACTTCATGGCCAGGTGAGAGCCAGAGTAATACCTGAAAAGACTTCTGAACACTCCCTAAGATAGTTTAGAAAGTGCCCTGGAAAGAAGATTAAAAAAACAAAAAAACAATCCAACCTCAACAAAACTATTGTGTTTAAAATTAACCTCAGAGCTGTGGTAACTACTAGGTAGAGCATACAAGGGTCTAAGGCCCCACCCACCCCTCACTTCCCCACACCCCCTGCCCCCAAAAGAAGAAAAAAAGAAGAACTGAAAAGAAACTATTGTAGGTAGCAATACAAGACATTAGGACACTGTCTACAATGACAGGCTTACAGCATGTAAATACATTTATTCTATATGTAAGCAACTGAAATACCAGAAAACCCAAGGAACGGACATGTTTTGCTCTGTGGCTATTGCAGACTCCAACATGTCTCATGAGTGTCTGCATTTCTGCCAGCGAGACAGAAAAAAGTCTTGGTCTCCATATAAAGTAAATCTTGACTGGAGACACCTTCACTGCTGCAAAATTCTCAAGATCCACTGAAACAGCACGTAAGTCTTGCACTGTTTAGCGAGACACAGTGGATCAGTTGTGATCATAAATTAAAAAAATAAAAATAAAAACCCCAACCAAACCCCAAACTTACCCTATACACTGACAGTCACCTTTACAAGAACACAACACAAGAAAAACTGAAGAAAAAAAATCAGGTGAAAAGGCTTGCCTCCAATAAATGTTTCTTACTCAGAAATTAAAGGTTTTCCTTGAAGTCAGTAGATATTTTATATATATTTATATAATATATATACTATTTATAGCGCTAGCGACCAACATGTAATGAAGAGATGGTGTGAAGAGCAGCAAAACTGCTCCAGTACAGAGCCAAAGGTGAACAACTAAAAGGAAAAGCGTTTAAAAAAATAGTAATAACTGGAGGATAAGATGCCTGCAGCCTGTTTTTTTTTTTCGTTTTTTTTTTTCCTCTTAAAGCAGGTGTGCTCACCTGACATGAAATCTTACAACAACTTTTAAGAGTCAGCTCTGCCTGCCAAATGTCTTTGTCAGAGGAAGCCTTTTCCCCACGCGACCTTGCCGTGGCGGCAGCGACACGGTGGAGCCGGGGCTGAGCCCCACGAGATGGCACTGTGTCCATGCAATCCAGGCTGAGGGACTGCTGATGGGTTTTCTCCCACCAAAAATAATATCCTGAGCCCATCTGGCTGCCCTTGCTTCCCGCCCGCTCCCCTTGGGCCAGCAGGATGGGGATGCTCTTGTGAATACCTCCAGCAGGAGCCCTCTCCACAGTGCAAGCCCTGCCACTGCCACTCCCCCTGAAAAAAAAAGGAAAAAACTGAGCAAAATTAATGCAGGGAATGCGAGGTGAGGTGGGAGCTGCTGCGAGCAGCAGTGGCAGAGAACGGGTGCAGAGCTGCTGGGATGAGCTGTGGCTGTGTGGAGGAACCTTCCCCTGTCAGGGCTGGGGCAGCCCAAGGGGCTGTGCTGGGAGCCTGCAAAGGCCTGTGGAGCTGGTGCTGGAGAAACTGGGCAGCCCGGGATTGCAGCAGGGGATTGCGGCTGGTTTCTGAGCAGTCGGGCTGGAAAAACAGCAGCTCCACCCCTCAGTGGGTCATGCTGCTGCCCAAGTCATGTTCAGCGATGGAGGGTTACGTTCTTGACCTCCAGCCACCTCTGTGGATGCTCCTCTTAATCAGTGTGCATTTTTCCTTGCAATAAATCCTCTTTACTGTGGCGCTGTGAAAGGAAAATGCCCCAGAACGCTGTGAGAAAGTTGTTCACCTGCAAGTTGTTTCTCTTGCAGAAGGCAACAAAACACAGGTCAGGGGGCTGGCCAAAGGAGCATCAACTCACAGCAGCACAGATAAATATGAGAAACTTTATGGCCCTGATCCTGCAGGTGCTGCCCACTTAGAAAAATCTGAGAGCTGGGGAGCACCAGCGAGCCTGGGGATCAGCCAACACAGACTGAGCTGAAAAGGCCAAAGGGTCAAAGGGTGGTTCAACTCCTGCACCTGCCTTGGAAGAGGAGTCAAGGAAGAACACATGGGAAAGGTGAAGAAGCACAAACTAAACACAACTGGTTATACCTAAAGACGGCATGGGAAGGAAAGAAGCTGAGACCTACCTTTAAGAGCCATTTTAGCCCTCTAAGGCAAGTAAAAAGTGTGGAGAAAGGGCAGAACTAGAAGTTCCAGTCTAACACTCCAGAAGTTGAAAGCAAAGATTTCCATTAGCATTGCAGTGAGCTGCACCAGATGCACAAGGTGAAAAAGAAGATGGTTGTTCACTGAGAGGGTCCCCATGGCATCTCCACATTAAGAGAAGGTGGGGCTTACACAAGCAAAATACACACAGATGTTGAAAGTTACAATGCATGTCCTCTGGTCTCCAGTTTTGACTGAAATGCTGGTTTGCAAACTGCCTGGTTACCTCTTACAAGGAAGGGAACTTTTTGTGCTCGCTGCCTGGTGGTCAATCAAAACCTAACTCACTGGTCAGGGAGCTGAGAAATTAAAAGCAAAAAGTGACAAGCTGATGGAAATGTCAAATGGAAAAAGAGGTCAGATTAAATTTTCTTTTCATTTTGACCAATGACATTTTCAGTTACCTTCAAAGGTACAACCTGGGAAGCCGTGAGGAAAGCAAAAGCACAAAAGAGAACAAGCTAACTCCAGTCTCAGGAAGCATATGGAATGGTAATGCATGTGTGGGCAGGGGCAGGTATGTGTGCACAACAGCAGTAACCAGGGTCTGGCTGGAAACCTGGAGTGGACGGGTTGGGGCAGAAAGCCTTTCCGTGCCAGACATAAATGACAGCCCAGTCAGGCAGTACAACTACTGCAATCAATCCTATGTGCTGTCACGTACCAGAGTCAGAATTTTCACTGAACAGAAAAAAATACATTTGCAGTGACAGCCATGTTTGGTTTGCTCCTTTTGCAAAGTTCCCACCTCACCTGTTTTGTGAGGGCTGTAGAGGGACAAGTGTTCCCTGGCCAGGCATCAAGGAGTAACCCACCCTGCCCAGGCAGCGGTGGTGGCAGGAGCAGCAAAGGCAGCAAAACGCAGCACATGGGATTTCAACTTCACTCCACTGCCCTGCACTGGCCCATGGAACACAGGCTTCCCTGGCTGCAGCACTGTCTGGGAATACCTGTGAAGATCTGCAAAGTACATCTCACACAGAAGTGAGCCAGCGGAGGGCTGGCCTGTCAGCAGCCCTGGTGCAGTAAGCATTACTGGAGTGGTGGGTTTCAGTGAGACCTACAGCTCTGTGGGGAACTAACAGGAGCTGCTGGCTCCTAGAACACTACAAAACGAAGCAAAAACTATGGAGGCCCACCTTGGATGCACAAATCAGGTGGTGGATGTCAGTGCCTCCACATGCTTGCACCTGTGGCCAGGAACCAGCGGTCTGTGTGTATTTGGATACAAATCTCTGCCATCTCTGGTTCACAGCCACCTCAGGACAGGACTGCTTCTTGGAGCAACCTGGAGACACCAGGGTGGTGCAAAATATGCCAGGCTTAGACACTTGGTGGGTGAAGATCAGCAGAGTGTCACCAGTTCATGCTGCCTTGGCACTGGGTGTGGAGCACAGCAATGCTAAGTCGAGGAGAGCAGCCTCTGTGGGCTGGCAGAGGACTTTGGAGGAGCAGTACGATGACAGAGGGAAGGACAGACAGCAGAGAGAGGGACAAGTCTTAAAAGACTTTCAGGGAGGGGACAACAGGTTCCATAAAACCAGAAATTATTCATTCTGCTGCTGGCAATATTAGAAATAAAGTAATAATACTAATATAATAGTCATTATAATCCTTGCACTAGATACTAATCAGTAAATAACTATCGTAGCAACTTGTCTTTTTTATTTTTTTCTGGGTTTCTCCCCTCCCCTCCAACCACTCTGAATTGCATATCTGACCTCTCATATAGCAAAGGGGTGGAAAGGGTGTGAATTGAAAATTAACTCGGATCCTTCATTCCCCACTGTCTTAGACCTATTCTCCACACAGACTCAGTGGGACTGTCCTGGGGAAGAAAGGGAACATTTTGTGTGTTCCTGCTTATCAGCCAGAGTACCTGCTTTCCAGATGCACACCCTGATTTTCTTGGTTTGTTTTTGTGTTTTTTTTTTTTTTACAAGTAGGTCTAGGAAACAGAACAATGACAGGAGGATCACTGTGAGACAACCAATGTGCAGAATTGTAGCCAAAATCTGAATTCACCGGAAACCAATAAGCTGAAATAGCCACAACCCACTGTCCATAGCCTTGTCTACAATGGCTTTAAACAAAAAATATAAAGAGCCATGGACAGTTTCCTTACCCCTGTCCAGAATTTGATGTAAACAACATCCATAGAAACTGGGATTGTTAAGAAAGTTTATCCATATATCTGGATAGCAATAAAAAGCGTTTCCTAGGAAACTGTAAAAACCTGTACCAAGCAGTGTACAGCCAAGCCGAGAGGAACATTAGGTTGATTTATATTTTCAAGGTACAACTTTGCATGATCTCTTTCTGATCCTGTGATAATGTACAAGGAGAGCACACGTGAAGGTCAGGGCTGGTTTTCTTTTTTGTTTGTTTGCTTGCTTTCTTCTCTGAAATGTCTCTTGTGTAACTCATTGGTCTGGGTTTTCATTTCAATTCTCGTTTGCAATAACAGGGCATTACTGCTCCCTGTGTCTGTCCTTCCTGGTCATGCCAAGGCTGCATTAGTAATTTCCTTCTGCTGCCAAAGAAACAACCGTTTCGTGTCTTCCCATTTCTTCAAGAACTGCTGCCAGCATGCTCAGGTTGCCATCAGGGAAATTCTGGGCTTCCCAGAGATCCAGGATCACCCCGGTGGGACTCGATTTTGTAGCAAAATAATTTAAGTACCTGGAATGAGCCAAAAGGAAACTCAGGTTGTTTTGGAGCTGCATGGAAACTACCTGAATTCATATCATTTCAACCCATCCCTGTTGTTGGTGCTGTCAAGGTGCTCATCCCCAGTGCAGTCAGCCTGACCAGTCTGTACATGTGCTTCCAGTGGGATTTTCAGCAGGTTGTTTTTGCACATACCCCCCTCCCTAGGAGCTTTCCTGCTCATATGGGCACCCCTGCTCACCTGTCCAGTTTCAGCTTGTGGGCCAGCATGCGCCAGTCGTGGCCTCTGGTCTGGGGAGCATCCAGGCTGCTGCACAGCTTCTGCCTTATCGGGTGGGGGATGCTGAAAGCGCTGGGCCCCACGATGGTGGTGATGGTGCCTGCTGAGTCCATGGGAGGATATTCAATGCCAGTAGGTTCCTGAGATTGGAAAGACAAAAAAGCAAAGCCTGAACAACCCATCAGTTTTGTTACTGAGTGAAGAGATAATTGTAGAACTACATCCTCTGCCACTGAGAACTGCATCTCGGTTTTTACTTGCAGCCCTCTGCAAGTAAACACTAACATAAACATGTTAGTCCACAGGAAAACAGAAATATTTAGAATCAGCTTTGGGGAGACAAAAGTCTTTTTTTCCTCCTCTGGTTTGTGGTTTTTGTTTTTTTTTTGAGGGTGACTATTACTATAGCTGGACAAAATGGTCAGATTAATTAGTTACTTACTGGAAATAACAAAGGATCAGTCACCTAGACACATTTCAGAACAATTTTCTACTACTAGAGCAGAACTGGGCTTTCCCAGACCCCCTTCCCAGCATCTACCCAAGCCTCCAGTGTCCCACTGAGCCAGCACCAGGCACACACTGACATCCCTCTGGCAGTACCCAAGCTCTCTGAAGCCTCTGATGCTGTGCAGACCACAGACAGACAGTCAATACCACCCCAGGCACAAGCTAAGCCCTCATCTTCATGCAGCTTTGACTCTGGAAATAGATGGAGAGCATGTGCTCAGGGCAGGGGGTGGGGTGGGCAGGCATTGCCCCCTCTCCCCAAGACACGTGCTGTGCTCCAAGGCAGTGTGGCAGCAAGTGTTTCCAGGGAAAAGTCATCTCCAAAGCCAGCTTGTCCCCTGCTGGTGTGGTGTTGATGCTCTTTGATGTGGTCCTCCCAGCTGGAGGGGTCCCTATGACACCACTGCTGGCACCACTGGGAATAACAGCAGGTGGTTCTTCTGGGCAAGGATTTTGTCTTCTCTTTGCCCTGGAAGGATTTAGTGTGATTTAGTGTCCACAGGCTTGGTAGCTGGTGGGACAATGATAGCTGGTCTGTTTGTATGGTTGGGTTTTGAACAGCAAGGTCCTCCGAGGACCATGATGGAAAAAGCAGCAAACATGGGTGGATCTGCCCTAATGTTGTTCAGTCAATTTCACAATTTGGTATTCTTTTCAAGTAGAAATGGGGGAGCTGCTTCTCCTCCCATTGCCAGGTCACAACCCCAGGCAATCAGAAAACACTCATGCTAAAGATTTGTCATTAAATGTCAATTTGTTTTCTCCTCTGTGAACTGTCTTGTTGCTTTGTGGCAAACTGGCTGTTGGGAAGGAGCTGTAATACCTGAAACAGTGTTAAAGCCAGGCAGCTCCTGGCTGAAGCCGCAATCACAAACCCCCAAGGATTTTTCTAGAGATGCTCACAGTCCTATCTACACCAATCAATTCTCTCCCAATGTATAAATATGATATTTTTTGGCTTTGTTGTTGTTTTTGTTTTTGTTAAAGACAAAAATTGGCATTTTAGGCAATCAGTGAAGGTTTACACTATGCCGTAACGTCCTCAATTAACATGTTGAATGTGGCATCTGTACTTGGGTGCCAAGGCCCTGGATCACAGACTGCCTGTCCCAACCCCAGTGCCCAACAACCTGGCAGCAGGCACTGCCCAGGAGCCAGGAAAATGAGACACTGGTGCTGCCTGCAGGCTCACCTGCACTGGGAGGTCGGAAGTGGCAGTAAGGTGGTGGCAGTGGCATTGCAGACAGATAACCTGTTCTTTATATTCTGGGCCAAAGGACACAAGTGCTGCCCTGGCTCTCAAGGTGGCCTGCAGCCCCAGAGGCTTCAGGATTGCTGGAGAAGGGGCCCAGGTATCTGTAGCATTGCACTGTGGCTCTTTTGTGTGAATATCAACAGCACAAGATAAAAACAGGGCTTCAAAAATGAATCATGGGAGACTTTTATCACAATTTTCCTCCCGCTTTGCAAATGTGTATGTTTTGGCACTCACTGCCAAATTTTTGAAGTCCCAGTGGTAGGCACTGTATAAAGCCAGTATAAGACAGTTTAATCTGCAGAAATTTTACATCCTTTGCAGGGTACTAAAAAGAAAGCCCATCAAGGGAGGATGCAGGAAACTGTGTTACTAAATTTTTATCACAGGGTGACAGTGGCAGAGAGACAGATCCAGCAATAAAGAAAGATGCCAGCACAGTCCTGCAATGCCTAGCCACTAGCGGGATACCACTAGCTTAACTTCAGAAGAAAATGTGAGGAACCAGAGCTCTGGTTTCCTGATGCCTGGTCTGATGTCTTTATCATGCTTCTAGAAGCATACATAGGTTTGTAAGTTGCAGTTATTCCCCATTCAGGTAATTACTCTTTCATCAAATCTCTGAGTTACAGGATTTTTCCCTAGTTGACCCTATATTCCAGCCCTTAGCAGCCCAAGGTCCTCCCATTCCTTGTTGGAGTTTGGGAATATCACAAGGTGTCAACAACAAGGGGCAATTTTGCAGGAGGCAGCCTTGATCGCAGTGGCATTATTCACTCCCCCTATTCATCCTTGATGGATAGGATCACAGCACAAGACAGGAATATTAGCCTGTTCCCTCTGAATCTATTACCAGGCCCTTTTACACACAACCAGCTGAAGATGATTATAGTGTATAGTTGCATTTCATTAAAGTTACTTTCAGTTCTCTCTCTTCTCTGTGAGGTTAAATTAGTGATTACCTCAATGCAGCACTTATTACAATAATTGTTTATGATGCTTGTTTTACCATCTGTCCTTAATGCTGTGTAGTCCCCAGCTGAATCTGTAACTTTACACCCACTAACCAAGCAGATGTTATGGGTAATGCTCACTGTCAGAGCCCTACAGCACAAGTAACTTTTGTCTCTGCGCTCAAAGCCCTTCCCCAAGCCAGCCAGCAGTAATTGCTGCCTGAGAGTCTGCTCCTCATAGCTGCTGAGAGTACCAGGGATAAAACTCACCAGCACATTCACTGAAGTCAATGTCTCTTTACACCTGAATTTGTTGCTCCATCTCAGCCCCAAACTTGACTGCCCCAAACTTGACTGCCCCATGGAGAAAAAAATTCTCCAGGTGCTACACAACATTGGCAAAGATGTCCACAAATTTATTATAGTATTTCTTCTGTAAAATATCATCCATCAAAAGAAAAATTGCCAAAAAAAGGTCAGGATTTCTAGTAGTAGCAAAACATGGGGAGGAAAGTTTACTGCAACCAGGCCATTTGATATTTCCTATTTCACAGCAGCTATTACGTGGGATCAGAGGGGAGTGGCTCACAGAACACACAGTAGTGGCATTTTCCTATTTTCTTTCCTCTCTCCAGGGAACTGTCAGGCATGATGAGTTTCATAGACTACCAAGGAAACAGGACCATAAGAGCTTCCTGAGATGTTTTAGGGAGTGGTAGGCAAAGAGCTCCTCCACATAGACACAGAAAGGCAGTACCAGTAGGGAGACCAAAGCTGCTCTCTTCCCACCTGTTAAGGGGGGATGCTTCCTTCCAGATGAGAGAAACTAAGGAAAAATGCAACAGGAGAGACAAAGGAATGACTTAATCTATTCTTTATGTCCATACCAGCAGTGAGGAGCAAAATAGGAAGCACTAAAGAGGTAGCAATGCGAAAGGTTTTACCCCCTTACCCTCCCATGTTCCTGCAGTTGGATAGAAAAGCGCACAAATGTCATTTACCTCTGAGACAGAGCAGTTGAGCTGGAAAATCTGTCCTTCTCCTTCGACCTGCCGCACACACAGCTTGCACACTAGCTCCTGGGTATTCAGACTGAACCTTTCCAGTGTGAAGGTGCAGTGCAGGTTCCTCTGACATCCACTCCAGATGTGGTAAAAGGGAATTTCCTGCAGGAGGAAAGCAAAAAAGTATAATCAGGGAGGGATGTGGCACCAAGGCATGGTTGCTATGTGACCAGAGACTGCGGGCTCTGTGCTAATGTGGTCCAGGGAAAAAAAATGTCCATGGAACTGCAGCCTGACTGCTGGTGTTTCTAAAACACCCCTGTGTGTGACAGTATTTCTTTAAGCCTCACTGCTAGCATCCATGGTGAATGTTTTGTTATGCTCACCTGGTACTTAGCCAGAAGCTTGCTCTTCCAGAGTGAATGGGCAATGTCATGAATGGACAGACGGAGGTTGTGGGTGCTTCCCTTGAAATGCAAAGCTTTAGGCTCTTCCAAAAGCTGCCCACCCATCTGCTGCTCAAGCTGGAGGACCTCCTGCAGTATTGGGATAAAAAGAAGAAAGTGGTCAGGTTTCCTCAAGACAGCACACTGGTCTTCTGAGTCCTCAAGACTGTGTGCTCTAGATGCTGTAACTTGTTTAATACAGATTAAAAAATCCACAGGTGTGGCACAGAATTGTGTGTCCCTGTGAACTGGAACTGCATTAGTTGATCTGATTATAACCTTCTCACCTCCTCCTCCCAGCAGCAGCCCAGAAGGAATGAAGGCACCTCAGAACACACAGTGTTCTCTCACATGTCCTATGAGCAAAAGCTCAATTCTGTGCTATTAAATGGAATGTGAAGACTTTGCATGCAGACACTGAGCATAGAAATAGATCAACCTCAGTTGCTCATTAAACTGGACATCTAATGGTAGCTTTACTATCTTGTTTTTGGAAACTCTTTATTTGTGTAGGTCCTGCTGATATGGGGCCTGTGCATACCACTGGTCGGTCAGCTCATGGCCCATGGGGGACAAAGTGCCTGTGACAGAGGAGGACAGGAGACAACAGGTACCTACCCTAACACTGTCCAGCAGCATGGCACGGAAACAGAGCAAGACACAGTGATGGGGCATTTTGTTCATGCATATACACAGGTTCAGGGCTACTGAAATCAATATTTCAATCATGATTGAAAGCTAGCAAGCCAAGAGTCTGAAGTCTTCATTTTATGAAGCTAAATATAAACTTGTAATTAATAAGACCACAGCGTAATGCTGCCTACAAACACCGTAATTGTGGACCACATGGAAGTAGCAAGTATAAAGGCACTTCCATGAGCCCCATTAGAAATGTAGCCAATCTCAGTCACATTTAATTAAAAGAGTCAACCAGCCAACTGGTCCCATGTGGCCAAAGACATCACTCACAGTGGAGATGCTCAAGGAATATGGGACACACTAAATAGGGATTCTGCCCCAGGCCAAATAAAGGAGCCCCCATTTTAGCTAAGCTGCTCCTGACCACATTAAGGAGGTAGTTAGCATATAAGAAAAGCATCTGGCAGATCCTGAAGCTAAAACATTCTTTTATTGGCCATTAGAGAAAAAGAAACAAAATTGGGAAACCTTTCAGATTAAGGTTATGCCAATGAATCAGTTCCAGCTTCTTTCCAGTGCCACCTAATTATTTCATCAAGATGTCTAAAGAGCAATCGATAGTAATTATCTGATTACTATAGATCTTCATTATGTTCCAATTACCTCCCTGGAAGGTCCAGAACATGACTTGTGGAACTGTGTGAGCTAATTGCAGATGCCACCTCTCAGGAATGCAGGGCAGGGGTGCTGAGAAACTGATCCTGCCCGTGCTGCACCAGCTCTGGGAGCTGCACTGCTGTGGGGGAAAACTGCTGCATGATGCTGCACCATCCTACCCACCAGGTCTGTGTGTCTAGTTTCAACATCACACTTCTGGTAGCCACCCTGGACCACTGGAGCCCTTCCACAAGATCTAACTGAAGGATGCCAAGTGGCTCATGCCTCTCCCATGCCGCTTAACTAATTAATTTGGAATTAATTGGGAGCCATGACTTGCACAGCCTTTCAAACATGCTGGCTGGTTCCTGCCATACAGCCCTTTTTTAGAGCAGTGCTTATCCTCCTGGCTGGCACCTTTGTGTCCACCTGAGCCAAAACCTGAGCTGAATATTGCTTGCCCCATGCTGAGATAGCTGTGGTCACTTTCTCTCACCACCCTGAAAGGCAGGAGATGTTTCCTAGGAGAGGTAAGGCATCACCTGTGACACCAGAACAGCCGCAGCCTGGGCCTCCTCATTAAAGGGGCACGAGTGAACAACGGTGTTCAGTCCAAGCTGTGCCTTTCTTCAATAAAAGGAAAAATATGCATTAAATAACAGAGAGAAGACCACAGGCTTATTGTGCCCATTTTTGTGTGGTTTCTTTGAAGGCAGCTACTGCGCAGCACAAGACAGGTTGGGGAATGTCACCCTGCTACAGCCTGAAGTCCTTCACATGCCCCCAGTGTGGGAGGCAGCTGTTTCCATGTATCTGGCTGCTCAGCCCCTGCCACGCTGCCACACACAGGTCACATACCTCAGTCTCAAAGCCATACATCAATAAAGAGAGCAAAGCAGATGGATTTCTTCACAGTTATCATATTATTACTTTTTTCATTTTTCGTTTTTTTATTTTTTCTTAACCTTGGGCATCCCTTCAAAGTGCAAAAATTAGCCTTAAAAAAAGAGGCCAGCACTCAAGCTCACAACTCCCCTCATCCTTGCCCAAAAAGCATTTTTGTAAGCATCCCATCCAGGTGGCTCAGGACCCTGTGGGGCAGAGGATGCTGCATGTGTGATCATCACCAAGCCCACACTGCTCCACAGCTGCCAGGAACCTCACTAAGCTGCTCCCAAATACATCTGAGCCCTTATTGATGGCAAATCATTGCACTTCCCCACTGTACTGCGGGTGCTGGCAGCTCAGCTGCGAGTGCTTACTCTGCATGATGAGAGGGAAAAGTCTGCTGGATAAACACTGCACTGTGCTTTATGCTGCAACTCCTTGTCTTCCTTTGGTGGCTGTTAAAACACATTCAGCATATGGCACACTCATTCCTAGTTGTAAATAAGAACAGAATGCATTTGGTCGTCTATTAAAAAATACACACAATCCCCTACAAAGGCTCTTCCAAAGCTCAGGCAATGCAATATGGGAATATTGCTCTTCCCTACCCTTGCTGTGCTTTGCACAGAGCAGCCAGCCTCAAGACAGGGAGATGTTGCAGCTGGTGCTTCACCTGCTGCTTACAACTTTCTTTTCCTCTCTGCAATACTTCTGACCTCAGGATCTGCTGGCCCAGCCCTGTCTGCACGCCTTGTCCCCACACCCAGTGGAAACTGCCCTGTGAATGCCTTCCCTTTGGCAGCACAGCAGTGCCAAGGAGGTCCTCCCAGCACGGCAGGGGCTGCTGCAGTACCAGCTGCTGTGAAAGCACGTGCCAAATACCCCAACCTTTTTTCCTACTATCTAAATAGTCATAGATTGAGTCTACACAGCACTGTCACACAGGGATGTTTAGTACACGCTGGTTTGTATGCACCAGTTTGTACATGCCTGCTTATACACACTGGTCCATAGACAGCCCTTTCATCTACACCTATTTTACTCATCTACAGCTGGTCTGCTAGGCTTCTTCTTCCTCAATCTTCTCTTCCCCAAACCTTAAACTTCCAAAAAAGTGCAATCCATGCATTCGTAAGAGTCTGTGGCCAACAAGTAGATGTGCTTGTCCTTCTGCAAACCACCAGCTAGCTGGGTCTTGAACCCCATGGGTGCCCCTCAGTCTTGGGGTAGAAATGCCAAAGAGAAAGAAGATTAAAATGCATTAACTTGACGTAAAAAGCAGTAGCTACTGAGTGGGATGGTGGCCTCCTGACTCTCCTCACTAAATTGCAGTCTCTCATTGGGATCTGACTGGAGCAGGATCCCAAGGACTGACCTGTTGACCTCCCAGATTTTGGCTGCAGCTTCTCAGGTGAAGGATGGCTCCCCTGTGCCTTTCCTGATCCCTTCTGCTGTCGCACTGAATTGGATTAACTTTACCACACAACTCTCCCTACAGTCTATTAGAAACAGACCAACAGCTCCTGAGTAATTCCTAATTAGATTCCTCAGCTCTGACTGCATTAGCTGGCTGGCCAAGGCCCCTCCAACTCGGTTATTATTACCTCAGGCCTTGTCAAATCCATGGAAAATTGTATTATGCAGCACAGGCATAAAACCATCAGGACCTTTGAAGCTTGATTGCTGTGAAAGATCCTTTTCAAATTTTTTTTTTTTTTCAAGTAGGAAAAACAAAAGAGAAATCAGACCAGGGAAAATAACTGTTTCTAAAAAGCTGGTAAAACCAATCCAGTGACACAGACCAAGCTCCCAGAGGACAGAAGTCACCGTGTGCTTGCTTCAACCCTTATACTTTGTTGTCTTTTTTACACATACAAGAGCACCCCTGCAGCAAAGCCTAGGCAGGCAATATCAGATGGTATCAGGGAGGCCAACCAAGCGTGCTGCTCTCAGGGATGGAAGTCACTGTCCTGAAAAACACAAACATCTCCCAGACAGTGTATTTGGGCTTAAACCCCAGTGATTCCCACCTAGACCTGGGGAAACAAAAGCATGTACAGCAGCAGGATGACTCTGCTTAGTCAGGCTTTGAAATCTCTTTGCCGCAAAGAAGCGAAGGTGCACTACCTACAACTAAAGGAAAACCCCCACCTTTTAATAAACTCAGTTGTGCAGTTGGAGCTGCATATTTCATGAGTGCATCTATTATAGATACCCTATGTATAAATACAGGTATTTATAAAGAGAAACAGCAAGTATGGTTCCCTCTCTGCTCATCTGCATGTAGTGAGTGTGCGTTTATGTGAATGCCAGAATTACGTGGGGAGAGAAAGGTTATCCAGTCAGGGATAGCGGCAGCTTTGGTTTATTCCAGTTGTGAATTCCCAACACAAAAAGCTGCACGCCAAGAGGTGTAATAAAGCAGTATGAAAGCAGGCAGTGATTAACAGGCCAGAAGCTTCTTTTATCATTATCAACTACTTACAAAGAAGCATTTATATGTTTCCCCATCCTTGGGGAGCTGGCACTTAGCATTAAAAATACATGAATAACGAATGAAGCCCCGTGTACCTTATGGCCTTTTAATAATGCAAAAACCTTAGGATTCAGGATATGATACAGGTAAACAAAGGAAAAAAGACTGGTGGGTGGAAAATAGTGTGAGATCCCTTTGCAAAGGACAATTTATAGTGTGTGAGGGTTAAACTGTAAAACAGCAGCCTGCTGTCAAGCTCTTATTCTAATCAGAAAAATAACTCAGGGAGCATGAATACATGGAGCAGAGGGCTCAGTCTCTGCTATGACTGCAGTCCTGTGACAAGTGGGGAGGGAGAGGGAGGGCAAGCAAGAGACCAAGAACCACCTTAAGAGCATCCTGCGTGTCATCGAGGCAGTAGACCCGAATGCTGTACTCCAGGGAAGAGCAGGACAGCGGTCCAAAGATGGCCAGTTTGAGACGTTTGGCTGCTGCCTTGGTGATTGACTGTCCCACCAAGGCATAGGTGCTGAGGGTTTCTGTCAGGATATGGCAGGCCTCTGGGTCCAGCTGGATATAGCACGGGGTGGTGAAGTTTTCCTCTCCGACCACCACCACATCCTAAGAGAGAAAAAAGCCATGTTACAGCATGTGACCCCTCAGAGCTGCCTTCCTTTCATGCAGCAATGCCCCTTTCAAGCCTGGATGCTGCAAAACATCCTTGCTGTTTGCCCCTTAGATTAATCAAGGTCTGAAAGTCCTGCTTCCAGCTTTTCCCCTGTGTAAGCACAGGGAGCAGATTTCGCTGGGGTGATGGTGACGATGCTGGAGGTCAAAAACTCCCACTGTCCTCACTCCTGCTTTTAAAGCCCTGGGCAGAGTTAGGCAAATAATGAAAATATCACCAAGACTTTATTGAAAGAGATATTGCAGAACTAATCATTTGGTGACCATGATTTAGCATCAGTAGTCTCAGGCATGCTGAATAAATAACTGCCCTTCACCTCCTAAGCACGACAATAAGGAGTTATAAAAACTCAAGGAAGGGAAGTAACCTCTGCGACGGCCAAATACCACATCTATATGAAATATCACCTGCTGCTTCCTCAGAATAATCTTCTGTGATGAGACTGCAGGATGAGGAAAAAAAATACTGCCTGAATGCAGATGACCTCCCTACCCTGGGCGTACAGGAAAACAGCTCCCCTGCTAATTTCTCCATTCAACCCTGCATGTAATATCCTGCACGCAGCACAAGGTGCTTTCAGTGGCTTTGAGAGGGAGCAGAAGCAAAACATCAGCAGCAGGGGTGACAGCCGCCTCTTGCAAAGCCACCGTGTGCACAACTTGTCCACTTCATCCCCGCTGCCTGCAGCTCTGCAGCACAATGCACACACCTGGCAGCTGAGAGGAGTGGGCTCAGCTGGCATTAGACATTAAGCTTGGCTCCCTTAGTCTCAGGAGAGGCAAACCTGCCACGTTTGCAGTGGTGGCACAATCTTTTTGGAGGGCAAGGTGCTGCTCCATGGCCCTGCCAGCACCTGGCTCTGGCAGGAGGTGCAGCCCCAAGTGATGCTGCAGGCGTGTGCATGCATGTGTGCAGACGTGTGCCTGAGATCAGCTTGGAGGGGCTGCTCCAGAACTGACAGGAGGAGGAAGAGCACTGTGTGATGGCCAGGGGCCCCAAGGATGCTGCACACACACCCTGGTATGTGTGCAGGGCTGGCAGAGCAACCTCTGCCTGGGGCAGGAGGAGGATGGGGGGAAAATGAGGAGTGCCAGTAACACACAGACACAAATAAGGAACACACGTGTGGTGCCACGAGCTGGGCTGTGGGGTGCAGATTAGCTGGCAAGGCAGAGCTGCGTTTGCTGCATGCTCCCTCCCAGCAGGAGGAAGAGCTGCTGCCACAGGCAGGAGGACAAACACAAGAGGCTTTTGAAGACAATGCTGGACATGGCTGCTGTCAGCCCAACTGCCTTCAGAAGCCACCCTGACCTTATTAAACTTACCAGCAGGAGAAAGTGCCCTTGCCAAATTAATTATGGGACCAACTGGTGGCAGCGGGGACCTAGGAGCACAGGGCTGGAGAGGAGGACTCTGTCAGGATGGCCCAGCCTTGCCAAAAGCATCATTTTATGCTCCAGTTATAGCAGGAAGATCCTTTTGCCACACTGCCTTGGGACATTTTCCTGCTATACTACTGACAAGGGACCACCTCAGGCTTCCACCACGGAAAAATGCTAGTTCTAGGAGGTGCCAAAGTGCCCCAAGACCGATCTCTGCATGGGCACCTGGCAGCTTAGACATCTCATAGGGAAGGGCACTCCTGCTTGCCTTTAGCAGCCATGTGTCTCACATGGAAACCCCAAAATACCAGCACCCAGGTTTGGAAAGGCAAGGAAAGGATGAGCAGAGAGCCCTGCAAGCAGCCAGCACACAGGCTGGAGCTCTGGAGCCTCACCTCCCAGGGTCCCTGGGCAGCCTGGTGCTTCAGCTGGATCTGCCAGTCCTCTGTGTTTGGCTCTGCGCAGTGGTGCATGGTTAAAATGACGGGCCGGGTTAGCAGGGCTCCTGGTGGGCCACAGCTCACCACTGGTGTCAGCAGGGTTTGGCTGTCTTCTACAGGTGGCCTGGCAAGGAGACAGAAAGATGGATGCATTAAGTGAGTTGAAAAAGACAAAAAGGTTCATTTGAGTGTGTAAAAATAAAAAAATCCTTCTTTTAAAATAAAAAAGATTGTGCAAGCAAAATAGGTGGGTTTTGTTTTTCTTCATTTTTTTTCCAAATCCATATTTATTTCCCTTTTTTGTTTGTTTTTGTGCCAAATCACTCGTGTCAAAATGCAGGTTTAGGTGTCAGCAAATTACAGCCCATATTTGCTGAGTACACTCCACTCTGAAGGATCCTTGCAGATGGTATGCAAAGGCTTCACTTCACCCACTGCCAAAATGTGGCCACTGCTGCATTTGGCAGTTGTTCAGTAACACACAAAAATGAATGGTGGCTCTTGTAGGCACCACTTGTGAGAATTATTTACTGTCAGGACAGAGAAAACTGACAGAGAGAGGAAGACACTGAACTAATAAGCATGTGAGCATGACTGAAAGTGGTTCACAGCACATCTGAGATGTGCAGTTTGACTTCTGAGTCATCACCAAAGCACTGATACTCCAGTTTACTCAAAAGGCACTCACAGATCTACTAGAATGGCTATTGCAAATGTGCCTGCAGGGAGCAAGTGTCACTGCTGGTGAGGGAGAAAGGAGGAAGGGATGATAAGGAATGGTGCAAGGGTAAAACACACTTGCAAAACCCAAGATTTCCAGTGACTATCCTGAGCTGTTCAGCTAAAAAACTCAGGTATTATCCAGCGTGCTGGCTTCCAGTCACTTGGAACTGGTTAAGGGAAATCACATGAATATTTAGGACACACAACATACAGTCTAACTTGGGAATGATAGTGTGTGTACATATGTGTGTGTGTGTGCACATGTGGGCAAGTGCAAACCATCCCAGACCAGCGCTGAGGAGCTTAAAACAAGAGGAAGCATGAGTGACTTTAACTATCCCGACATCTGGTGTATGACAAACACAGCTGAATGTGCCTCATCAACTGCCTCCCTAAATAATAGAGGACAAATTCATGATCCAGAAACCAGCAAGTGGGAGATTAAAAGCATTCAATGTGATCTGCACTTAAAATCCTGATCTGCCCACGGGACCACACATGCTCTGCTCTGACTGAGGGTTCAGCCCCATGCTGCATTTACAAATACAAGTAGTACATCTGCATCAGTTTTAGAGAAATTAATTGAGACAATATTGCTTCCTTTTTCTGCAAGTCTTTGTCTTTACCAAGATAAAAAAAAAAGTAGCTGTAATCACATAATCCTGGAATATCCTGAGTTGGAAAAGACCCACAAGGAACATCGAGTCCAACTCCTGGCCCTGCACAGGATTATCCCCAATAGTCACAGAACATGCCTGAGGAGCACTGTCCAAACACTTCTTGAATTCTGCCAGGCTGGTGCTGTGACTACTGTCCTGGGGAGCTTGTTCCAGTGCCCAAACACCCTCTGGGTGAAGAATCTTTTCCTGGTATCCAGCCTAAACCTCCCCTGACACAGTTTCAGGCCATTCCCTCAGGTTCTGTCACTGGGCACCAGATAGAAGATACCTGCGCCTGCCCCTGCTCTTCCCCTCACGGGGAAGCTGTAACTGCAGTGAGACCCTCAGTCTCCTCTTCTCCAGGCTGAACAGATGCAGTGACCTCAGCCAACCCTCACATGGCTTCTCTTCAAGACCCTTCACCATCTTCATTGCCCTCCTTTGGATGCTCTCTAATAGTTTAATGTCTTTCTTATATTGTGGTGGCCAAAACTGCTCACAATATTTATGGTCAGGCCACACCAGTGCAGAGCTGAGCTGGTAATCTTAGATAAAACTTTCAAGGAGGCCAAATCAGGACAGAAGCTATTTTGATATCAAATTTATGACACCCATTCTGGCTATTGCAAATATAGGACTCATCTAATTTTGTCCACCTTAATTTTCCCTGCCTATCCCATTTATCTTGTAGAATGAAAGACAAACTTTTGAGAAATCCTTTTTCAAAATGGAATCAAGGCACTTTTTAAAATTACCCCTAGTTGTCACAAATGTTGTGAGGTTTTTGTAACATTTGAGAAAAAAAAGGGGTCTGGCATTGAAAAATTTAAATCTATGCAAATCAGTAAATCCAGATGATACGCATCTGTGGAAATTAACTGATGAGTTTACTAAATGACTTAACAATTGTTTCTGAAAATCCATGGACTGGAAACAAACAGCTGTGATAGAGATGTCTTTCAAAAAAGATGTAAAGTTTAACAATCTGGACAGCTATCATGTACTGTGCCAACTATTTTAGCTTAACAAACAATACAAAAAAAACCCTAAACTCTAGCAGACAGAGTACCTAGACCAGCTCCTCTTGCACACTGCAAGGAATCATTGGATTCAAATTAAGAAGATGAGATACCACTTGCAAGGCCAGATGGAATAAATCGTTGGACAGTTTTTCACTAAAACATTCCTTCTTTTTCTGGCTCATTTACATTGTTATTTTTTTCATAGGAAGCAATAAGAAGCTTAAAAAACACTCAGAGTGTGTCAGTGGTTTTTAATGGTCATCAGCCTTGAGAATTGGTGGATATTTCAACTCTCTCCTATGGTCTAATTAAAGAAATTTCAAGAAATATAGTATCTTATGAGAAAGATCTCTAAAAATTATAATATTTGTATGGAAAGCAAATATGACCAGTTATAGATTTAATCATCTAGTTAACCTAACTTCATCTAAAAGTACTGACCCATGAAAAAGAAAAGAGAGAAAATACAAGCTATCATGTTTTTTTGGACTGAATTACAAAACAAGCAGTCAAAAAGAATGCAGGAGTGAATATATCATGATTCCCTTAAAAAAAATAAATTAATACAATGTCTTTTAGGTGAAAAATGAGCTAAAATCTACAAGCATTGATGCCTCCAGTCAAAGAAACCCAAAAGGTCATTAAAATAATATGGTACTGATAAATCATACAGTCTGAAGTTGTCTCCAGGTAAAGTTTAGCCACTGCTTTGTGCCAAAATTTTTTTAACTGTCAGATTTTAGGACTCTGATGAAGGGCACGATTCTGTGCTGTAACATTTTATAGCTGATTAGAACAAGTACAAAAAAAATATGCAGAACACCAAGTCAGGATGTGTTGCAGACTGCAGAGTGAGGAAATGAGATGGGAGGGAGATGCAGGCATACAAAGGACACATTAAAAATATCAAGGCTTAATATTTCCTCCCCATGTTCATAAACAGCAACTTTTTCACCAGACTTAGAAGATTTATTGCCAAGTGGAAGAGATATGCATGATCCTGACCTGGGTGTTTATGATAGAGAACAGTCTGATTACCGAAGAGCACAGAATGGGCCAGTTGTGGGGGTGCTTGACTTTACAGTCCCAAATTCCCAAGCAGGCACACATCAGAGACTGGCACCACAAATTACAGAACACCTGCTGGTCCTAGTGACTCTCCAAGCCACTAGGAGTCTGCCTCACACAGATAAACCTTTAAAAACTGAGATATAATGAGTGGCAGAGAAGTTCTCCAGTGGTGTGAAGTGGGTCACTGTCACTGTTGAGGTGAAATCCCAGCTCTGTTTAAGTCTATGCTAAACCTCTCTCTGACTACTGTGAGTCCAGGATTTCAACTCACAGTGTGGAAAACACAATCACTACATTTACAGGTAGCAATTATTAAGGAATCACTGCAAGTAACAGTGAAAGCCAGAAGACAATGGCAAAATTCTAGAGAGGGTAAAAGTATGAGTGGGAAATAAAATCTTATTAATTGTACAGTAGCTCAGGCTGGAGCAAAACAAGTTCCAAAGAGTTACTTAGCAACAAAGAAAGCAATAAAAGTGAGCAACATTTCAGGTGAGCTTGCAGCAACACAGCAGATGTAACATGAAACATTGACAAAAAGCAAATCTGATTTCTGGCATTGTATGGGACAAAGCATGTCAGAGCACATCACGGTGATATTCCCTTTCCTCTCCCTCCAGCTCTAGCATGACTGCAGGTAGCAGCAGTGTGTTTAGGGACCACCACGAGTTCTCAGAAATAAACACCTGAAACCCAGAGGAAATAGACTAAACAACACAATGGCAAAGACCAAAGAGAGGTGCCCAATGGCAAGTGACAGGAAAAAGGAACAAAAATCTCCTGATAATTTTTTTCTCACTTCTCCCTCTTTTCAATTTCTATTTTAAGACAAAAGGATTATGCCTTACTATAGCTAATGAGAACAGAAACAGATGCAGCAGACAAAATACACTGTACAATGGATATTAATTGTTCTTCTTCAAAGAATAAACCACCAGTAATGCATAGAATTAGTGAACAACAAATTCCCCTGAAGACAAGTTACTGTGTAGTCACTCATTACATGCAATTTTACTCCTCCTGAAACAGGTGATGCAGCTCCAGCAAAGCCAGGATCTCAGCCTAGAGGAGCACATGGTGTGACCAGCACTGAGATTTATGTGTTATATAGACTGTGGGAGATTCAGCAGAACAAAGACACAGGGGAGCTTATGGAGAAAGAAAGTTAAACCTATGAGCAGACATGATCAAAACTGTGGGTGACCTTTCAGGCTGTTATCCAAAAAAAGAACCCCAAACCCAACCCCCTACAAAAACCCCATCAACGTGGGCTTCACTTTAGGCTTGCAGCAGTCTCAGGACAACTTATTAGAGGAGAATGGGCACTCAGCTGTATAACTCCAACAACAAAGAGATGTTTTTATTGTACAAAGATCTGAGACCAAAATTCAGCTCAATGCTTAGCATTTCTATTAAAACGCACCAACAGTAACTGAAAGGTCTTTGGATATTTTTAGATGTTTTCCCATCCCTCAGAGATTATCAAGAACAGTCAAGTTATATTTAAAATCAAACAAACTTTTATTCACCGTATCTGTTCCCTTCACAATCAAATTTGTGTTTTTAATGGGATTACTCATTCGAAACCGTCTCCCTGTAATAAGCCAGACCGTATTCATTAAGGTAGCTGTCAGACAGCAGATGTGAGCACAACTAGATAAATCTCTGCTCCTCAGTGGAACTACATTGTGCTCTCTGCCACTGTGCTCCAGGCAATCACAGCAGCTCAGGAAGCACAGGACAGAGCAGGGAGAGAGGAATGGCTTCCGCATAGCAACAGAGGGCAACCCTTCTACACAGCTTAGTCAAAAGTTAGAGGGAAGATATTTTATTTCTCCTTTCATTTCTGGGGCTTTTTTTTTTAGAATGTGTTCTTTCTTAAGTTTCAAACTTAATATTCTCAACAGATCCTGGTTCTTCTGACAGTCTATGTTCAGAAGAAAAATACTCTGAGAAGTTTGCCCTCCCCTTTTGCTTATGCTCTGGTCTTTTTCATGCTGAATTTTTCAATTTTAATGACTGGCACTTCAAGAAATTGTCTTCTGGAGTTGCAAAGTAATTTTGTTTATGCAACTGAGATAAGGAAGGTAGAGAAATGAAATGTGGAAGACTTCAATTTCTTTTATTTCACATCACTAAGCTTAAGGTTTACTGGTGAAAAAGCAACATTGCTCCTTGGATCAGAGCCATTGATCAGATGCTTGACTTTATATTAAACTCTGTGCATACATTATGCCATTGATACAAATCCTGGCAAGCCTCACCTGACCCTTTTCTCTTTTAAGGTGGCTAATTTGAAATTTGCACATTTTTGTATGTATTCCATCAAGACCTTCAGGAGTGTTGCTTGTTCTGTTTGTCAGGGTTGTCAAATTTTGTGGGCACAGCGACCTCCACTCTGATTTGGAACACCTCCTGTGTGATGGATTATACAGGAGTGTCCTTCACAGAGCTGTATCTGTTTTGTGCAGTTCCTGCCTCTGATTAGGGCATGCAAGAGTAGCTCCACCTAAAGCTGTGCAAGCCCAGCAGGGGTTCACACAGGAACACGGGAACTGCCACACAAGATAAAGCCAGTGGTCCATCAAGACCCAGACCTCATCTAGCACTGACCACTGCCAGATGTTTCTGAAGGAAACACAGTTCCGCTAATTTAGCTCACAGCGAGATTTGTTTTTTAACCTGAGGCAGTCAAGCAAATCCTGGAGGCTGGAGGTTTATACTCATGCTATTTAATCCTTAGGATGAAATTACAGATTAATTAAATAAATTACTTAATCTGTAAGTCCCAGGCTCTCAAAGATGCTCATGGGAACAGGCTCTTGCCTGTTACATTATGTTATGTAACATAACATATCTTGCCTGTCACTGACTAACATAATGTGCTGATTTTACACATGAAATCACTACTCAAGAAGGGACTCCTTGCAAATCTCAAAGTTGATGACACTTCCCCTGACTAAGGGAGAGAACATCTGAAAAAGACACTGAGTTTTGAGACAGAAACCCATCTGATAGCCGTAAAATATTCTCACAGGGTTGTAATTTTTTCAGATACACATATATACGTAATATATCCATATATATGTATACATTTATATATGTGTTTGCATGTGTACATATATGTGTACAAACATACACCCCTATATAATTTTCTCCACTGTAGCTTCTTCATAAAGGATGTGGATCCTTTCATGGGGTCAACACAGCAGCCAGGGGTCAGAGCCTGGTTGTGGCCTGCCATCCATCCTGCCCCAAATGAGAGGAAGAATGAAGGTGAGCATGCAGGACAGGAGCAGGGATAACACTCTCCTGGAGCACCAGTCCAGTGAAAGAGAAACCTCACTGTGCCACGAGTATGCTGACACACTTTGAGGAAACAACAGCCTCCAAGTGGTGTTTGCTGCAAGCTATCAGAACCCCAATTCACTGCCAAAGGATAATGCTTTCAGGGTGACCTTCCTGCTCTCACATGCTTTGATGGATATGAAATGGAATTAACAGACTGTCTCAGAAAACTATCTTAGTCAATCTGCAAGACAACACAAAGAGTGAAGTTGTGAAGTCTCTCAAATTTCTGTACTACAGCTTTCAGAGACTAATTAGGGAAACTTACTATGAAAACAAAGGAAGGAAAAGAAAAGGGGAACTTTCAGGTGCCTGAGAGATAACATTTTCTGTTTCAGCTTGACTATTCAGAAGTAGTTTCACAGTTCTATAAAGTGTGAGCTAGATCTTAAGTGGCTGGAGATATGTGAGTTATGGTGGGGACCCTCTCTGTTGCTGCTCTGGTTCTACCAGGGTAGCCCTGTGGGGACCACATTCTCACCTCAGTGCTAGTTGTAATATCAAGGACGAGACTCTGCCTTCATTTCTGATAATAACATGCATTTTATAATTTCCCGTGTTTCTCCTTCCAAACAACATCAACACAGAACAGGACTTTTCAACCCATACACATTTGCACAGTGCTCATGAAAATAAATACAGGGCCTCACAGGGTCTGTTGAACACACTGCAGTTACTGCCTGGCCACAAAAGCAAATGTCTGCAGCTAGTCCTTACAGGGGACTATCACTCTGCTAGAGTGCTGCAGGAGTGCAGTAACTGATTTAAAAAATAATTACACCACACAGCAACTTGTGGTACCCATATGACTCCAATTTTATGAAGCAACATCTGTGGCCCATGCAGACAGAAAAAGAAGCTTTGACCGAGCTGTCACTCTGCTACAGAAGTGAAGTGTCTGGCATGCAGTCCTGCAGCAGGAGAACATTACAGCTGAGTGCCACCCACCCCCTTCTGCTCCTTGGCACCTGGGGAAAGGGGACAGGTGAATATTCAGCTCTGAGTGATCTAGACAACACCCAGTGAGCTCCATCTTAAATGTCCCAGAAGAAGCTGCTTTCCAAGGGCATGAAGAGCCTGGTGTGCTTTCTGGAAAACACAAATCAAGTAAGCAGCTGGACTCTGTGCCCCAAGAAAGTGACTGCCACCACACTATGATGAACTCTGCTCCCCAAGGCAGACTGCTCTGCTCTCCTCTCCCAGGGAAAAAAAACCCTTCTAAAATCTTCATTGAAAGGGTGGATTCACACCATTCTGTTTACTTCTGCAGGTGTCCTTTGGCATACTTGCTCAGTTTGGCAGGCAGCACATCTCCATCCCAACACAGGTTAACCTATCCTTCTATCCTCTGTGTGACTTCCTGAGTTACAGCTATCACAAAGCATGCAGAGATGGCTTTATGATCCTTGAAGAAAATAAATTAGACAAGTATGTGACATTAGTTGTCCACAGCTGCATGAATAAAGTAACAGGGATTCCCTTCATAACTGGCTGGAAAGAAAATAATTGCACATACAGCACCTTCTAGGAATTAAATAATTTTTTTAAGAATTAAGTATTTTGGAAAGGGAGATTTAGAAACAAGCTGAATAAAAGGGGATGCCATCTGATTTTTTTTCCCTTTCTTCAGTAAAGAGTCTTTGTTCAATACTGTTTGTAAACCTCTTTCACAGCCAAAAGTAATAGGAATATAATCAATACTAGCTATGAACAGAGACATTTTTTCTGTAGCTGCAATTAGCTATTTTCAAAGAGTGGCTGATGAATAATGTATGCAAAAGGGTGGGTGGAAGGATTACTTAATTTTTCTTTAAGCAGATTATTTTAGCTTGGGTGAAAGACTACCAAGCTAAAGAATAGTGTTCAATATCACACAGTGTATAAACAGCTGTGGCTTAGCACATAATAAAAGCTATTAAGAGGCTGAGCCAAAAAACATATCTAGCTATGAGGAGGAGAAAGAGGCAAAGTACCGTGTAATGACTGCCTCAGCTTCACATTTGCCATTCTGCCTTTGTGCACGAGTCCATTCTGCAGCCTAAGATCTCACCCTTCTCTTCATTAGGGTTTTCTAAATGGCTCCAAAGGGTATCTTGGCCTTTTTGTAAACAGTTCTTTTTAATTTCAAGGCTGCCAGATCACATGCCAATAGACATTAAGATCTAAAATATGAATTGGCCACACATTCAGGTAACAGGAGACAACAGTGGTCATCCCAGCAGCAGCTCTGGGTGCCCTCAGTGTGCAGTGTCTGGGACTAAGCAGCAAGGAGGCAGAGGACACCACAAGCTTTGGCTTCATCCTCTGCATGGACTATCCAAGCCCATGAAGGGTAAAATAAAAATTCACCTTCACTCTAACAGCAGAGGAGATTTTCCAAGTCAGATGTACAGGCACCTGTCCCTCCACTGAGCTGATTTATCACCCTTCTCCTCCTTCTCCTCTTCTCTTTTGCACAGGTCTTTATCAAGAGGTTACTTCACACCTCTGCTGCACAAACTCATGCTGGCGTATTTTCCTTGCTCCTCTACAGTTCAGCATCCTCCCTGGCCTGAGGGCTCGCTGCAGAGTGTAACACTTGGTTAGAAAAGCAAATGTCTGAGCTGGTTTTGTGGCAAAGGTTATCCTTGTCTTTGCTTGTGTTTACCTCCAAGTCAGCAAATAGCTTCAATGCAGTAGGGTTTGCATAAGCATTATTACCACAGGTCTTCAGTTACTACATTTCCCCCCATCTATTAATGCACAAGGAAACAAAGGCAGATTTTTACCTCATGTTCTCCTTCCTGTGAACTGTCAGATACATTTCATAGACTCTCCCTTGTGGAACAGCTCCCGCTGGGATCAGCAAACTTACTCCTGCAGAACAGAAGAGACACAAAAGATAAGATGCAGAAAAAAGAGGTGAGTGGGTCTGTGAAGGGGAGTGACAGGAGAAGCAGAAGATGAAGCCTGCAATGCCAAGTTTTTCAGCCACCCCCACCAGCAGACTGTAAATGACCTCAGCAAGATGGGAGAAAAAACATTTACTGTAACCCTGGTGTCTTCAGTGTCCAGCTGCCTGTTCTTTTTCCTCTGCACTGAAAAACAGGAGTGGAGAAGAGGATTTTCTTCCCTTTCATTTTACTTAAAGAGCAGACAGATGGTTACGCTGTTGCTTACCTTGTATAATGATGGAAAAACAAACAACTCTGACTAAAATTTCCAACAGCTGTAATGGGACATCTCTCCCTAGGCAATTCTTTCTTAATTAAGAGCAGGAAAGAAAAGCAGTGGAGCACTGTCCCAGGAAGCAAACTAGTTGTTTTCTGAAAGATGGCTTCTGTGTCTGGCATCCTGTTTTTTAATGCACTCAATTCCTGGACTGCCAGGGAGACTAAACTGGGGATGTTTTTTGAATGTACCTAGTCCTGCAAAGTGGATCAAAACTGGGGTATCTGGCCACGAAAAAAAGTGTGGGCAAATATGTTCAGTGTCCTTTTCAGTAATGATTTGCTGCACACTTGATTAGAAAATGCTGTTCTTACGTTACTTCCATTTAAGAGATGTCTCTATACAACAAACAGGGCTCACAAACTGGCTATTTCACTCTGCTGGACACATCTCAGTCAGCCCTCTTTGTAGGTGCTGTGCAGATTAGCTGGAAATCAGTGGCAAGGATTTGCATACAGTTGTTACCACATAGCTGAAAACAAACCTAGAGGAAGATTATTTACATATATGTGTGTTTACACTAGAGACACTTTTACAGACACCTTGCATGGCTCTGCCTCTTTAGTGTACAGGGTTGTTTACACTGAAGACATCCTGTGTGTTGGTGTAGAGGGCCTCAGTCCCACACTTGGTTCTGAAGGAGAGGGGTAGCTAGGAAAGCATTTCCCACAAATACCTTCTGGCACTTGTGTCTTTACAAGCTTGTTACAACCTAACCTATGCATGCCTGCAGCTGTAACAGCGCAGGTGTACTGCAAATGAAGGGCTTTGATCATATCTTGAGGAGGACATACATTCTACAAGCAGCACAGAGGCATGCAGGGTAGCAGCAGACAGATTATTTTATTTTACAGAATCATTACTTTAATCATTTTAAAGGGATTACAGCATCAAATGTGTTTTCTTTACAAATTGAAATTAATATATGTGAATTAACAGTGACTAATAGACTTTGCTGATAATGATAAACCACTGTGGCATATGAAAACTGAGTATCAATATCTGTCTTCAGCTGCTACTTAGAAAAATGTGAAATCCAAGATTGCATAGCACAAATTTTCAACATTGCTCATCAGTCAGCACCAGATTTATTGAAGTAGTTCAGATTTCACTTAAATTTAACTGATATTTTTTTCTTCCCATTAGACAGGAGCTCAGAGAACCAGAGCTATGGGACCAAGCACTTTTGGCTGCTTCACAGGCAGTGTGGGACTGCATCCTCAAAGGACCAAACCACCCAGGTCCTGGGCCACCTAGGCATTTTGCTTCCTCCATAACATCAACAAAAAAGAAAAGATCCAGCAAAGGTGCAGGGGACAAGGGTAGGCACTACTTGTGACAAGTGTAGGCACCTCCCTTACCTCCCTTGGTGAGGGAATTTGCTGTAAAATGGCCAAGTTGTGAGCTGCAGTCTCACATGTACTTTGGTCCTACCTGAATTCAGAGTTCCAGTGAAACTGGGCAGGTGAATTCCTGACCACTGTATACCCTTCAAATTCTTCACATCAAATGCCTCATGTATTTGATTCAATCTCACTTTTGATAAAAATGCTGCTCTGCAGTATCATGCTAAACCCACAGGAACATCTACATGCTGAACTTCCTTAGAAAGAACATCAAGACTTCCTGTAGGAATCAAGCAGCAGCATGGCTCTACTGAAGAATCTGTCTGTAAGGCCTGAGCTCTCCCAAGGCTGCCCAGAAGTTCCTTGGATGCTCTGAAATTGCCTTCTGGTGCTAGGGTGGCCCAAAGGCGCCTGGAAACCTGATTTTGAGCTGTATGAGAAAGATTGAGCAGCATATTGCATTACATCATCAGGCCCTCAATGCTCAGTCCCTCTCTTTCCTAATTGTAAAGAAAGTCAACAATAAATACAGGTAAAAAGCCTCCCAAAAAGAGTGTTCTGTTGTCCTATGCCAACTGCACATAGTCTGCAATGAATTGGAAGTGCAGCAACCAATTTGTTTTTAAATTAATTTGTTCTCTTTTAGTACAATGACAAAATAGAGGCTTACTGTATAAAAGTCCCTTTTCTAGAACTGCATGAAAGGAAAAGGTGATACTGAATTTCACTTCACACATGGGAGCTCTGAAACCTTGCATTTCTCAAAAAGTGGCTAAGAGCCCAGAGAATCATTTAGGTTGGAAGAGACCTCTAGGATCATTGAACCCAACTGTTAACACATCACAGTGTTCACCAATAGATCACATTCCTATGTATTACTTGGGAGAAGAGACCAACCCCCACCCTTCAGGCAGTTGTAGAAAGGGATAAGATCCCCTCTCAGCCTCCCTTTTTCCAGGCTACACAACCCCAGCTCCCTCAGCTGCTGCTCCTAAGACTGGTGTTCTTGTAGTGAGGGGCCCAAGTCTTCCTCAGGCCTGTAGTGTTTAAAAGGTGGACAGGACTTTGGGTAGAAAATATTCTAAGTACTCTAATGCAAATTAAGTGGGGTGGGGAGGGAGGAAACCATCTGTTTGTTTTGATCAAGGAAAAGGCAGGGTCCCAAGTATAAATTTTCTTTCCCCATATAAAAACAAGCTAACACCACTTAAAGCCACAAAGCCATCATACCTTTAAATCAGCATGGCCAGCACTTACCTGAATTGGGAATTACTAGGTGGCCTCCTAAGGAGTTGAAGGTCCCAAATGCGGTGCATGATGGGTCAGTTTGCCGAGCAAGGCTCTGGTTCTTCATGTTCAGGGACTCGTTCTCCAGCAGAGACTGCGTAATCTGTGGGGACAGCTTGGAGGAGAAGTCAGAGAGGTCATCCTGGGGAGTGACCGCACCAGAGGTGTTATAAACCTTGATCTTCAAGTTGGGGAGCGGGTCCAGGATTGGAGAGTTGGTCATTGGGATTTTATCAGAGACATCGTGCAAGGCGTACACAGGACCCCTGTACATGGCTGCAGCAGAAGTCAGGTCTGGTGGCACTGCCAGGAGGTCTGCAGTGGAGATGAGAAGGAAGAACCGTATAATTTCTCTGTTCTGATGACTTTATTCTGAGCAATAATTTCGGTTTACATTTGCATTTTCTCTTTCATTCCAAACGTTCAGATAACCAAAGTCCCTGAACCTTCATCTCAATTTCCATGAATCTCTCCAGCAAACTCCCAGGGCTCATATTGCCCCAGCTGCTTTGGAATCCGATAGCTGTGCAAAATTACAGCACATTTCTGCTCAGAAGAATTTTCACTGGGAGTATTTTTCCAGGCTTCACTCAAATTTCAAATATGACATGCTTAGCTTCAGGGCAAGATGTTTTCATTGCTCAGTAGATCTTGTTTTAACTAAGAACCCCTTCCTAAATGCTATGCGACAATCATTAACCAATTCATCTAACTGGCCTAATGACAGCCTTCCTGAAATAAAAGACACAACAAGCCTATGAAGTCATCATGCCCATGACTCCCTGCAGTGGGGGACTAGTACATGCATCACACTTTTCAAAGTTTTGTTTTAAGTTTCTCCAACAAAGAAAGCACTTCTGCTAATCTTACATGTGACAACTCTCTTGTCATCTTAACTTTTACAGTGTAGATATTCTGGTGTAGATATTAGGAAAAAAGAGGATCTCTTCAGCCTAAATAAGGCTTGATAAGGCAGCACTACCTTTAGAATGTTTTTTCCTGGCCAATGAAGTGAGGAAAAAAATCAAGCTGTTACGCATCAGTGATAAAAATATTAAATGATGTTCTACCACAATCTTCTATATTTTCTAATAAAAGCACAGTACTTCTCACTATACTATTTATACCAGTGGAGACAGAGCATAGGAAAAAAAGCTATTAGTGAAATAAAGGGGAGGGAAATGTGATAGAATTACTGTAGTATCACTCCTGTGATGCATCCTGCCTCTATTGTTTCTGTCAGAGCTTTGCCTTTGATTTCAACTTGAGCTGGACCTGTATTGCCATAAAAGTGTCTGAGTTTCATCCTCACATTCATGCTCTCTCTTTAGAAGTTAAATTCACCTGCTTTATACTCTTGAGCACAGCTGACAAACGCCACCACGGGTTTTGAGCACTTGACAGTCAGAAACAAATGAACATGATCTTTCTCCTCTTTATCAAGCAGCAACAGGCATCCAGAGATATCATTCATGCAGCCCCAGAGACCACAACCTGATAGCGTCCTCCTGAATTGGTCAAAATGGAGTGAAATGCCAACTAACCTTGCCTTGCAGCCTTGATGTTGACAGGCTGAAACCCCCCATTTAGGGCAGAGGAGTCAATAATATCTGACTCGAAGTCGCGGTGGTTCTTGCGATAGACAAACAGGGCCACGACCACGGAAATAGCCAGGCACACGATCACGGCAATGACGATCCCCACGTAGAGAGCAACATCGTCCGAGTCAGGAGCAGCTGCAGGGAGAGAGGCCAGGAAACTTCAAGAAATGTCCTCCTTACAGGGACTTTCAACAAAACACCTTATTATTCTCCTTCCCTGCAGATATTTACTGCCTTTTTTATAGGCTAATTTAAAATCCATTTCCAACACCATATAACAGGTCCATGCCCTCTTGATGGAAAACAATCCTTGATTTCTCTCTAACTTGTGTTCTAACTCTTTCCCTATCCACTTGTTCATCTATCTAATACTCAGGCTGTGAACTACTAAGCAAAACATGTTATAGACTTGGTCTTATGAACCAAATTCACCCTATGAAATGAGATAGTATGTCTTAGTGACATAAAGTCATAATATTGGTACTTAGAAGTTCATCTGATACCAAAAACATGTGGGTTTTTAAACTTCAGAAGCCTTATTTTTACTTTAAAGAAGTAAAAGGATCCCAAAATTCAATTTTCTATGGAATACCTGGAATACCAGAACATGTCTTTGGTTGGTTTGGATTTTCTGAAATGTAACCTGTCATTACTCCCTTCCATCCATTTGCCTTCAAAAATATAAACTAGGAAATTAGTAAAGCAGAGAATCAAGCATTGAATTCTCATCAGTGGCATTAACACATATGTACTAAGATAAAAGCTGAAGTAAGCCCAAGAAAAAATGTGTTAATTTACCAAAAGGGGCCAAAATTTATTAGAGCTGTCTTGTGAGGAAATGGCTATGATATTTCTACTAGCTGCTTATACCATATCTTCAGCACCAATTCCAGGCTAATCTCTGGCATCATTATCCATCAGACATTTTTTTCCCAAAAGGTCTGAATACGTGTTCAAAAATTGATGTATCTCTCTACAGTGAAGAATCCCATTTTTAGAAATAGCCTAATGAAAAAAGGAAGTGCAAAAACAAATCAGATTCTTTTAGTACCCCATTTTTGTTGGTTTGAAACATGTGAAATCACTTTTATTTTATGTCTTTTAGCCATTTAAGCCAAGCTGCCCTCCAGCTTCAGAGGTGAGAGCTGGCAGATGCAGAAAGGGACTGATCAATCTCCAACAGCTCCAGGCTACCAGACCTTCAATTTACCAATCTTGAAACATCCCATTTTTAACCCAGCAGTTCAGGAAGCAGAACTCTTGAGTTCCGGCTCAAAGACAAGTTACCCTTCCACCACACTCCATCCACTTGCTAAGGGAATTTTAATGAGAAGAGGGCTAATTCTCTCCAGTTTCTGCCTCTGAGGGAGCATCTTCTCCCATTTCCCTCCTGCACACGGGCCCTTATAATCCTGTGTCTGCTGCAAAGCACTGTGCCTGCTGTCAAGCAAGCAGAATGTCACTTACCCTGCTGAATAGGTCCCTTTTTTGCCTAGTCACACTGAGCTTGCCTAACAGCAAAGCCTGACCCAAGGAACAGCATCAAATTAGCATCCAGGAACATAAAATCAAACATTAAACTTACAAGAAAATCCATATTCATTCTGGGTTCTCTGTTCAGTTGAAATAGGATAAATGAAACCTTAAAAAGAAAGAAATTAAACAAAAATGGGAACAAAATCAAATGAGGAGAACAAAAAAATGAAGCATGAAAAATAGTTTAATTAAAAAAAAAAAAGGAAAAGGAAAAGAAACTGATGGCACTTTAAAATTCTGATACAGCACAGAATTATGATTTTGCATCCCCTGTCTCCTCCAGAGCCTTACTAAGAATTAATAAGCAGGCAGATTGAATTTCTAAGCCAAAATCGGTCTCGAGTCACTAACTTTGGAGTGCTTAAAGTCTTTCTTTTATTGAGCATAAACTGTAATGGATCTAATTTATTTCAGACATCTAGGGTCATTAGCATATGGAAAGTCTTTTTATCCTTATCCCTGCCATATGCTTTAATTCCCAGGACGTGTTCGGTGAGGCTCTAAACAGTTTTTATATTTAATTATAATAGCTTGCTGTTGATCTAATAGAGCTAAAGGAGACCTGTTGTCACTGGTCAGAGGTTAAATACCGACTCGTGGAGCAGTCTACACACAAAGCCCTCTCTCTTTATTTCCTTGGAATTATTTTATCCTGTCCTTAATACATGCTCAATAGGAATTCCTTAGGGAGTAAAGAATTTGTCAGCAAACAGTAAACTGAGTGGTTTCTCTTTGAAATCATTACAAAATCAATAAGGCCCCTGGGGTCAGAACATTACTTATTTGAAATCTTTGCAAGCACCATATATCGACAAAATCATAACACAATTTACAGCTTTATTTCGGGATGGATAAAGAAGAGATGAAGAGATATCATTTCCTTTGTCTTTTCCTTCTGCAGTCCCCCACAGCACAGCACATTGGAGCTGCTTAGTTCACAAATGAATCCTGTGAACTCAATAAGCATCTCCCACGTGGCACATGAGTGAATTGCTCCAAGTCCCATCCTGCTGGAAAGGCAAATGACAAATCCCATCTGAGCAGGGAAGTAGCTGTCTGGGATGGGATTAGAGTCAGCATAAGAAAGAAGGTACCTCTCCTCCATCACCTTCCCTTAAATTCTCCTGAAGGGAATTTCACCCCTGCAAGGAGCTCACACAGCTCTCCCTGCAGGTGAGACAAAACTGGAAAATGCACTCCTGGTGTGTGCCTAACACACAGGACTGTGTTACAGGCAGACCAGAGTAATAATCCCCAGCTCCCAGAATCACTGAGCTTGGGTGCTCAGCATCTGTTGTGCTCTACACGTATCTTGCTGCTTGGCTGCATTTTTTGTTAATGAAGACACAGTCTGTCCCAGTCATGGGCATAGACATACATCCTTCCAAAACTTCCAGACATTAACTACCACAAAATTTCCACCTCACCTGAAATACCAAAGAAAAACCAGCTGATTTTTTTTGATGATTTTTTTTTTTTGGGGACATCATGGCACAAACTATACTGCCTGTAATCCCTGTTTAAAGCTTTACTTCACAGCACGAATTCCAGCCATACCAGTGTTTTTAGAAGTATTATGTTCTTACATTAATTTCCCAGGCTCTTTGAGGCAGGTTCACCTATGTGTACTCTCAACATGCATACTCAATCTTTTGTTAATAACTGCCTTCTCTTTCTACTGGTGTACTTGTGGTATTGGCCATGGAAAGACCAGTGAGTAACTTCTGAGGGCTTGAGTGAGTGCTCAGCAACTCTGGGCATGAATCTACAGTACCCTTGTTACTCTCAATTACTCCCCAGACGGGAGCTGAGGCTTATAATTTGGTAAACGTAAATTTCAGCTATAGGCTTTTGCCCAATAATTCCTTTGGCAAGATGTCTCTGGAGAGACCAAGAGGCAGGCAGAAGGAACTTATAGGCCCGGGGATAAAGTGGAATTTAGGCTGGATGCATCTCTGAATGATTTTTTGCCTTGTACTCAAATCCACTGGGAAAGCTGAAGATGTCTCCTTGCACTTCATGTGCCCCAGCAGGTTCTCAGGGGAGATGGAATGGAGCAGCCCACGTCCCCTGGCTCTGCATCACCCATGGAGCTTCAGCTCATCTGTGCAGAGCTGAAGAGGCTATTCCTCTCTCCTCACATTGCATCTGAGGTGGTCAGTTTTGTGTTCAAGGTTGTGCATCACTCCTGCCATGTCTGGAGGGATCCAGTGACTGCCACTCGACAGGAACAAAAGATGGCACCACCCGGATTAGCTGTGATCTTACTGAAAGCATTCTTCCCTCACAGGAAAATGGAAATCCAGATTCAAGCTTGTTCAGCAAAGTAAATGAGCACAATCCTCAAATTTTCTAAAATAAATTCACCTCACTGCAGCCTCTCCACAGACCCTGTTAGTCACAAATACATATTTTTGGCTTACATGTTTCCACAGATTCTCTTATTGCTAACTACGGAGAGCACCCCCACGGCCATGCAAGAGTGATGTCAATTTC
The DNA here is from genome assembly GCF_001522545.3 of Parus major. Taxonomy (NCBI): domain Eukaryota; kingdom Metazoa; phylum Chordata; class Aves; order Passeriformes; family Paridae; genus Parus; species Parus major. The sequence continues at coordinate 18,621,338 of NC_031771.1, forward strand.
CTCCGCAGAAATGTTTTGTGCACGCATTCAAAGATGCAACCATTGAAGCAGGAGGAAGAGGCAAGGATACTACAGGATGTTTCTGCCATTTGGGTAGGACGTTTTACAACAAAATTAGTTTTAAATACGCCTTTGTCACTCCTCCAAAAGGGAGAGGGCCAAGGAGAAGGCCTGCAGCCATGCACTAGTGATGGGCAGGAGGCAGGCTTACTGCCACAATCCAACACAAGAGGATGGGGTTTTCTGTAGGAAGCTGGCTGTCACACTGCTCCCTCTGACTATCCCTTCAAACAATGAAAAAAGGACATTTTCATCACATAATGACACAAACCTGCTGGGATTAGTAACTGAAATAATGAAGAATGTCTTCCCTCCTTTCTTCAAAGTAATTTCAGTGAAGAGAGATCTTCTGTGTGGGTTTTTTTTTTCCCCTTCCTCCTTGTATGAACAGCACTGCTTGGTGAATACCTAAGGGACTTCTACCAGGGTGATGAACATTTTTAATGAGCATGAATTTAGAAAGGTGCTGGAGGGTTTGACTCTAGGAAGGCTGCTGACTCATAACAGCTGGTTTCACAGTGAGCTACTTTGAGAAAAGTAATTTAAGATTCTTCCTACAGCTTGTTGGGAAACACGTATTTTCAAAAGTGCTTTTGCTATTTTGTAGTGTAACTTACTGTTGAATGACTAAAGTAGCAATAATACTTTATGCTTGCATAGTGCCTGCTGTTTGAGGTTCTCAAAGGCTTACCAAAATGGGTATATGTTTCCCTTATTGTACAAGTACCTCACCCTATGTCAAACCTGGAAAATCAGTAGGAGGCTCAGCTTAATTCACAGAAATTGAACCACTGTAATTGCATGGCAAAGGCATTCAGTAGAAAGCCTTTAGTTAGGTTAATGGTTCTCCATGTATTCTACTTTATAGTCCAATTTAGGTGCGTAAATATATTTTTTGTCCCTATGGAAATGTTTCTATCAAGTGTCAAAGGTAGGGATTTTTTGGCACAAATCCCAAAAAGGGATATTTGGTACAAATACAGATTAAAAAGGTGCTTTAAGTAGACATGGCCTATTTTGTTTCTATAAAGTATGAGAAGAGCAATTTAATCACCTTTATAACGATGCAACACACTGGGAAAAGTGAAGAAGGGTAAACATGTCAGACTGTACTTGAAAAATTAACCAATCCATTGCTGACATATAGAAAAGACTACAGCAGGCTTTTTATCAATTTACTTTAACTCAATTTAAGCATCAGTCACACTTGGCACTGATTTGGGAAATTGTGGCCATTTAACTGAATAGATTGTGAAGCTCATTTAATTAACTTGGTGCAGTTTGTGAAGGCAGATGATCCCCAAACATTGGAAGTCTAGTCTGAGCATTCTGGTCCCACGTGCCTTGCTCTGACCTCCTGGGAACACATTTGTGCCAGAGGCCCTGGGAGACAGAGCGGCTGCTCTGTGTCACTGAGCAGCCCTCGGTGTGTCTGCATGTGACTGTCCCCAGAGAGTCACCAAAACACTGTTCTCAGCTCTTCTTCTTCCACTGGGAAAGAATCTACCCCTCAGCATATTCATGGGCATTTATACACTCACATGGTACCCAGCCTGGGGACTCAGGATCGTGACCATGGGCATCCTGAAATCCTGTGTTTGATTTTAGCTAGAAAGCCATGGGAATATGTGGCCTTGGCCTGTGAACTGGCACATTTTCAAGAGAATTTTTATCCCTGTGTTATAAAACTTTAGGTCATGGTTTCATACAGAGGGAACTTTGTAACTGGCTCCCCTTTTTGGTCTGTAATTGGTTTTGCTAGCTTTCTAGTCATGCTGAATTTGTATTAATGAATATCAATTTTGGAGTGAATTGATCAGATTATGAAAATATTTTACTCTGCTGCTTGCAGAAATTAAAATATCTACATAAGAGAGAAAGAAAAACACCCAGTTTTCAATTTTGTGTTTTTCCTGCCTATTTTCCCTCCTTCCAGCAACTATATAGGTAAGACAGGTGGAGTAGCTGGAGATGATCTTTCTGGACACTTATTTACTTATACAGTCTAGGTCACATTTATGAAAATATTTACAATTACCCTGCAAAGAAATAGTTTTATAGCATTAGCTGCTGAGGTCACAGTTAATGATACATAGTTTGAGACTGTGTTAATATCAGTGAGAGCTGGAGACCTGCGCTTTCATTTAATAAAGTGAAGATTGCATAAAGCACACCATAACTGCTGCCTTCTTCAATGAATCATACTTTAATCTGGCATCACTTGCTTCTATCTATCAACTCTCTTTACTTGCTCTGTAGCAGCTTCAAAAAGAGCTCAGGTCAAATAATTCCATGGTCCTTCTGAAAGCCTAGGCACATGATGTGCCTCAAGAACACCCTGCTGCCAAGGACTCAACAGGTTGAGCATAACATATTGTAACAGCACTTTTCCCCCTTTTGGCTCCAAAATCAATGTCCTCAAATCACCTTTGAGAAAACAAGACCCCACACATTCAACTGCTGTCTTTCTTTCTCAGGAAACAGATGAACAGAGAGTGATTCTTGCATGTAGATGCTTAACATTTGAAGGAAGCAGTTCTTGGATGATTTAAAGTAGGTGTGTGGTATATAAAATGTGACATGAATTTACTGAAACAACTCAGTGAGTGATTTTTTTTTTTGCTGTGATGTATCAGATGAATTCCAGTATCTGATAACTCAGCCAGCAAGCTGGTAACTACTTTTCATACCAGACTCAAACAATATGCACCCAATTGTTTCTGTTCTTAATTCCCAGGATGAGGCCTTCTTTCAGCATTAAGTCATATTACCCTCCTCATTGGGCCAGCTCCAGTAGCTCAGAATTTAATTTAAAATCTTTGGGTTTCGCTGGAATTTTTTATACTAAGTCTCAGTCTCAGAAATTATCCTGGAAAGTTTGAATAAAATTGGTTTAAGAACCCTAGTAACTTTTTTTCTTGTTGTTAGTTTCTAGTTCAATGGATATCAATGAGTAAAAACCCTCAACTCCTCCAAAGTATATATTGCTGTTTCAAAATTCCAAGATCTAGAAATTCAGCCTTTCTCCCTTTCTCTGCAAAATGCCATTCTCAATTCCATGTTGGCCCAATTTCAGGCTTTTTTGCACTCATGGGAAGACACATTTATCGATTCTATATTCTGAATTCCATTATACAGAGAGGGTTTTGAGACAAAGAAGAAAAAAATGTTGTATGTCCCTGCAGTGTTTGCAGTGTTGTTACTGTGGCTGTGACCTTGCATTACCAGTCCTGTTTCCTTCTGCCTCACATCATTCACCATCATTCCTACAGCTATCACCAGCTTGCTTGAGTTTCTTCACTGTTTTTAAAGGAAATTCTAGATGATCAGTACAGTGTACAAAGGCTCAAAGCTTTCAGAAAAGACTTTCAGGGGCTTTCAAAATATTAATTCAGATACATTGTAATGCTTTTGGCTTCCATCTGAGTCCATCTAGTTTTCCACCTATGATGGCAAAACAGTCATGTATTTCCAACTTACAGGAAAGAATTTTGGAGCTTTAATTTGACATTCAGGAGTTTTAAATTGCTTTGTGCAATTTGTCCAGAGGCAAGTTTCCAGTATTTTCTTTTTCTATAAGGGACAGGTTTAAGAGTGCAAGTGTAATCTTAGAGTAAACACCATATTCTGACTGTTTAGTGTCAAGGCTTCATGTTCACTTAACATATTGCTAATGAGTTTGGAAAAGTATTAACAATAAAATTTGAACCCTATTTGCTGTTAGTTGTTTCTCTCCCTTGCTATTTCCCAGGAAATGTATCACAAAGCCAAGAAAACTTGATAAGCTATACTGTACTTGTGGTGATTAAAAATTAAAAACAAACAAACAAACAAACAAAAAACCAACAAAAAACCAAACCAACAACAGAGTCCTTGACACAGCAAAAATCTTTCAGGCAGAATGTGCCCAGCTTCTTCTTACATTTTCTATTCTAAAGAAAGACCTTCACGTCGGTAGTAATGATGCTGAAGGTCAGATATGATATCAGGCATCCCAGAGATAATGTACAGCAATTTATTTTCCTTCTGAAGGACTAATTATTGGCATATTCAGGGTGGGCTAATAAACAGGGAGCTTGAGGTTTTGTGACTGATTATTTACTTGGGTATTATCTCAGATCTTTCCTGAGTGGGTGAGTTAAACGGGGACACTCTCTTGTTCTCTCCTTGAACAGGAGTTCATGATTTTCTATAATTAAGACTGCAATTATGTTTTCATTTTAAATTAGATCCTGACATTTTGTTAACATTGATGGAAAGGTCTTGCCTGAGTTTAAACATGCATGACATCTATATGGGAATGAGGGAAGATGGAAGAGAAAGATAACTTAAAATTTGATGTGGATTAGAATATCTGAGTTTGACATTACGCGGTCTTCTGCGTTAAGGACTTCGACCTTTTGGTTAAGTCTTAGGTCAGTCTTTAGTAGGACCATAGCATTGGGTATGTTATGCATGTTTGACAGAAAAAGTAAACACATGCCTAGCATTGCAATTTGCTAGATGTGCATTTGCAAATTCCACTCTTACAATGACCGAATGCTAGGTAAACTTCCTGAGGCTCACTTCGCTGCAGTGGGACAAGAGCGCTTAAATGAGGACAAAGGACACTGGAGAAAGGAAACATGGCAGACAGCTAGAGGAAGGAAGGGACAATTGGAAGAGGATCTAGGAGAAAAAACTGTTAAGAATGCTGGACAAAAAGGGTCATGGAAAGCATACGTTATCCACATGGAAAAGGTATGAAAATCTTTGACAGGTTTGTATGCTCACACATAAAAAAACTTGTATTCCCCAGTTTATAACCTCAAAAACCCCAGAAACTCCAGAATCAGCTGATCAGCTCAATGTTTGTTTCCCAAATTCTAGAAACTTCCTTCCCCAACACGAGTTTTCATCTAAGCATGCTGCAAATAATTTTGTTAGTCCAGATTTAGAAACAGAGAGCACCGAGTTTTACTTCAGATTGTTTCACTTACTCCTTGATGAGGCTTCAGGTGCTCATGTAACTTTTGCCTTGCCTGACACCCTGACAGGAGAGCAAAAATCATGAAATATATCCACCTTTGGATGACAAGGATAATATAAATGTACATTATTGTCTCTGTATGGGGTGGTTTTCTTCTACAATTAAATCCATATATCAGTTAGACTTCTTTTAATTCTTCTTTCATCTATCTGAAGAGCTTTTTGAGTTTTTTAATGTGTGGAGGAATAGGGAAGAATAAAAGGAAACCAAAGAGAATAAAGAAGAATGAAGAATATAGATGGACAAGGTTGTCTTTTGTCTCCTCTCTGCATGGCTATAATATTTTTTTAATTAGTGCAGATTTTTGAAAACAGCCTAGAGATCTTACAGCACTTGCTTTCTTTAAAAATAATGTGGAGGTGGCTCCTTCTGAACTGACTGGGGTTAAGACACAGGGATTTCAGTGCCCTGGGTTCTGCCTGTGGCTCTGCACTTCTACTTTCTCACAACACTTTTATCTGCTTCAAGCAGTTGGTTTTCTAGGCAAGAGCTCTCAGTTGCACAGGGCCCATCAGACCGTGGATGCTTCTCAGCTGGGGATTTTTCATGTCACTACAATAAAACAGAGATGAGTCATAACTCTGAGATGTGTGCATAAACTCCCTTGGCTGCCACACCATTACATAGTAGCTGGGTAGAAAACAGAATAAAACATCCCTTTACTCATATAAAAAACCAATATTATGGAGAACTTCCTCTAGGAACAGATGAGATGCCTTCTTCAAATGAATGAACTCCCCCTGCTAGGCCAAAACAGACCAGGTGGCCGGATCATTATGCTGGCAGACTGAAAGTATTAGAAGTTCTCTCTTGACCCAGATGCTCTTAATAAAAGGTTTTATTTAATTCCTCTGCACACACAGTCTTCTGTTGCAGTCTCCCTTGAGAGAATTCTGCTTACCTTCTGGAGCCTGGAAAACATTCCTCTGCTCTTTGCACACTGATCTGCTCTGGTGGACCTGTGGTCCTCATCAAGCTGCTCTGCCCTGTAACTCTTCCCTGAATGTCTGCTTCCAAATCAAGCCAAAAAGGGAAACAAATACTTATTCCACCAGAGTTTCTGACATGTTACATTAACCAAGCAGGACAGGTGCAGAGTATAAATGCTTTGGGAAGAAGGAGATACTAGAATCAGAGTAACCTTGCTTTCTACTCAGGACCCGTGTATAAAAAGAGACTGGACTGAAAAAGGGCAGCATTTTGCCATGTCATGCCCAAGCAGGATAAACTGCATCCTTTTCACTTGCTTAGGCACTATCATTCTATCATTGCAAGAGGGAACCTTATGAACTTCATACTGCTTTTCAGACAAGGATTTCAGAGCACTCAGCAAATACAGATTTGCTGTCACCATGTCACATCAATTCACTCATGACTAGAAGGCAGCCTTTTCTAAAAAGGAACAGCATTACTAGTCTGGTAACAACATCTTCACCACAGTGTGGTGTCTTTTCCTCCAGTGGTGCGTCTACTATTTGCATTTCCAAGTAGTTTCCAGTGGTGCATCTGCTATTTGCATTTCCAAGCTACATGCAGGAAGAAGACCAGAGTGACCTGAGAGTTAGTCCAGAGTATTGTCTGTAGCAACAGGTGAAGAGATTTTGGATACTTTCTTCCATTTTTTAAAAATGACAGTAGCACATCTCAGTGTTTTCAGGCTCAAGAAACAAAGAGAAAGTCCATACTGGATCTGGTGACCCTTGGCAATGATCCTCAGGTGGAAATTTCCTTTTGTTCCTATTCAATGATAGGTTTTTTTTCCATATTGCGAGACTGTATAAAGTAAGAAATTTTACTTCACAGGGCAACAGTACTATTTGTGTAACTACATAACCCATAGTCCTCAAACAACAACACCTGTTTCTGTACTATCTTCCTTGTTGCTGTAAGACAGTTAGCTTTGTGTTTTGAAAAAAAATAAATTAAAGCACAACTTATAGACAGCCTTTTATGAAAAGCCACACTGGCTGACTAAAGCCAAATGTGAGCAGAAAAAGGGGCACTGGCTGGCTCTCTCTGACTGAACTAGTGCCAACTCTGCATGTCCCAGCTATGATTTCAGAAAAGCCTAAAAGACCAGCAGGCACCAACCTCCACCAATGCCTATGGATTTGCTCTATTTATTCATTCAGGACAGGGACAGTACAGATCTGGACACTGTCACTTCAGATCTACAACAGAAGAGATATACATGTCATGCTGTGAGCATGACAGCTGCATGTCACAACTCAGGTAATAAGCCTTCAACATTCAGCGCAGCTAACTCTCCTCACAGGTTGTCCACCTCTTCTTGACTATCAGCAGAATTTTACACATAATGCAAAGCAGAAGCATCTGGTTTGTACCACACAAGCAGTCTTGCACTCATTCCAGATTGGGTCCAGCAAAACACTTCCCTGGTACATGGCTTTAAAAATGTTTGTGACCTAGTGAGGGGTACTACTTGTACTGAGGTTTGAGGCAGCAGGAGAGTGCTTTACTTTCTTATTCCCTGCACAGAACACCCACCAAAGTCATTAGGTGATATGAGTGAAGGGCTAATTGCAGTGTTTCAGTTTACAGCAATCCCCTGTGAGATGCAGTGCGTGCCTTTAAAAGTGTTCTTTGCACTGAAGTATTTACCACAGTACTCACACATCAACTGGGAAATAATGCAACTATGGAGGCAATGATGCAACTAGTGTGGGTGGTAACCAGCCAATTCTTCTTACCTACGGCAGATTTTGTTCCAGAAGATCGTATTAATGCTTTTATGGGAATTATGAAATTGTTATAATGGGAACTGCTAGACAATATTGTGTACTTGAAAACTTAAAATAGCAATGACTGCCCTAAATTTTCACTACATCTGCTTTTCCTCTTCAATTCAGCCTGCTGGCTCTCTGTGGGCTCTCTAGTTTAATGACTGTTCACATCCCTTCATGTTAACAGAAAAACACTAACTACTGGATACGGGAGAGTATGTGTGTACCAGCAGGATGATTAGTCTGAATAAATGAAACAGCAGAGTTGCATGAGAAATGCCACAGTTAGTGGTAAGCACAAACTACAGCTTTGGGTGTAAAATACTGTAATTACAAGGGATGGAGAAAGCTCCACTGTTTTTATCCCCACAGAAATCGATAGTGGTGCAGACTTGTGCTCTTTGCTGGAGCAGGGGCAGTCTGATGAAAGGGCTTATTGATTTATCCAGCTGATGCTACTGAAGTGAATAATAGACTGGAAGAGAAGGGACTTGTAAATTAGACTCATTCAATCCAGCATTTTCCAGGATAAATTTTACACACAGCTATATAGAGATATATATTTACAAGTGAGTTTTTGTCAGAGCAACAGGCTAAGAGTATCTGCCTGCTAATTCTTTGACCTCAACTACACCCTTGAGGTGTCAACCTTCAAGCTCTCACTAAAGACTGACATTAAGGAGGCAACACCAGGGCACCTAGGAACAGGATTTGACTATGGTGCAGGTAAGCAGCTGGCCAACAAATCTCCCAGAGGGCTGTGGCCACAGAGAAAAGGTGGCTGAAGCTTCCTCCATGCAACAGGTGCCATGCCAGACTCAGTGGCATGAAGCCACTGGAAAAGACTGTTGTGAATCTACAGGTGCCTGGGCTAGGAGAATTGTCAGTTCCAGGGCAGAACCCTAAAGCTTCAAACAATGCAGAAAAAGACGTGTTGTTTTAGGAGTAAAAGGAGTGCTGTGTGTCTTCCTGGCTCAGAAGGCAGATTTTCTATGAATCTAAATCCACACGGGCAAAAATGTAAGTGTTCAGATTGATTTTGCATAAACTGAGAAAGATAAATAAAGAAAAAGAGAGAGAAGGAGAGAGAGAGAGCAAGCAGCAGGCATACTGCCACAGAGTACAGCAAATCAATCTTCTCAGCAGTGATGGATCAGGGAGCAGGACTGGAAGTTTTACAGGTATATGAAACCCTGAGAGTATAAAGACACCATTAAAACACTGCCATTAAATTCCAGCACTGAAGGATTATCACAGCCCCTGCAGCTAAGCAGGTCATTATGTGACTGCATATTTTTCATTACCATTTTTTATATACATATATATGAAGCAGAATAGAATTCACAACAGTTTCACCCTTTCTTCCTGCTGAAGACCTCTGCTTTATACTCAGCATCCACTTTCACAAATAAAATGCAATATACCATCAACAGATAAATGAGATCCCTACAGGGCTTTTATTCTGCTGTACTATTATATCTACTTTTCCACAAGATTTCTGCTTAAATGGCTCTCTTTATGCACATACACAAAGATGACATACACCTGTCTAAATATAATCTGATAGTGGAGAGCTCTTCTGTGTGGGGAAATGCATCTTTTCCTCCTAATTTGCCATAATGACTTATTAACACTGCTGGAACTAGGGGTGCATTAGCCTCCATACAATAAAAATCACCAAGGTTTATATAGTAAGACAGAGCTGGATTTTTTTCCCTATCCTTAGAAATGAAAAAGAGAGGCATTCTGAGTGTTACCTTTCCAATTTCACCATAAAAACAAGTGTTTTGAGGGATTACAGCTTTATAGGCTGCTGACATTGACTAATAGCTTTTAACATGATGGAAACACTTGTGTGAGCCAAGTGAGAAAGGTATTTCTAAATCTGGGAAACCTCAAAGTAAATGGCCACGCTGTGCCATAGGGTAGGTCAGAGGTCACTACCAACATGGTAACTATCCTATATAGCACTAATTCAAAGAGAAGACCAATTTATTAGCTGGTAGTGTCATTTTCTGTCATCATGAATATTTCAGTCAAAAATAACCTGCCTCAGAGAGCAAGAATTCTTTACTCCTTTTTTATGACAGAACTCTAAGCATTTTATGATCTAGACACAGAGGTATTGGATGGGTACAGCCACAACTCTTTGGACAACAGAGAGCTGAGAACAGAGAAGTACTGCAGAGAGACAGGATGAAGGAGTAGGAAAGAGCTGTATGTGAGGATTCTGGGTCGGGTTATTGTACTAATGAAACGTGAAAGAGAGTTTTGATGCACCAGCAGACCAGAAAAGACCTCATTTTTGAGAAGGGATGGAGTGTAGAGCCAAGTAATTGTTCAGTGTATATCAGAATTACACTTAAAACCTGCTTTTCTTTGCTTCTCTCTCTTTTAGTCAGAAAGGCAGGCCACTGTGTGAATAGGCACAGGTGGAATAGACTTCAGCTAGAGCTGATCTTCATGAGGCTGCAGCATGCTGGTGACCAGATAGGAAGCTTGCACCAGCACTGCATTGATGCAGTGTACCTCTTTCTACCACAAGTCATCTGAAATTCGAAAAGGAGGGTAACTATTATAAATAGAAACACACTCACCATTCCTGAAAAGCAAGAAGCCAGAAGCTGATCTGCTTCACCAAGCTTACTCTTTTGAAAATGCTGGCTTTGCCCTAAATGCTCTATTTTTCCATTTACAGTGCTGTAAGAGCCACTGACAAGCTTCTCTGGACAGATTCTGAGCCAATACAGAGAGAAGGGCTGTTTGGTGGGGAGGGCAGGCAGTAGAAGGTTCTGTTATGACTCTTTCTAATTCTTCACTGTTTCATATCCCAGGCAAAAGGAGTGGGGTGTCCAGACTGGCGGAGAACTGGTCCCTAACTCAATTCTCCTACAAGTGGTTTAGGTCATAGATGCTGATCTGCAGTTACTTCAGGCTTTGCCACATGCATCCCAGATCCTGGAGAGAGCACTTACCCTGCATGCAGAGCCCATCCGTGCAGTTCTTGGACTGCAGCACCAGCCCCTCGCAGTCCTTTCCCCCGTTCTTGGGAGCCGGGGCTGTGCACTCTCTCCGGCGCCAGTGGGTGCACTCCGTGCCACAGGTGGACCACTTGCTCCAGGATGTCCACTTGCCATCCACTGAGACAAGGAGAGGACACAACTTGTTAGGGGTACACAAAAGGGAGACCAAAACAGAGTGATGCACATGTCAGCACAAGCCAGTCTGCAATTCCCAGCCATTCCTGACAAGGCAGAAGGATCATCAGTCTGCTCTTCTACTTCCGACCTGTAAATGCACATTCACCCCCACATCTCCTTTCTCTCTGCCCTGGCCCCATTTCTGGTCATTCCTGCCCTTTATATAAACTTCTAACCAGTTTATCTGTGCACGAAGTGTACAAGCAACAAGTCAGGAATCTGTGATTAAATTTTGTGGTGGGGGGTTAGACTTGTCCAGAAATTCTTCTTTAATAGGAAGATGTTCAATGTTAAATATTCTCTATTAAAAGAAATCTCTAGAGGCACCAATTTATTTCACATGAACAGAACCAGGAATGTGTTTAGCACCTCTCAAAATCCTGCAAATTTTTCAAAAGCACTAAAATGAGCAGCTGAAGAGCAATACATAAAATTGTTCCAGTGACTGAGCTGGATTACCAAAACTTCACAAGCTGAAGATGGCCTTGCTGCCATTGATTTGAGTGGGTCAGGAGTAGGAGAGCACTGGACAGTAGGGCAGATGGCAGAATTTTATCACAGAGAAGTCACCAACTACAATTGCATGTCCTGAAACAATTTTGTATTTTTCAGAAGTTTACATTTAAATAACTTCCAAAAGTAGGGATACACATCTCTTTCCAATAAAAATGCCTTTGTATTTGGCGATTGTATATGTCAGGTAAACATCTGCCTCAAATTTAATATCCACATCCCAGATGCTTTACTTGCTGAGACAGCTGGACTGAACAGACATTGCAAATATATTTACATCACAGTTGCTTTCTATATTCGAATCCCAATTCTTTTCCAGAGCTCTCAACCTTTATCTCCTACATTTTGAAACTCTGAATGTTCCCCAGATCCCCTGAATTATTAGAGCTGAGACCACAGTGCAAGCAGTGTGCGAAAGAAGGGCTGGAACCCGTGCTGCTTGATGTGATGTGCTCACAGTTTTATCTACTTATGGACTACAATTGAATACTAATTCCCTGAAATGTTGGATTTATTAATAATGAAAAGGAAGCTTTTGCAACTAATAGTTGCAAAGTTCTCCTGGAACAACTGATTACAGACAAAGCATTTTTGTGTGCTGCTCATACTGAACCTGGACACAGAGTGGTGCAAGCTATTTTCTGGACGCTCTGGCCCTCGCAGAAGGCGCCGCCGTTGAGCGGGGCAGGGTTGGTGCAGGTCCTCGTGCGCTTCTGGAAGCCTCTCCCGCAGCGGCTGTTGCACACGGACCACTCTGTCCAGGTGGACCAGCCCCCGTTCACTGCAAAGCGAGAGAACAAGGGCAGGGTCACACAAGCAGCCCAGCCTGGGCAGCCCCAAGGCACTTGTGGCCCTGTGTCATGTGTCCTCCGACAGTGGACACAAGAGATGGCACAAGGAACGACACCCAGCAGGCACATCTCTGCTGTCTCCAACACACCACGTGTACACCAGAAGTCATTGTACAAGCTGAAAAAATGCTGATGCTGAATGAAAAACACCACTTGATGACTATTAGGGTTGGCAGGTGACCTGTCTTATCCTGAAAACCAGCCTGACCCAGCCTTAAGTGCCTGGTGGAGTGTGTATGAACAAAATCCCTGCAGGTTCAGAGAGCTCTGGCAGCTAGAAGCTTGTGCCCTGAAAGTTGCACCGTTCTCCAGAGGGAGATAACCTGCACTCCCACTCATGCTCAGATGCACCCACCACCTAAGAGACACTGAGAGACCCCCCCATGCTTTGATTAGCTATGGAGAAGTTTCTTTTCCTTTCTTTCCAGAAGGTGACTTCAGGATGTCAGGACAACTTCACTCACCCCTCTGTGGAAATAGCCAGTGTATACATAAATGTCCCAGCACTTCCCTAAGCTGTTCAGGATGAGCTAACACTAAATACATTTCTTTCTGTTGGACTTTGGGAAGATATTTTTCTCTGGGAAGATATTTATGCTGACTCTCCTTTTCACCCACCACAGCTTCTGGGATAGATGGAGGGATGAAGAAGCAGTTGTGCTGCTCTACATAATGTCATTGTCAGGTATGGGTAATAACATATTAACTGCTAGGATTCCCTAAACACAAATGTTTATGATACGACACAACCCTTAAGCAGCTCTGGCAGCAAAACCCATAAAAATGCCTGCTCCCTACACATGTCTCTTGAATACACTTTTGAAAAAAAATTCAGTATGTGTATGAGGAAGGGTTGTAGTAAGCCTACATCTTTATGTTTCTGCATTCATCTCAGTTACAAAACATGGTGCTCTCGCATGGTCCATCCCTCAATATCAAAAGCACTGCTAATCAACTCAATTCAGTCAGTTTTCTATAAAAACTGAAGTAAAAAGCCCTCATTGTAACTTCAGAGAAGCAAATGCTTACAATTAAATCTAACTGCTACCCTGAATATGAAATGAATATTAGGGATAATCATAGGGATTTTTTTCCTACTTGTCTATCCTATAATTAAGCTGATTGTAAGAAACACCAGTTCAGTCAGCTGGCACATAATCAGAGCAGGTTTTGTTCTGGTGGATACCCCCACCTGGAATGCATTTGTGGAAGTAACTCTATGGGGGCAAAGGTTTGGACTGGTGAGGCAGAGCTGCAGTGCAACACAGGCTGGAAGACACCCTAGGAGGAAATCCCATCCTTTCCCAGCCAAAGCATGGCCAGCCACAGTCGTATCAGGACTGTGGATGCTGACACAGAATAGTGCTATCCCCATGCTTTATACCACGCTGATGTTTAGTTTTAAGCCAGGCTGTGTGCTTACAAACTGCAGCCCCAGAGTGCTTTGCTTATTTTCTCTTGATGTCAGGGTATGTTTTGGAAGTAGGCACCAAAAATAAGCTTATTTAAAGAGATACAAGAAATGGTGGATTCTGATGAGCTCTGACACTCTTACCAGTCACTGGAAGCACAGACTCTCCATCAGTTTCACTCTTATTTCTGAAAAGGGTCACTAAGAACATGAACATGGCAGTAAGCCATGCTTTGGAGCCCTGGTGGCTCCTTGCTGTCTGCAGCCAGCATGTGTTACAGCAAGGGGAGCAGCCGCCTTCCCTCCAATGAGGCAGTTCTGTAGGGGGCTGCTCCTCCTTGAACACCATTGCCATCAGAGTTCTGAGGGATTTGAGCAGTGCCCCCTGACTGCAGTCTCTGTGTGGCTGTGAGCCATCAGGCAGCACAGGCAGCCCAGCCTGGGCACTGACTGCAGCCAGCATTGCACAGGGGCACTGTGCATCCCCCTCGTGCTCTGAGTGTGAGTCCATCCACATGCAACACTGAATGAGGAATCACCTACCATAGACTATCACAGTCGCTGTGGTGCTCTTCCTTTTGGCCACAATGTTTTTTGCAACACAGGTGTAATTGGCAGTGTCAGAAAGCCGGGCTTGCTTGATGATCAGGTTGTGATCAATGGTGATGTAAAAGTTTCGGTCTTCCACGGGATCAATCACCTCTTCATTCTTCAGCCACTCCACCTTGGGGTTTCAAAGGGCCAGAGGGGAGGCAGTGAGTCAGCACCAAGTCACACCAATATGGACAGACACAGTATCTGTGATTATGCTGCTCATTCCAGAAAACACTACAAGCCAAGGCACAGGACGAAGGACTCACCTGATGAATGTCACCAACTGAAACAAAACACCAGGGCAGAAAAGCAGGAGAACACTCTTCATGCCTACCCTTTCCTTCCCCTTTTGTCCCACCCATCCACACAACAGCCATCTTGCCCTGCCTTGAAAGCATCAATGCATTTTCAGGGGCTGTACAGGGAAAAGCTGATCTGTGCTTTCAGAGGCAGAAGCAAGCCAAAAGGAAAGGGTGATACCTTAGGAGCATATCTGCAAACAGAAAATTCTTCTACACCATCAGAAACCCTAAATCAGCCCAGATCTCACCCAGTGGTTTGCATATCTTGCCTAATTAGGCAGCTAATAATGCAATAACCCTGTAGGTACCTGCCCTGGATCTAACACCATGAGGGTCTATAGCAGAGTGGGTAGCACTAACAAATCACAAACCCCAATATTTTTAAGTACACTTGCACTCACATGCACATTGTCTGGCTTCAATGAGAATGAATCAAAATAGAGTCAGTTACCAAGGAAATAGGAAATCACAAGGACATCAGTGCTTATTTTTCCTCTTTATTTGTGTAAGCTATATTTTACTTTAATAAACCATGATTTCCTTGGTTGCACAGAAAAATATTTTCATATGAGATTTTTAATCTAGACAATATTCTCTTTATTGCCTTCCTAAGAAAACACCCTGTTATATCCCAGCTGACTGCTGTGAGCCACTCTAATATAATTTGGCTGCAAATCTAGTAGCTCGTTTTCATTTGAACTGAGTGCACTGAAGGAGAGGACTGGGGCCCTGGATGGATCAAAGCTGGGCCTTCACGCCACTGGATCACTTCAGCCTGTGCCCAGGATTTAATTAAAGGAAGAAAAACATAACCACAATCAACCCACTGGACTTGTGAGCTGCTAGCAGCCAAGTCCTTCTCTCCCAAACCCCACTTCACTATAAAGACTATTGAGCATTGACGCACCCCGAAAGTCACTTGAGACAGCTGTACAGACTGCCCCAAACCTAAGTGAGAAGAAACAATTATTTCTCCTGGTGTTCAACACAGAGGGCTCAATTCACCCCCAGACAAAGCCAGTCAATGCTGCAAGATGAGTGCTGGCAGATGTGGGCTTGGATTATAAGTGCCCACCACCCACTCCCCACCTTTAGCCCTGCCTTAAGCAGCTCCAGCTCCCCTACTCCAATTTGGGTGAGTGCATTTCAGGTATGAGCTGCTTCCAAAGATTTACACCTTCAGTTAAAGACAGTGGTGCAACAAGGGCTCTGGAAATTGATATGTGTGTCTGCAAGGAACAGGGGAGGAGGAAAAAGAAATAAGACTTTGGAGGCTGTATTTCTGTCACTACAACAATCATGTTACACCATGGAAGATACAAGCTCTTAGTCAATAGTCTGTTTTTCCTTGACAGAATGACTAAACTTGTTTTCTGCCTTTCTTGATTCCTAATAGGTTTCAGGTATAATCAAGACAGACAGACCCCTGTTCAGTCAATGGCAATATTTAGCTCCTTCCTCACCTGCAGGCCAAGTCTGCATGAATTCTAGACTGAAAAACAAGCCAGAAGCTTATCTCCATCAGTGATATGCTGCCATTTAACTGCTGCCTCTCACACAGAAACCATGTATTTCTTTGGTTTTAATGTCACTTTTTATTTCTGGGATGGTTATGCCAGGGCTGTAAAAGATGCTACACACACTGCCAGAGCTGTGTACATCCCACTTTCAAAGCTGCCTGTACTCTTCCTCTGCTTTGCACATTGAGGACACCAGGACATCAGTAAGGACAGGACTACAGCCTACATGGTCTAAGGCTCAGTTTAAAATATTTCTGGTATGCCCATCCAACAACCTAGTCTAGCAGTCCTTGGCACCCTCAAGTCTCCGTGCCCAAGCACATGGTTCTCTTTTCTACTACTCTGCAACATTTTCTCTCTGCAAAAATGCACATACATATTCAATCCAGGTCTCAAATGAGTAGACAAAATTAAAGCTGTAAGCATTGAATTCCCTATCATCCCTGCAAAACCACCAAAGATAATATGAAAAGAGAAGTTGCCAATAAAATAAAAAAAATAAAAAAAAAAAATCCCAAAACAAAGCAGCTTTGTATAATTCAGTATATTGCCTCTGGCTCTACACCAAATCTCTTAGGAAAAAGATCCTTTTCACCTAATGTCTCACAGAATTTGCTAACAGTAAAAGTTTGAAGAACAACAGGATGTCTTTTTTTTCTACCAGTACATCAGTACTGTGTGTGCATGTCTAAATGCCTTCTCTTTTACAAGGTATCTCTTTAATATATCTAATTTAGTCTTCTGGCATCCAGGTTTTTATGATGTCTGTTAATGTTGCAAACTCTAATGTGAAATCTGAAGGAAGGAACTGATGGATGATTTGACAAGCAGTGGGAGTCTCCTTTCACACATATTTTAGCCATCAGTAGAGCAACACAAAAAAGAGAACACTCCTCTAGTGGTTGTGCTTTCTCCCTCAGTCCTTGTAGAAATGGGGACTAATTAAAGACACTACAATATGCAAGACTGTTGGTACTTATTTTCAATTACTGTTGGACCCAATTTTTATAGTGGAGGTGACTGCAGTGTTCAGTGCCTCCAAACCTCAGATTATTTTTTTCTTGAGGTAACCAAAGTAGGTGGGAGTAGGGTTGTTCTGTCACGTAAGTAGGAAGAGATCAGGTGTCAAGTACAGAAGAGAAACAAGCAGAATGAGACAGTGTGATTTATGAGTGACAAGTATGCAAACTATTATCACAGAAGTTAAAAGCAATGATCTCTTTTGATGCCATGTCATTCCCCAAGGTGCAGCCCCCTTGCTGAAATAGGCTGTTAATCCAGTCAGTGCAGATACTTATCCTGAATTTAATTCTGCAGCCTGAATAATAGTTACTGGCAGCTAAGGCACTGGACACTTCTGTGCCAGAGACCTGTACACCTGCAGGCCAGTGGACAGAGGAGCAGCAGGATATAAATGGGCACTTCAAAGTGCACAAGAGCCTGACTTCAAGGTCATACCAAATCATACCCTCATGCCTCCATTTTTCATCCCTCTGGAGATGCTCCAGTGTAGATGTTTGCTTTTGCCTACATATTAAGGATGTATATTTACTGGCTATAATCAGAACAATTCTTGAACACCTAGCTCTATGTATTTGATTAAATCAGACACATCCAGCTGTTGCTGGTGAATGTACTAATGGTCATGCATATATGTAGAGAGAGCATAGGATCAGTTTTTTCCTTATCATAACAGCAATCATTTAATTGGCAAAAACTGTGCAATGAAGGATGGGGTAAATGTACCCTCTGGGGAATGACAGCTATGGAAAATTACAATTACAACAACATATGCATGTTTTTTTCTCATATATTAAACCCCTGGAACAAAGCAGACACAAAATCCCTTTCCTTCTTGTTAGTTTTCCACACAAGAAAGAGTTTTTGTTATATGCTCGCAAGCAGACTAGCAAGAGAAGGCCACTCAATTGAGGTGTGAGAGTGGCTCATGAAAACCTGACCAGGAGAATCTGCAGATGCTGGGAGGCTGGAGCACACCTGGAGCCAGCTACTTTTTAGTCAGAGCTCCTCAGCACTCTGGATGCACGTTGCATTTCCATGAGGCACAGGGATCCTGCCAGCTGCACTGGAGCTGCACATCCAGGACTGCTAATGGGCTGGCAAGCCAGCCTGCAGGAGACTGAGCTGTCCCTGCGGCCAGCAGGGGAAGGCACGATCCAAGGTGTCTGTAATTTGGAACAACTTGTAGTGTCTCTTCTGTCATCCTGCTCCCTGGTGAGAGACAGATGTGTTGTCTCTAATCATTCACTGATTGGTATCGGGAGATACATTATCATAATTGGCACATTTGTTCTAATTAACAGAAGGAACCTGCCACATGGCCACCCAATATGAAAAGCAAGACCATCGGCAAGAACAGAAAACTGCAATAACCACCTCAGCCCGACCTGGGAGCTGCAGCCAGCCAGCCAGACCTGTGCTGCCACAGGGTGTTTCCAGCAGCAGCACACACAGACACTGAGACTTGCAAAGCCAGGCCAGGCTTCTGTGCAGACTAAATGAACACAGGGAACATAAATCACACAAGCGATTACACACGCAGGAAAACCTATTACAGAAGCTAATTGCTGATACAAATTTATCCATACCAAATAACCAGCATTCCTAGGCACTTAAATCTCTTGGCACACTTGCGTATGCGTGACTGTTTTAGAAACTGGTAGAGCAGAAACACATCTGCTCCAAAAGAAACCCAAGGATGGAAAAGGAATATGATCTCATCTAGATGCTGCCCTCTTGATCATAAGAGCTGTTCCCTACATGCCTGGCAATCTCAAGAGCTAAGTCAGCAGGGTCTGAGTTCTGGATCCCAGCTGCTCATTGCCTTCTCTGCACCAACATGCCCTAGAGTGATCTTCAGAGCCAGGAGCACCTGCCAAAACCAGCAATTCTTCTACCCTCCAGACACAGGCAAAGCCCACCAGTGCACTTTTCCACAAGAAACAGGATGCAAACATCTGGGAGCAGCAAGAAACTCGCCTTGATGAAAGGCAATTTGTAATTTTGGAAGGCAAGAACATTGCACCCGTGCCTTCCCCATGCCTGGCTGACACAGGATTGCTTTCCATCTGGTTCCCCATCCACGCTGGCTTGTGGCTGGTGTTCTCTGCAGCTGTGCCAACTGCTCCCAGTGGCACTGCTCACCTTGCAGCAGTCCCTACTGAGCTGGCACCACCTCCAACAGCCACAAGGAAATCTCTGCTCCCCGGCATCACTTGGATTGTAACATACACACATTCCAGTAATAAAGCATTTGTGAAACTAACTAACTACTGATTTGGACACAGTACAAGATGTCTAAGTGAGACTGAGAAAACTCTGGCAGTTTTCAGATGAGCCAGCAAAAACCTTGAGAGTGTCTCTTTGAGGAATGCTATCTGATTTTCAATCTGATTTCATCCCAGCAACTGTCTGCTGTCCTCTATGTACTATTGTATGTCTATTTACTGGAAAGATATTTTATACACATTTAAGATTGAAAATAAAAGGAGAAAGAAATGATCTCCAATGAGACTGAAATTACAGCTATGAGAGACTGCAAAACATACTGAGAATGAGACAGCAAATGCAAACCACTGTGGTGTTTTGTTCAGTTGTTCTTATTGTGCTTCTGCTGCCAATAAGGAGAATTGTTGTTCCTGCTGTGGAAACACTTCCTTAACTACACATACACCCAGCTTTCTGCTTGCAGGGTGCACGTACAGATGCTGGATGTCTCCGGCCCCGTTACAACTTTGCTTTATGCACAACTGGGAAGCCTCAGATCAAACTTCTGAGGTGGACTGGTAGCAACAGATGGAGAACTTTATTCCACAGTCTCAAATTCAAGAACAGATCATGGCATTATTAAATGAAAACCACAGCATCGGCTATGTGGCCATCAGAAGCTGCTGGGATTCTTTTCCCACCTAAAAGAAGTTGCTGGAGCCCCATAGCCCACATGTTGACTGGCACTTTTGGCACCATGTGGGTGTGTGGATAGGTAGGTTGTGTAAGCTACACCAGAATCCCAGAGCTGTTTTTGCCACAGGAAGACAGCTGTAGAGAAGAGGATAAGCTAGCAGGGTTCATGTCAGTACTCTTGTATAAAATCTCCCATTGTAATACTTCATGGAGGAAGTAGAAGCCTGACTGCTCTCCAGTCCCACAGATCACCCTTGCCTGAACTGAATTATACAGCAACTGGATTCACTTTGGAGCATGCTCTGCCCTCACTTACACTGGCATCAATGGAACTGGACTAGGAAGGATAGGGTTAGATCCCATAGAAAAGTCAGATGTCAGAAAAAGCAGTTCTGCAAGAAGACCTGAGCTCTTTGGCATGGGTTTCTGCACTGTGGAAATGAACTGGTAGGAAATGTAAAAACAAGGCTATCTAATAATCTAGTAGTCAGCATACTTCCCAGGAAAGCACAAATCCAAATGCAAACCTGTCCTTCAAGCAGGAGGTTGTAACCTATGCCTCATGCTTTGCGAGAATGACTCAACCACCCACCAGTAGGCTGGGGGGTAAAATGTGTGTTCAAAAGGACAGAAATGTAGGGGACCAGGTGCTGACAGTTGCAGGGTGCTTTATCCTGTACTTTTGGAGGACAGGCCTGCATGGCCAGACCTTACCCAATGGCTCTCCAGAGCAAAGGATGAGCAGCCCTCATTCATTTTGGACTGTGCTCCTTCATAACACAAACCTGCTTTCCCCTCCCTGTTACTTCCTCTCACTGACACCCAAAGGCAGTTCTGCTGTATGTCACAAGGCACTGCAAAGAGCAGTGCCACTTTTCAGCAATTAGCAATTGTGGTCACAAACTCCTCTACTTGTCTGTCTTGGAGCTCACTTTCCTGCTGTGAATATAAAACACTCTCAGTGACACACACACCTGCATGGAAATGCACACACATGAACTCCCAATTAAGGGACAACTGCTGCAAAACATAAGAGGCTCTCAGGAAACAATGCAAACAGCAGTCATATAAATAATCAACTAAATGGAGCTGACTATTTGGAGAAGCCCCTAGCTTCCACCAGCCTTTGACTGGGAGAGAGCAGCTGAATAAAGTTTGTGTCACAGTCATCTTGACTCGGCAAAACACCCTCTTCTGCCTCTTGACTCAGTGATCCTTTTCCCCTTGCTCTAGTTCCTAATTAAAGCCATGAATGTGGATAAATATCACATCCAGTTTTAAGCCCAACCGTGTCACCAAACTGTACATTACACCCTGTTCTGCAATTAAATTACTCTGTGAAACACCTCAATTAAAATTAAAGAAGCAATTACCCCCCCATTAAAGGCACCACAAATCATAAATTTCCATGCAAAAGTTCATCTGGCAGCTTATGGCATAT
This sequence comes from Parus major, assembly GCF_001522545.3. Taxonomy (NCBI): domain Eukaryota; kingdom Metazoa; phylum Chordata; class Aves; order Passeriformes; family Paridae; genus Parus; species Parus major. The sequence continues at coordinate 18,642,927 of NC_031771.1, forward strand.
TAACCAATCTTACATCTCATTTGTGTTTTGATCTATAACCTACCCAAATGAGCTAATTTGATGTGACTCAGTGTCTCTAACTATATTTTATCACGTGCAATACGACGCCAGTCTCTTTCAAAGAACAAGTTAAATGAGCTAAGGGGTTAATTGCTAACAACTCAGCCATAACTGTTGGAGCATCACAGAATGGGATCCTTCCTGCCTTCTCAGGTTAGGTTTAGAAAATAGCACACAAAGAGCAGAGTGGAATTGAAATGGATGTTTCTGTTCATGCTGGGGAGCTGCATCTGTCTGACTTCCACTGAGCGTGAGGCTGGCGGCTCAGACTGCTGATCTCTCCACCTGACCGTACTTCTCCCCATGGGGGAAAAGCAGAAGGCAGAGAAGCATAGAGCTAGGGCAGGGTGCAGTTTGTTTTTATGTCCACTCATTTTTTTCTCTTTTTGTCACAGCAGGAATATGTGGGTTTGCTCCTTCCCCCCTCAGCTAGGTGCGGAAACCTCAGTGTAACAGCACCTGTGCTGGTCCTCCTGCTGCTGCCATGCACTGCAACAGCCCAAACACTTACCTGCATGGTTCAGAACCTGCAGGTTTGTTCAGCTTGATATTGGCAATGAACCTGGGAGTGGGGAGGGATGCCATGGAGCAGCTGACACCCACACTGGCCAGGGCTGGTGGGCAGGGGTGTGTGACTGCAGAGAAGCTGATCTGGTTTTTCCAGAGACCATGGAAGCCCTCGATTCCTTACGTTGTCCCAAGAGAACAAGGAGATGTACTTCGATTTGGCCTCAGGCCCCAAGGCTGGTGTATTTTAACACATCTGTTTGTATTTGGATTTTGTGTTTTTCTTTTTTTTTTTTTTTCATAGTCCCATGACCTGAGCCTGCTTTAATGCTTGTCATGTACTAGTGGATCTGAGGGACTGGCAAGTGTTGCTTTAAAAGCTTTGCCTGCCCATCTCGGTCTTTGTCCTTCTTGACCTCTGGAGAAGCCGTATGTTGCTACGTGGTTCAGCTTTTCAGTAGTCCTAAGATCTGCTCTAGCATTGATCCATAAGAGCTTGACACAGTTAATTGCAATTAAATATGCTGGGAATGATAAGACTGAATTCCCTAGATACTGAAGAGAGGAAAGGATTTATCCCTGAGCATGCTTGTTCTCACCACTTTGAAATACCAGGAAAAAAAGATAAACAAACTGACACCCAACAGAGAATGAAGGGGGAGAATGAAATCAAAGAGTAAAAGCAAGCAAAAGGGACTCTGGACTCCAGCACTGCACCACATTACACTGAAGGTGCATTTTGTACAGCCTCACAGTGTAAGCTTTTCTTCATCTGTTTTGATGTTAAATCCAGTGACTCCTTCAGAAGCCAGTAAGTAAAAAAAAAAACAAACCTAAACAAAACACAGACTCCAGAGTTTGAAGAATCTAAAGCACATGCTCACCAAAGCATTTGGAAATGGTGCTCACAGCTGCAACATATCCATTATCCTACTCAGAATCAAAGCAGTGTTTCAAAAGGATGGAAAACAGCCTCAGTCTGCTGGCTGCCTTCTCCCAAGCCCTTCTTATAGCTACCTGTACTGTCATATCAGAAACTTCCCCAAACAAATAAATTAAGTCTTAAACAAAGAACACATTCATCTTTAAATTAAAATAATCATGTAATCCTTCAACCCACCAAGTTATCTTTCATCTTTCCTTTTTTTTTTTTTTTCCTTAAATTTATCTTACTAGCTTCAGCAAGTGGCTGTAATAAAGTGTCACATTAAGGTATTCATATTCATTAGTGTTCAGGTCTTTGTTCTTTTAATAGTGTTGGAAAGAATCTACAAAGAGGCTGTATTAGGCGGCTGTCCAATCTGGGTGTTTGATCTCCTTCTGACTTCAAAAGTCAGAAGAGGAAAAAAAACCCACATTGAGAATGGCTCTTTTGAATGTCAGATAGGGAGTATAAGATTTCTGAGCCTGCCAAGTGTTAATTGGTGTCTGCCCTGACCGTGGTACAAATAAGATTCAGAGTCAGTCAATGCACCGTCATGAAGAGCTATTGACAGAGTGAGCAGGATACTGGAAGGCAGGAAAAAGCACAACTGTTATGGCAGCAGCTCACAGAGGATTTTTTCAGAGATCACTTTCCACAAATCATGTTAAATTATGCAGTTTGGGTCTCAGCCACGCGACTGGGTATAACAGACCTTTCTGAGGGAACAATCGGCCTGGCTGCTGAAATTCCAGCAGTGCTTGTAGCACTGCATAGAAACCAACCTACTTGTCAGTGTCAATATCTGTTTCTAGCAAAGGAAATGAAGCTCCCCAGCACTACCCTGCACTGCCCAAACAACATGTCCCAGCGCAGGAACTCCTGCCATGGTACAACAAGAAGTTGATTTGATGCAAAGAAACATCAGAAAGGAAAACAAAAACCTGCTGCTGAGCTCCTGACGAAACCCAACTGATTAATATTGCAGTTGTCAGCAAGCTGGCTCGGCAGACCTAAACACTCTTTGCAGTTTCAGAGATCTTAATGGGGAAAGAAAACAGCCTACGGAACAAGAAAATGGGAAAAAAATCTCCTGTGCTAATTATTCTTTTTGATGTTTGTGGATACGTTTCTGCAATTCTGATTAAATCTAAACTCGGGTTAGATGGGGAGGTAGCACTTTAAGCTTCATCTCCTGAGAAATCAGCCATCAGCGCTGAGTGACAACCACTTTGCTACTTAGCCATGACAGTCTGACTTATCCTAATGCAAATTGGCAACAGTTTCTTCTGTGCGTGGTAGAGGAAAACCGAAGAGAATTCAGATAGGGGAATTACCGTCATTAGCAATCAATTTTTCTCTTAACAGCCACAGTGGATTTAGGATTTCAGAGCCCCCCTGTGACTCAGGGAACCCCCTTCTGTGAGCTGTGAGTCTGGAGCTGGAGGCACTGCTGCACTTAGGGAAGCTGCTGCTCACTGATGTTGTCAGGCACAGATTCCACTGAAGGGCAGGCTGGCTCCTGCAGGGGGAGGACAGGCTACCCACTCTGGGTTTGCTTAAAAGCTGGTAGGAAAAACAGCTAAGGCCCTGAAGATGGTTTCTTAGGCAGATACATCCTCTATTTTCCCAAACCTCATGCTGCTTTACCTGGGAGCCCATGTACCACGGTACATCCTCTCAAGCCAAGTTGGCAGGATGGTGCATATACATGTGAGTGAAGTATAGTCTGGCAAACTAAAAATTAAAACATGTTTGAAAGGTGCCCCTCAGAATAAATTATTATTATTTTTTTTCTTTAAAAGCAAAAGGAAAGATAGAAGGCTGGTTCCCCCGTATACATGTCCTCTCAGTGCCAGATACAGTTGTGGCTTTTCAAAGGGAAGAAAAAACTGAAACCAAACCACCTGCAGCTCTTCCCAGCAAGGCACCACAACCCAAAGCCATTAATCAGGTCCCAATCAATCTTGTCTATGAGCAGCAGTCAGTCAGCTCTCCATTAGCACCCATTCGTCATGCCCTGCTGTAAGTCACTGCACCATTAGCCACCCACCAGGCCTTACTTAGGATGTGCCAGTGCCACGCACTGCTGCTGTTGCTCACCTCAGCTACTGGGATGCCTTCAGGGGGACGGCACTGGAGCAGGACCTCTTGCTCCAGGGACACTTCTTTCCCTAGGGGCTCCTGCTCGAAAGTTTTCCGGAGATCTGAGAAGGAGGAAGAAAATAAAATCATTAACATTATTATCAGCCGGACGTTTAAATTACATTTGATTGCCACGCTGGATAAATGCAAGAGACAAACTCTGCTCCCTGTAAAATAAAGCATTAAAGAAAGTCTGGGTCATGTTTTCACTTCATTCAAATATTAAGCAAAGATTTCACAGTGGATTTATTACTCACATTATGGTACAGCATGTGATCCCAGTGAGCAACCAAGGCTGCCTGCGGAAGGTCATGTCCAGACACAGAACAAATAGTGAAACAAGTCCCTTCTTCAGATAATTTACATTTGGTAAACTATACCAAGTACTTTTTAGTACTTCACTAAAAAAAAGTTATGGAAAATTAAATAAATCTGTAAAACTGCAGCATATAAACTGAGTTGCCTTAAACGCATAGATGAAAGTGCTCATGCTGTGATTTAATGTACTTTTAGCTCATAAGCATTAACTTTACAGCTTTAGCTAATTTGTCTACACCTTATCATTATCCCTGTAGCAGTAAGTTATTATTATTATTAATAATAGTAATGTAGTGATAATAATGATAATAATAAAAAGTCACTTTAAGTAGTTGAACCATGTTTGGATCTCTCCACAGCACCACAGAAATGCAGCAGACTGACAGAGTATCGAATGCACCTCCAAAGATCAGACCAGTTCTGGACAGCTGCAAAGTCTGGCTTTTTTGTATCCCTCTGTAACTGATGGTAAAATGGACTTGAGAAGTTCCCTCCTCATCACTATCTCTGTGTTTCTGCCATGGACTGGCACCCTCCCCACTGTGCCAGGGGGGACATGGCTTTGGCAAACTGAGCATTCAGCTCCAGTAGCTACTGGGGGTATTTCTCCCTGCTGCCAGCTCCTTCTGCAAATGGATGTGAAGCCATGCTTAAAGTCACATCAAAGAGCTGGCCTGACTTCAAAAACTTTACAACTCAGTTATTTTTGTTTTACTTCTTGTTCTGAAGTCAAACCATTTCCGTACATCAGCTCACGGTGAGGTTGCACAAATACTTGTGTCATATTGGCAACAAGACACAGTCATATGGGAACAATTTAAAAGCCAGCTATTTCATATTTTGAAGCCATAACCTATGACTGGACTAGAAAACAGATCACTGAATTGAACCAGTTTACAAATAAACCACACAAAGAGCTATTTTTCTTCTAGATTACCTCCAAGACCTGATTAAGAGCTGACCCACAAGGAACTGCTTCAGTGCTACCAAAAGGCAAAACTTGGGGCTGGCAAAAGCAGAGATGGAAAAGGAGATGGGATGGCTGCCACCAAAATCAGCTCCTCTGATACCCTGAAATTTTGAATAGAAGGAGACCTCTATCTCTCTATCTCATTGGGAAAATATGATTGCTCAACTACCTGGAATTAAGTATCAGCTCAATGGTACCATGAAAAAGCTGTGTCATAGTTGGAGATGCTCATTTTAACTTGATATAATGGCAAACTTCTGACATTCGAGCATTTCCCCAGTGAAACTGAGGTATTTCAGTCCTTCCTCTGCATCACAGAGAAGCATGAGAGAAGCAGCCCCACACTTCACTGCTTTCCCACCAGCAGCATTCTTGCTCCCTCTGGCACACAGGGCAGGGCAGAGAGTCCTGGCCACAGTTTAAGGCACTGAAAGATAAGCCTTGGTACATCCTACTGCAACAACATAAGAAATTGCAGTCTACAGCTCTGTGCTTGGTTGGGACTACCTTCTGCCAAAAGGGAGCACAGGCCCATATCACAGGTACCTCACTACAAACCCCACCATTCCAACCTCAGCTGCTGCTGAAGAGGGCTTTACCCTACAACACTGGATAACTTAGGGCAAAGAGGAGGAGCAAAAATCTGGACATAAATGTTTCTTAGGATGACTGCCAAGTTTTGCCAGGCTGTTCCCGTCAGCATCCCTGTGACACTGGAGTTATTCCAAGCCAGGGAGGCTCATTCATGTCACAGCAGCCCCAGCAAGTCTCTGGTGTCTGTACAGAGCTCCCAAAGCATTGCCAGCACTAGCAGCTTCATCCCACCCTCTGACAGGCCATCCAGGGGACATTTGGGTTCTATGGCTCCATTTGAGTAAACCTTAAACCTTCCTAGTGCCCGTGGGTGGGAATCATTCCAAGAACAAAATGCTGAGTTTTGACTTGCTGCACTTCTGCACATTAAACAAAGAAATGAGCAGCTCTTTCAGGAGCTGGTAGGTTTCTTGGGAAGTTACATTCTTCTTTGGGCCCAGGCTTCTCACCCATCCTGTGGGCTTGATAGGTATCCTGGGCACACACAATGTCAGGATAATGCTGTTTGCTATAAATTAGCAAACAGCTGGGGTTATATTGCTAGCAGTACCCATAAGATCATATTATTGCTAGTTCCATGGGTACCTTCAGGAGAAAAGGATTACCTCTCCATCAGGTAAAGCTTAGTGCATTTAGCAGGTACACACACGTGCACAATGCAGACAATTACTGTGCTCTAATATCATGGCTGAGGGAAAATGAGAAGGTTACTGTAATAGTAATAGAAGCATATAAGCACAGTATTAAATAGCATATTAATAATAGCTTTCAGGTGTTCAGGCTGAAGACAGTAGAAGGAGATTAGATAATAATCTGAATATTTTTCTTGACATGTTGATTTACTGTCCTGCCTACCTTCCTGAAATATTTAACAAAGCTCTGGTTCTGCATTGCCTTAGATGCACAATAATCACCTCTCCCATAAAGCACTTGCCTTTAGAAAAATCCCCAAGTTTTAATGCATACAAAAGTAAATAGCATTAATCTAGAAATGTGCAATAAGAGTAAAAAAGTCCCCCTTTAACCTCTTTGTCACCGACAGCTGGAATTGCTGGGCATGACCAGCCCCATTTCCCTGGGAACGGTTGCGGTGGTGCTGCCGCAGGTGAGATGAACCCTGTGGGAGCCTGGCTCCCCCGGCTGCCCCCACCCACAGGGCCTTGCTGTGGGAGGATGCTCTAATGGCACCGTTGGGTTCAGGCATTTCAATGATCCACAAACTAAAAATACACTAAGTAGGGCCTTTGACATAATAGGCAGTAATGTTCTCAAAGGAGCCATTAGATACTATTGAGTAAATTATACTAATTTGGCAGGGGTGAAAGTACATAATTGTGTATTTACAAGACTGGGAGCTCTTATATCCTGTTGGCTCCCTCCCACGTGTTCACAGCTTTATCCCACCACCTCCCACAGCAGCTATGTCACCTACAAATGGCTCCAGATGGTAACAGTGCAGGGCACTTATGGTTAGTTGACCTAACCAAGCATAAGGCTGGCTGGTTGTGACACGCACAAGATGGGTTTTTTAGCTGATGAAGAAGAAGCAGAGGGCCTGGACAAACATCTTCATCATCTTCTGTAACTACCATGAAACAGCTTACTTGGACAGCACTGGGTTTTGAAAGGACTGCTTTTTCTCTATGGCCCTTGCTGTGATTTCTGTGGATAACAATGACATCCTTCTTATTCTTCAATCTTCAGCTTCCTTTGCCATTTAACAATTATAGTCATCACGGGAACATCACACTGTCAGCTGGGAGTGGGTGAGCTTGCGAATGTACTGAGGGACTTTGGATCTTTCCCAAGCAGAGTATTTTCAATAGCACTTTTCAATTTCTCAGAGTGTCGTTTAAGTTACAATTGCTTGTGAGTGAGGAGAGAAGGGATTCATTTTCCCAGAGAATGGTAAGAGACTAATAAAATACATCCCAGTTAAAAAAAGAGAAAAAGAAGAAGCTTTAACAATCTTCCAAAAATATGCCTGGAAAAGCAAATCAATAAAACATTTGATCCATTCTGGATCAGGACCTCTCTGTCTGTGAAGAGGCAGTGTGCATTATTAAAGCCTCGGGTGGGCAGCAGACACTGAAAGAGCACCTTCCCTACCCTCACCTTCCATAGGGGGGATGCAAGAGAAAGGCAGCAGCACTTTCTTTCCATTATTAGTTTGGTAATGTAGAATAATCCTATATTGCCTGTGTTAGCAAGACTCTTCCTCCCTTCAAGCAGGTAATATTCTCCATGGTGGAGAGAGGCAGGTGGATAGTGGTGCTGAAGGGCCCGTCTTGTCTTTCAGCAGCTCTCTGACAGATCTCACCCAGCTGCAGGTAGGGATGCCACTGCCGGGCTCAGGTAACAGCCTGCACCCTTACCAGGCACTTCACCCCACCTCTACCTTCCCTTCAAGGCTGTCTTCATAAAAGAAACCAAAGGCAGCAATTAAAATTCTGGTCTGCCACCTTGAGCCAGACTATTTTCCTCACTAAAGCATAGTCCTAGTAAATTCAGAGGAGGCTCTTGTGGCATATATCGCAGCATGTTTACAGCATACTTATGGTGAGACTTCCCTCCAAGACTCCTGAAATACTCCTGCACAACCCTCTCTGGTAAGGACATATGGCTGCATAAGAGCTGCACTGAAATGAGAGGATTTTCATCAGCATAAAACTGAAATAAAGTAATGGGAAATCAGATTCTCAGTGTACACCATATTAACTTTACTTATGAATTGCTATGCTTTTTTGGACAAAGGGGCATTAGATCTCATTTCTGATGCACTGCTAAATTACTTCATTATATGTTTAATGCATTCTTATCTTACAAAACACTCAGGAGTTGCATTTTTGCCTGCCAAAGGTAATAGATTATACAGGAAGTCATGTCATTTCCCCACTTCCTCTTCTACCTGTCAGCTTCTAAGAAAGAGCAAAGAACGACCCTATTATTTTTTTTTTAATCAAATATATTTTATCACAGTTGTTCTGGGTTTTACAGTGATGTGTGGGTGGGTAAAACTATAAGGATATCTTTTATCATTGCTGAGAAATGTGATAAGAGGCAGACCAGGCGCTTCAACACGGTGCTAATGCAAGGGTGACTAATGAATGAGCATGAAAAACGGACACTTGTCAGCCAGGAATTAGATGCAAACCAGACGAACAGAACAAGGCAGCATTACTGTCAGGGAAAGATGGATTTCTGCCCTTGGTAGACCTTTAAGACTCTCTTCTCCTTCTAGCAACTTCAACGTCAACTTTCCTATAACAAACAATCTAAAATATGAGCAAGCTTTAAGAGCACAAAGAGCAAAAACCCCACATTTCTTTTCTATACAACTGTCATATTAACTATGGCCACTGGGAGAAATATGTTCAGTGTGTGCTTTCAGAGAAACAAAGGCTTAAGAATGTGAAAAGATCTCCACAAAAAGCATGTATTTCCATACAGAAGATAGCTTCCTTTACAAAGGAAAGTATATACAGCCATCTATATAAAAACAAATGTGTCATAAGCAAAAAATACAATTAAAACACTAAAGTGAGTATGGCTTGGTATAATTTTAGCTGTTATAAGAGGATTGATTGGTATGTGACATGTAAGATTTCAAATCTATCTCCTTCCCCTGAGAGTGTTCTCAAGAGGCAAGGTTTAGTTCTGTTTAAATTTTACCTGGTCTAATAATAACACCCAAACAGAAAAATAATTGTGGAAAAAGAGTGGTAAAATGCTACTGATGTTCTACAAAGTGAAAGAGATTCCACATGCTTTGTGAAAACACATCTCAGTACATTTGTTCCCAGACTTCGATGGCTGATTCTTAGTTCAAGATACATGACTAATATTGTAAACCTGGTCTCTTCCATCACTTTCCACAACGTGGATAGAGTTGAAACACCTTTTCACTTCAAAAAAAGCCATAAAAGACTGAATTGCAAATCTAAATGGAAGAAACCCTGCCCTGTCAGGCATACTTTGGCCTTGCTTTTCTGTTCACAGCTGAGTCTATGACCTTTGTGTGGGGATCAATCACACTGGTGGGAAAGCAATGGAAAGGTTAGGTACAAAAACCTCTTTTTTTTCCCCATTTTGTTCTTGTGTGGTTGCAGCTCTGTGTTTGATTAATTAGATCAAACCAGATTTCCAGTGAGACAGCCACAGGGGTGTGATCAGTCTGTAAC